>NC_052150.1:66984815-67309101 GCF_902713615.1 Scyliorhinus canicula | reverse complement strand
ATTTTTGTTTCTCTTCTGTTACACAATCAACATACTGCTATCAACTTAACAATAATTTATTTTTATGGTACGTTAAAAACCACCAAAAACTATTATCTTTAAAAAAAATAGTTAATGGGATGTGGGCGTTGCTGGCTGGGCCACCAGTTATTCCTCATCCCTAATTGCTCTGAACTGAGTGGCCTGCTAGGCCATTTTAGAGGGCACAGAGGATCCATTGCTGTGGATCTGGAGTCACATGTAAGCCAGACAGGTAAGGATGGCAGATTTCCTTCCCTAATGGACATTAGTGAACCAAATGGGTTTTTATGACAATCAACAATGATTTCAAGTTCACCATGAGATTTTTAATTCCAGATTCCTATTGAATTAAAAGTAAACATCTGCCATGGTGGGATCCGAACCTTGGTCCCCAGAGCATAACTCTGGGTCTCTGGTTTGCGAGTGCAGTGACAATGCCACTATTCCATTGCCTCCCCGAATCTGTAATGTTCCATCGGGAAAAGGTTGAGAAAGAGAAAAATACTGGAAATTGCACAGATCTATTACATGATACAAATACTATCTCAGATAACATATGTGTTACCTAAAATAGCAATGTTAAATAATTTTATATAACATTGATTTGGAATGAGTTATAATCCATAACTCAATCTTGTGGTGACAGTGACTCACATAAAACATTTGATATTCATCACTGTGGTTGATGATGACAGTAGTACCCTTTGATTCTGTCACAGCCGACAGCATATTAGAATCTGGATGTGTTTTTGTATTCTACTAACTACATGGAAAATCCTCGTAAACTTTTTTTAACTTCTGATTCAGTGGTGTCAGCTGGGGCTCAGTTAATAGATGCTTGCCTCTGAATCGCACAGTTTTGGGTTCAAGTTCCACTCCATGAAAATCAGTCTGACACTCCAGTGCACCACTGAGGAAGCATTGCACTAACCAAGGTCAGATGTTAAACCGAGGGCCCCATCTGCCTGCTTGGGGGGAGATAAAAGATCTCATAGCATTATTTGGAGGGACAGCAGGGAAGTTAGCCCCAGTGTACCAGCTACCTATCTCTGAATCAATATTATGAAAACTAGTTTGTCTGGTCATTATCACTTTGCTGTCTGTGGGAGTTTGCTGAGTGCAAAGTCACTGCCGTGTTCCCTACAATACAACAGTGACTCCATTCCGCGTGTGTTTTGCCCGAAGGCATGTCCTTGGCTTACATCTGTTGATTCTTCACCAAATGCGATTTTCCTGAGCAGATTTTTTTCAGTGGTGTTTAGTCATTGCCTTCCCCTCTCAGGGCAGAGCAGGGAGACAGGTCCCAGGTCTACTTCAGCCAGAATAGAATTAAACCTACACTATGGGCATTATTCTTGCTAACTAGCTAACCAACTGAACTAACTGGCACAATAAATGACTGGACTTCAAAAGGTGCTTCATTGGCTGTAAAGCACTTTGAAATATCCCATGGTGATGAGAAACAGCATTTCAATGCAAGTCCCAGTTTCCTTCTATTCCTGTCATGCGATACAGCCAATAAATACACTTTATTTTGCAACAGTAAAACATTCCATCATGGAGCACTAGCATTCATGGTAGTGATTGGATGTGAGATCAATTTCTCCTGCATGCAACTGATTTCTCACTCACAGTCATGCAGTCTATCAGGGAATGCTAAACAGAGGCCAGGTGCCTTTCAGAGAGAGAGCGAGAGAGAGACGAGGGGACGAGATATCTACAGGCTGCTCTCACATTATTTCCGGTGATTAACTCAGAGCCTCATCAGCAGAACCCTGGAAGCAGGTCAATTATCCACCTGGGAAAAAATATTGGGATATAATACCCTCTAAACAGAAAAAAACACCAAACACCTCAATCAGGATGCTAATAAAGTGTCCTATTCTCTATCACAAAGCACACACAAAGGCTTTTTAAAATTAGTATGCAACTGCGGGCTCAGCAGGCTGGAGCAACAACAACAAGACATTCAGCTACAATGGAAAACATCAAAAGATTAAGGACACAAAAATTTGAAAAGTATTCAGCCAAGTGGAACAATTCTGGTTCGATACATACTCAAGGTTCTGAGCTAAGTGATCATTGCACGTTAGGTGAGCAAGGTGTTGGGGGGGAATCAGTTAGCTCAGTTAGCTGCACGTCTGGTTCATGATGGGGAGTGGCGCCAACAGCGTGGGTTGAATTCCTTCTCACCTTCTCAACCCTGCCCCTCACCTGAGGTGTGATGACCCTCAGGTTAAATCACCACCAGTCAGCTCTCTCTCAAAAGGGAAGAGCAGCCTATGGGACTGTGACGACATTTAGAAACTATATTTAAATGCTGTAAATTTCCTTTTATTCTGGAGATAACACATCGATGGCCAGCTCCCTTTTTTTGGGAGAGGAAATAACACAATAATGTATCCATTTCAATAATCACAATGAGTCTTGTCTTAATTTTCATCGTGCAATGTCCGGCACAGATTGGTTTTGTACATTTCCTGTCACTACCTTCTGCTGTGATAATCAGAATGTTGTAAACATCAGTATAGCCAACAAAATTTATCCAAGTATTCATGCTGTATATTCATAACATAAACAACAGATAAGTTAGGGATAGTTAACTAAATTACCACAGCATCTTGTTGGTTCTAGTGCGGAAGCAACTCATGTAGGTATCAGGCCCCAAAACAATTTAGGTTCACATTGACCTTTTTTAATAAGACTGCAATTTCTGATTATAATTACAAAGTCCAACACACACATATTTAAAAAGATTGGGGCAGCACGGTGGCGCAGTGAGTCGTACTGCTACCTCACGGCGCCAAGGTCCCAGGTTCGATCCCGGCCCTGGGTCACTGTTTGTGTGGAGTTTGCATATTCTCCCCGTGTTTGCATAGGTTTCGCCCCCACAACCCACACAATTGGATATTCTGAATTTATTAAAAAACATAAAATTTTTTTTAAAAGATTGTGCCCATTTATCCATCGTGCTACAGAAGAATCAACATTATATATTACATGACTTGAGAGGCAGTTACAAATATGTATTTTTTTAAACACAAAGTATGCACAAATCAATGTAACTATGAGCCTTTTCTGTATGCTGAGAATACAGCTGAATTGGCTTACATTTTTTCAGGTCACAAGTTTGATTCAACAGCTCTGTGTACGAATCATTGAAATGAATTCAAAATCAAGCCAATTTAGCTCAAACAAATCCAAATGACTCAAGATGTCTATGTAGCGTATTATGTGGAGAAAAAAAAAGACTTACTGTATTTAAAACCTTTCGGCAGCCCTTCCTTTCCTTGTCTTGCTGTGTTCTGTTAAACAAGAGGTGTTATGACCCATAATTGGGGCCAGATTCGCAGCAGGTTTAGTGATGCTTTCTGCCAGGGTGTCCACTTCGTCTCCATCTGCTGCTGTCTTGTGCACTTCCCACTGGGGGATCTGGCTCATTCTGCAGTCAATTAGCAGAAGACCTGCCATTGTTCTGCAACTGCCCCCATGGGCTGCTTTCCAGTCTGTCTCACACTCTGGACACTGCATTCAGACGATTAGAGATTTTAAAAAGAATATCATGTTTGATCCATTGTGACTTTGTGGACAAACCCTGTCTTCTCCGATTACAATTGCAGCAATTTAAAAAAACTTTTTCTGCATTGGTATCGGAAAAGTTCTATTGACTGTTTCTCATTTTACATTTTACTTACAGATCTAATTTCATGCAATATTTCTTAGTTTCTTCAATTTGTAATATTTGCTCTAGATGTAATATATGTCTAGATATATGTCTAGATATATTAAATAAAATTCCTTATACTTTCAATTTTTTTCCCTTTCCTTTAGGTCATCTGCCTTTTTGCCTGACTGAGAGGGCAAGTTCACAATATACACTTGGACCTCTGCCGATGACACCTTTAGCTTTCTGCTGGTGGGTCCACACGTGTGGCCTTAGAATGATACCCTCTGATTTTCTTCCTCCTTCACAGGGGAAATAGTTGGTCTCTGCCAGGGCAAATCCTTATTTTGGTCAGCTGAGATCAGTAAATTACTGTGAGGGGAATTAAAGGCACAAAGCCTCTGCCTTATCACTTGACACACTCAAGTGTGTTGGGATACTTCATGTAATGCATGTCTGGCTGTGTGCCCCAGTACATTTATATAACATTCAAAAGAATGTTGATAACATCTAGTCCTATGCACATTGACCACAGGGCCTACAGTTAAAACCAAAGCAACCACATTGATAATGCTAGCATAATTATAAAAAGCAGGAAATATCGCTCGTGAAGGTTTTATCACAAAGTTCTTGTGGAATTACTTCGGGGGGAAATTCTAAATAATCTTTTATTCACCCAAAAGACTGTCAGATCAAACCTACTCCTGTGGTAATTGTGAGTCATGGGTCTTCCCCACTTCTGCTTGACCTCCCATAACTCACCATTCCAACACATCTGTTACATACTACCAATGATTGTGACAAAGATCATTTCATTATTTTTACTTAAGGGAAAATGAATATAAATATGAGTAAAACTATCAGGAAAGGTGAGGGGGATGGTAGCAATTGAAGAGCACTTTGAAAATTCCAGCACTGGCACAATGGGGCTGAATGGCCTCCTTCTCGGCTGTATCATTCTATGGGTGGAATTCTCTCGTGTTCCTGCCAGCAAATTCAATGGTGGGCAGGGGTGTAAAATTTGGCAGGAGTCCAAAGCTCGGTTTCATGCTGGCTTGAATTTTCTGCAGGATCTCGCACTGATGCCCACCATAGTAGATCCAGAATCCTGCTGAAGGATGGCATAAAACTGATATGTACCCACCGATGGATGTTCCCCCCCACGCCATATTCTTCGCGCTGTCAATGGGAAAACATGCCAGTGCAGAACATGTCTGGAAAGGTGTGGACTGAATAATGTTTGTGTCTGCCTCCGGAGCTCAAGATAGAAGCCATCAGGAACCCTGGACCCAGAATACCACAGCAGTGGACGGGGTAGGAGGAGCTTCTATCAAGTTGATCTTCCAGCTTCAGTGTCACTGATAAGGTACCTCTTTCAATCGCAGAGTGTTCTTGGAGATCTATCTTCTTTTTCAGGAGGTCCATCTACTTTCTTCAATGATGGATCAGAGATGTGGGCACCTCTTAAAACTGGCACCTACGTATGATGGCAGGACGTGCACCATCATGCCTGCTCCATCAAGGAATACAGCGTTAAATCCCCGGGTGCATAATTAATAACGTCCAGGCCAGGATGTATGGTGTGGTTTCTCGCTAGCCTCTACATTGGCACATACACTCCATCCCTGACCCTGCCACGGTACTCAGTCCGAGATGGGAGGATTCCACACTATGATTCTATTAATAATAAATTTGTCCAATTTTCCTATGTTGCCTGAATTATATCAGTTTGATTTTGGAAAATAGTTTAACAAATGTTGCAAAAGTTAATAATGAATGAATTTATAGTTATGTTTTCAAATATATTTTATAAGTTTTGTTTTATTATACCTCTTTGAGCATATCCATTTAATGGGCAAATCGTAATGTTTAAGTCCATGCTTAAATTCTTCATGTGGCATGATTTAGTTTTATTACATTATGGAAATCACTACTATTAACCATAGTGCCAATGTGTAATGTAGGGAATACTGCTATGAGCTGTAATGCTACTGATTGGTTCAATAACCAATTAGTTTTACACAAAAACAGGAAAAACTGAATTGTTGGATTTTGTGTCTAACTCAAATTTTTTGTGAAAGAACGTTTGTTGAGTTAGATCAAGAGCCAGTTGTGGGTCCAGCTGAATTCTCATACTTGATTTTCTCAATCACACGCTTACAAAAAGTGGAAATTGACAATGCAAGTCATAACTCAGTTAATGGAGCTGAAAGGAGGATTGATGAGAAAAGGGGGTAAATAGTGAGCACATAGGAAATGAACAAAGGCTTTGAGGTAGAAGGAGAGTGCTTGAAGAGGACAAGAACTCATGATCATGCCACAGGAAGCACAGTCAAACAGAAGGAACAGAGAGAGTTTACAGTCAAATTCATAGAAATTGACAAAGAGTTATCTTGACTTGAAACATTAGCTCCCGTCCCTCTCTGCAGATATTATCAGACCTGATTGTCCACTATTTTCTGTTTTTGTTTCAGATTCCAGCATCCACAGTAATTTGCTTTTATCTTCATACAAGTGGATGAGTAACATCACAAGTGATCAACTCATGATCTATAATTTGAGGATAAAAATTTAAGCTCTTTGGATCAATGTTATATCCAATAATACCTTAATATGTGTTTCGTGGCGGCATGGTGCCGCAGTGATTAGCACGGTGTTGAAGACCCGGGTTCGATCCTGGCTCCGGATCACTGTCCGTGTGAGTTTGCATATTCACTGTCTGCGTGGGTCTCACCTCCACAACCCAAAGATTTGTAGGATAGTTGGATTGGCCACGCTAAATTGCCCCTTAATTGGAAAAAAAAGAATTCAGTACTCTAAATTTATTAAAAATAAAAAAAACGGAGTTTTGTATACATAACATAGTGCCTTACTTTCTGAAGAAATTATGCTTTCAAAACGTTTTGAAATGGAGGTTATATAAATGCTGTGGGGGGTTTGTATTGTCGACGGTCTGGTGCTATTAGTGGTGCAATTAGCCACTTTCTGTTTTTAGAGGTGTGTTGCCACATTAACACAGGTACAACATGTTCTTTGTGACATGTTGCCCTGTAATAATATGTAGGGTCCCATGGGCACACGTGCCAAGTTAGTTAAATTAGTCTGATAAATGTAGTCTGTGTAACAGATTAAATTAGTGCCAGAACATTCTGTGGAGGTACTAAAATCATAATAACAAATGATTATTTTTCAGAGAACAGTGCAAAAGGAAGATGGTGAAAGTGGTCTTCAGCGAAAATGCAAAATGGCAACCCACTTAAACTACGTCCTGTATTCTCTCCTATTGAATATGGTAAAAATGGGTATCAGATGCAGTGCGACATATGTTGCTGATTCACTAGCGCTCAGTTTGTATTTCTACCATTAATTATTTTCATCCCTGGGATTCATAAACTAAAGTTGCAGCTTATATGCATGTATATGTGTTTGTCTCAATATCATTTTTTATGCATTGAGGACATGCACTAAAAATGGCCCTGATTTTGCAATAATAACGATGACGATATTGTCAAAGTCATTATTCTTCTGCATTTGACAGTAACTTCTGTAGTCTGCCCAAGCTCAGTTAAACTTAAAAATCCAGAGAAGTTGCTGTCAGTAATTCTCTGCTTTAGCAGATGCACTGTTGAATTTCCCCTAGAATGCAATCAATGGAAATGAAATGAAATGAAATGAAATGAAAATCGCTTATTGTCACGAGTAGGATTCAATGAAGTTACTCTGAAAAGCCCCTAGTCGCCACATTCCGGCGCCTGTCCAGGGAGGCTGGTACGGGAATTGAACGGTGCTGCTGGCCTGCTTGGTCTGCTTTAAAAGCCAGTGATTTAGCCCAGTGTGCTAAACCAGCCCCCAATTGGAGATCTGATGAGATCTTCCACTCTACTCTCACTGTAAAAACCCTTGAAAAAGTAATACCATGTTGAATAAGATGTAACTGGATTTTTAAAGGCATACTAAATTTGTAATAACTGCTAAACAGTCAATCTAGCCTTGAAAGAGCAATTTCACATTTGTTCAATATCAACTTTATCTTTTATGATAATAAAATCAGTATATTTTTTAAATAATATAATTTTGAAGCTTGTTTAAGATAATTTACTTCATACTTTAGTCCAATGTGTACGTTCCCATAATTTATTTTGTTATCTGTAAAAGCTATAAAATTGAAGGGATTTTGTGATTTTTAAATTCGTGGTATTACTCCCTGTGAGAATACTTCAATGTGATTTGCTGATTATCCTGCTTCATGACATCAGTATTGTTGAATGCATGGGTATCCCTTCATTTGGTGCCAGAAACAAACTGATATTGGGAAAGGGGAAATCCACACTACAAAGCAAATGCCATTGCTTGACCTCAAAATCCAGTCCCAGGAAAGCACGACTATCGGTGTCTTCTAGTTGTGGGATTCAATTGCTAGAAATGTGCATTGCGTGGTTATGATACTTTGGTTTGTTTCATGTTAATGTTAATGGGCAGCATGGTAGCACACGTGGCTAGCACTGTGGCTTCACAGTGCCAGGGTCTCAGGTTCGATTCCATGCTGGGTCACTGTTCTCCGCATATCTGCATGGTTTCCTCCGGGTGCTCCGGTTTCTTCCCACAGTCCAATGACATGCAGGTTAGGTGGATTGGCCATGCTAAATTGCCCTTAGTGTCCAAACAAAGGTTAGGAGGGATTATGGCGATAGGATAGAAGTGAGGGTTTAAGTGGGTCGGTGCAGACCCGATGGGCCGAATGGCCTCCTTCTGCACTGTATATTCTATGTTAACTAGCCAGTTACAGCTATTATAGTTGTCAAGCTGATAACAATGTTTGACCTACTGGTATTCACTCGCAATTCAAGCAAAGTTCCACTAAATAGCGTCAAATATTTAATTTAATGTTTTGTTTTATGAAGACAATTTAGTACATTGGTTTTGGAGTGGAAAGTCTGCTGATGTTTTTTTTAAATCCTATGGGTTTTGGGAATGCTATATTCCCTCAGCTGTCACTAGTTTAGCAACGAGATGATCTTACAAGTCATTTCAATTGTTTAGAATTACACTTGTATCACTAGCACCAGCGTATGGAGCTGTGTATACCCCTAGGCCCAGCCACTTGTCTTTCAAGAAAATCAGAATGTTAGCATTTAGCAAAGCTAGTTTTGACAGAAACTGAACTCCTTTCCATATTTATGCAAAATCTGGCCACCAGGGACTTGACATTGAGCAGTTAATTATCATCTTTTCCCTGTATAATAGCCGTGTCCTTTGCACACCTTAATGGCTATGTTTGTGAAAATAAAGTGGTGAATCTCCACTATTTTGTTCAATGTTTTTGTTTATATATTGCCACATTTATCTTTGAAAGTAGATGTTTGCTGAACAATTACTTAGTCTCACAATTTTCATAAATGCGAATGAGTTGGCTGTCCAAGGAGCTCAGATGTGACTTGAAAGATAATGCACCCAATTTGAAATAATACATTAATTTTCCTTATGGAGAAAGTGAAAGAGACGTTGAAATGCTATGTATAAATATATCCAATACTATCTAAAAATAATTTTACATCAAAGGTTATTTTCAGATTAGAATCAAAACAGACGTGAACAAACATTGAAAATGAAAAGGAGCATTATTAAACTACCTATATCTATGGAAGGGATTTGGAAGTATTCCTTTTACTGACGTATGGCGAAATTCTCTGCCTGGTGCCGCTGGTAATGGAGTTCCCGATAAGGCGGAGAATCCAGCGTCGTGAAGAAAATGGGATTGGTGCAGGGTACTGATCCGTTTCCGATGCTCCGGCCTCCCCGCTGCCATCAGGATCAAGGTTAGCGTCCTGCGCCAGTGGGAGGATGCAAATTAAGATCACTTTTCATTCACTTTTCATTGGGTCTGGCACTATTCTCCGAGCCAGTGTAATTCTTCGGTCCTCTGGACAAAACATCATGCGGGCAAGAATCACTACTGGTGCTGACAAGCGTCGACCTGACGTGGTGAACCAAGGGGTTAACCCGTTAAGGGAGTTGCCCCCAATGTCCACCTGCCCTGCCCCTACAATGCAAGACCTGCCACTCCACACCCACCAGACCCACTGCACCACCCCCCTGAGACCCCCTAAATAAAGAGATCACCTCACAGATACCGTAAATAAGGTAGGCCCCAGACCCCTAAATAAAGAGACCCGCCAGAGACTCCCTATATAAAGAGATCCCCAGAGACCCCTAAATAGAGACACCACCAGAGACTCCTTATGTAAAGAGACCCCCCCAGAGACTTCCTAAATAAAGAGACACCCATAGACTCCCGATTTAAGGAACCCTCCCCCAAGACCCCCTAAATAAACAATCCCCCAGAGACCCCCAAAAGAAAGAGAACCCCATAGAGACGACCAAAATAAACAGGTCCCCTCCAGGGACCACTAAATACAGAGACCCCCGCCAGAGACCCGCTAAAGAAGGAACCCGCCAAATTTGCCTCAATAAAGAGATGCCCTCCTCCACAGAGATCCCCTGAATAAGGAGACACCCACATACCCTCCAGAAAAGAGATCCCTGTCAGGAAGCCCCCAGGAAGAATGACCCCTGTCAGAAGTCTCAATGACCCCTGTCAGAAGTCTCCCGGAAAAGAGACCCCTGTCAGGAAGTTCCCTTCAGAAGGGGGAATCCCTGTCCTAAAGCTAGAGAAGTCTGGACAGAGACAGTGAAAAAAATAACTGCTTTAACTTTCATCTGGGCATACACCTACTGGCTCAGACACAGGAAACGGCTCCTGTAAATCCTGGAACGAGCAAACCAGTTATCTGGGTTTAAATCACCTCAGACCTTTGATCTGCACACCATTCATTAATTCATTTCTCTTTGATATTGATTTTACTAGGCTGTAATTGACAGCTTCCACACAGCCCAGCTGTCTGCATTGTTCAATTCAACTAACAGTTGAGTAACTTGAAAGTGTTTTACCTAAACTTAATATATATAAGCATCAATCTTGATTGGCAGCTCTTGAACCACTTCAAACAGAATGATGTGCTTTCAATTTCCAGCTGACCACTTCAAAATCACTCAACTGTGAAAGAAGGTGATTGGAAACCACTTAATTATGTTTGAAATGGTCGAGGAGCTGTCAATCAAATTTTGATGTTTATAAAGATTGAAGTTGGAGCATTTCAGAGTTACTCAACCGATTAGAGCCTCCCATTCGTGTGGGCCCGGCACGCCTTCTGTGCCTGCCTAGGCCCCATACCCTGCTCATCCTGGCCCTCCGCTAGTTCCTCCTTGTGGGACGAGCCCTGGCATTCATTCACCTCCTCCAGCATGTCAACCCTCTGCTGTGCAATGTTGTGAAGGATGCAGCAGGCCACCATGATGTGAGATACTCTCCTAGCGTTTTACTGAGGGCCCCTCCAGAGCGGGAGTGGTTCAGACACCTGAACTGCATGCTCAGGATGCCGATGCACTGTTCTATTACACCCCTGGTCAAGGCAAGGGCATCGTTGTGACAGGTCTCCGTGTCGGTCTATTCATCAATCAGGACTGCAGCGAATAATCCGTGTCACCCAGGAGTTAACCCCTCACTTGGGGGTGCGCTTTGAAGAGCCCATGAACCGTTGAATGTGCGAGGATGAAGGCATCGGTGCGAGGGCTACCGATGGCCAGAGGTATGCTTAGTGGCTCTGTCTGGAGCCATCTTGTAGGTGCTACTATGGGAATTACCTTTGGGTGTGCCGCATGCTGCCCCACCGGTGGGTGATGCCTGTTTGTGGGTGGGGGACATTGGTGGGGTGGAGGAATGGATGGAGGGTGAGGTGTGGTGGAGTAAAGTGGGATGGAGGGAGGGGTTGGGTGTGGGGGGTTGGGTGGGGTTGGTGCACCCATACTGCCGCTGTCACTTTGTGCAACCACTGGCTATGGTGGGTGGTCAGTGGGGTGCCAGTCAAGATAGTTACCTTGAAACCATGGCAATGGCAGTCCATCTCTGGGCACCCTGGTCGCGGAGGCTACCCGACACCATGGCCCATCACCTGGTCAGTCCCCACTACTCCCCTCAGCCCTGGCAGATGCTCCCCCTGCCAGCCGTACCAGTGACAAGACAGGCAGCCTCTGGTCGTGCGTCTGGGAACATGTTCTACCTCCTCTCTCTCCCTCAGAAGCCACCCCCGTTTCCCAATTTCTAAAACCACAAGTGAACCTCACCATCTGTAATTTCTCCTGGCAGAGGCAGAGCATCGCGGCATCCGTGGAGAATACCGGGATGGGCCCATTAATGATATGCCAACGGCGATTACTGTACATGCAGCATAAAATGCATTCACGCCGCTGTCATGGCGTTGGAGCATGGCATTCCGTCGGGCGCCAGCGGAGGCTTCGATTTTATGCTGACACGTAAACCGGGACCTTGGATTCATGTCGCATTACATTCATCCCCCACCATCTGGCCTAGGCTTGCAAAATCCTACCAATTGTCCTGGCTTGAGACAATTCATACCTCTTTAACCTGGGGTTACCCCTATCTCTGGATCTGTAAAGACTTAATTACCTGCAAATGCTCACATGCTAAGCATTGTCTGGCATCTTTGAATTTGTCTGTAAATATGTTTCTGGAGCATTCCTCTTCATTCACCTGAGGAAGGAACAGTGCTCCGAAAGCTAGTGTTTGAAACTAACATGTTGGACTTTAACCTGGTGTTGTAAGACTTCTTACTGTGCTCACCCCAATTTTCTTCCCCACCTCCCACCCCGTCAGCATTCTACAGGGACTGCTACCTCGGCAACACCCTGGTCCATTCCTCCACCACCCCCAATTGCTCGTCGCCTTCCTATGGCACCATCTCTTGTAAATTTCGACTTTACCTCCTCCAGCCTCACTGTTCAAGGCTCTAAATACTCCTTTCATGGAAAGAAACATTGACTTGCACCTCCTCCAATTTGGACTACTGTATTCGTTATTCCCAATTCGATCTCCTTTACATAGGGGAGACTAAACACTGACTCGGTGACGGCTTTGCAGAACACCTCCGCTCAGTCCGCGAGTATCTGACGCGTTGTTGGAGGTGTACTCATCCAAGCAAGGGGACAGTATTCAATCACAATCCTGATTTGTGCCTTGTAGGTTGTAGACAGGCTTTGGGGAGTCAGGAGATGAGTTATTCACTGCAGGATTTCCCACCTCTGACCTGATCTTGTACCACAGTATTTATATGGCTAGGCCAGTTGAGTTTCTGGTCAATGGTAACACGCAGGATGTTGGTAATTGGGTATTCAGCGATGGTAATGCCATGGAATGTCATGGGGCGATGGTTAGATCCTCTCTTGTTGCCACTTGTGTGGCACGAATGTAACTTGCCGCTTGCCAGTCCAAGCCTGGATATTGTCCAAGTCTTGCTGCTTTTTCACCTGGACCACTTCAGTATCTGAGGAGCTGTGAATGGTGCTGAACATTATGCAGTCATCCGCAAACATCCTCACTTCTGACCTTATGATAGAATGAAGGTCATTGATGAAGCAACTGAAGATGGTTGGGCCTAGGATACTCCCCCGAGGAACTCCTGCAGTGATGTCTATTAGAAACTGCAAAAGACCTACGGGGTCAGACCAATTAGTCTCCCGGTGAGTCTCGTTGAGTACAAGCTTTTCCTGAGCTGCAGGAGCCCCATCAGTGGGGCAATGGACATTATGTATAAATGCTCGCCCAGGTGGGGGCTGAGCAGAGTAGTCCCGACTGGGACCTGTGTACATTGTGTAAATAGTTACCTAAATAATAAGTAACTAGTTTCTTTATGCCTCTCTTGTGGATTCCTCTGTGGTCACAATAATGTCCTGGAGCTGAGGTGACTGACTTCCAATAACCACAAGTATCTTCCTTTGTACCAGGTATGACCCCAACTAGTGGATGTTTCGTCCTGATTCCCATTTACTTCAGTTTTGCTAAATCTTCTTGATGCAGCCTTGATATCAAGGGCAGTCACTCTCGCATCCCCTGGATGTCACTAAATAATAAAGTTTTGATTTATTTTGACTTTCATTGCTTTTGGGATTTTAATTGATTAAGTTTGCTATTGGCCGTTTGCTGTTTGTTTGCTATCAGTAGTTTGATTATTGTTCCCCACCAAAACCAAAAGAACCATGAAAATGATCATACCATTCTTCATTTATTTTTTGAGCACAAAAGAAATGTAAACGTTTTTGTGACTCAGGCAGAGCATTTGAGTGTCAGAGGACACCGTTTCAAAGTGAAGAAGTTAAGAGTAAGAAGCCAAATGCAATTTTTTTTGACTGAAAGGTCAACAGATGTATTGAAGAAGTTAATAAGGCCAGAGGCCCTTAACAGTCCAAAGCAGTAATGTAAAAATCTTTAATTGTTTCCCTGGAGTGAAAGCATGGTCTTCATTGTATAGTTATTGATTACCTCTTGGATCAATTACCTTGTCCTTCATCAGACATTAGGGGCCTTCATATCGGTCAGTAAGACATCCCTATTCTTGGCTGGAATATCCTCCATTAGGCCTAAGGATGGTGGACTAGTTGGAATTCCTGGCACACCTTCA
Source organism: Scyliorhinus canicula (assembly GCF_902713615.1). NCBI lineage: Eukaryota > Metazoa > Chordata > Chondrichthyes > Carcharhiniformes > Scyliorhinidae > Scyliorhinus > Scyliorhinus canicula. Next base: position 67,294,884 of record NC_052150.1, on the reverse strand, counting down.
AAACTGGTAGTAAACATAGTACGCTAGTTGTAAGACATATCACAATCTGAACTAAAGCATACAGTTTAGATGCAGCGCGGGTTACTGCCCCAGTGGCTGACGTCTGTGAGCCTCGTGAAATTCTAGCCAATAACTCTATATCTCTCTCCATAGGTGCAGTCAGATTTGCTGAGTATTTTCAGCATCTTCTGTTTTTCAGATCCAGCAGTGACAGTAATTTGCTTTTGAATGGTTTGTTGTTTGTTTCATTGCAATTTTGTTGGCTCAAAATGTTTTGTGAAGAATTTTGTTGATGATTCTTATTGATTAATGTTGACCAAAGGGTCTTTGTGGTGAGGAGTTGGAAATGGATATGACAGGGGGAATTGGGGGTTCAATTTTGGATGGGAGATTTTGTCTGATTTGAAGTGGAGCCTCACAAACTGCTCTCTCTCTCTCTCTCTCTCTCACTACATCAAGGTACACAGTGCCCCTGCTCCCTCCTCCCTGCCTTCACTACTTCCTCCGCTTTCTGTTATTTCTCCTTCTCGTTATCTTCAGGTGGCCTCCTGCTCCCTGATGTAATCCCTGTTCTCTCAGAATGATTGGAAACTCTGGAGTATACTACGGAGACCTTCCAAGCGATCTCCCTTTGTCATGGGATTGGGGGGGGGAATGGGGGTGGAGGGGAAGGGGACAAAGTCACACGGATGTATTTAATGACACATTGCATCATCGGGAATCCCACTATTCTGGCAAAGCCATGTCTCTTTCATCCTGCTCTTCCCTCTAGAGGGATAAGAGAATGAATTTCTGAACTGGCCTCCACCACCCCCAGACGTTTTTGATGAACTCCACACCATGATACATTCGTGATATTTCTCTCTGCCAACTGAGAAGCTTAAAAAGTGCGGGTGACTGTGACCTTTGTGGCCCGAGGGAGGACCGTCCTTGTCCTGCTGTGAGGCTCCAGATCATGTGGCACAGCTTCATGGCCAAATTCTTGGCAAATCTGGTCCACCTCAGTCATTCATTGCTCTTGGCTTGTTCAAATATCGGTACGTTGTTGTTGGAATAGCCCTGGTGATGAGGCCTACAACAGAGAGCTTTCCTTCTTCCTTCTCATAAACTTTGCCTTCTCTGCCTCCTTCATTGCATATAATGTATTTAATGCAATGAACCATCCCAAGGTGCTTCAGATTTTAAAAAATGCCCAAGAAGTACTCTAACAATGAACTCCACACCTGGCGCGAGAACTCCTCTCTCCTCCGTGATTGTTTCCAGAAACTTCCACAAACAGTTCCAGATACCCACCACAATGCTTCCATCAACTCTGTGAAAAAATAGATCACACACCCCAAATGCAACTTGCTTACTGCTTCTTTAAATAACCCCATTAAATAACACCATGGTTTACTGCACATGTTTTCAAAGAGTGGTTGGGAATTTCATGCCAGGACCAAATTTTTCCAAATTTGGAACCCTAGTATCAGATCAGCTCATTAAGACTGTGCAACATCATAGAACATAGAACATAGACATAGAACAGTACAGCACAGAACAGGCCCTTCGGCCCTCAATGTTGTGCCGAGCCATGATCACCCTACTCAAACCCACGTATCCACCCTATACCCGTAACCCAACAACCCCCCCCATTAACCTTACTTTTATTAGGACACTACGGGCAATTTAGCATGGCCAATCCACCTAACCTCAGGATAGCAACGGACCAAGCCATCTGGCACGCACCCACATGTACCCTTCTCCGGCTAAAATAAATGGCAGTGGGATAGGCCACACCACTAAAGTAGCACTATATGAATATCCAGGATCCAATTCAAACCAGAAAACAGAGCTGAATTCCTGGTACCATTGAGGAAATACTGTTATTGTAGCCATTAAGTTACATTTGTGCCACACAAGTGCCAGGCAATGACTATCTCCTACAAGAGAGGCCCTAACCATCACCCCTTGACATTCAATGGCATTTCCATTGCTGAATTCCCCACAATCAACATCCTGGGAGATTTACCAGTGATCATAAACTGAACTGGAGTAGCCATATTAACACTGTGGTTACCAGGGCAGGTCAAAGGCTCGGAATCCTACGGCGTGTAATTCACTAGTCCACCATCTACAAGGCACAAGTCAGGGGTGTAATGGAATACTCACCACTTGCCTGGATGAGTGCAGCTTCAATGACACTCAAGAAGCTCAACACCATCCAGGACAAAGCAGACCGCTTGATTGCTCTTCCTTCCACAAACATTCAAACCCTCCACCTCCGGCGAACAGTGACAGCTGTGTGTACCATCTACAAGGTGCACTGCAGAAACTCACCAAGGTTCCTTAGACAGCACCTTCCAAACCCACGACCATCTAGAAGGACAAGAGCAGCAGATACCTGGGGCTCCACCACCTGGAGGACCCCCTCCAAATCACTCGCCACCCTGACTTGGAAATACATCGGCGTTCCTTCATTATCGCTGGGTCAAAATCCGGGAACTCCCTCCCTAACAGCACAGTGGATGTACTTACACGTCAAAGACTGCAGTGGTTCAAGAAGGCAACTCACCACTACCTTCTGAAGGGCAATTAGGGAAGGGCAATAAATGCTGGCCTAATCAGCGGTGCCCACACCCCGTAAATTAATAGAAAAAAGGGGATTACTAAGTAGGTGGCGCAAGACATCTAAAATAAAACATCTCCCTTTGTACTTTTGCTCTTCTCCCTTAGCAAATACACTAAGTAATACCATGTTCAATGAATTAAATGTTAAAGGACATGCTGAAATCTTTAAAAAGAGATCTGCAGTGTTTAAATTATCCCCATCCAAAGTATCTCTGGAGGAGCAGAAGTGAAACTTCAGTACAACAGTTTTCTATTCCCTTGGTCTGATTGCTGGAGCTCTCGTATCTCCTTTAGCCACCTAGTCTGCTGCTTTCACTTCAGGGCTCTATTACTTTTGTTCCATTGCTGCTCTCATCCAAGCATCCATCCATTAAAGCTCGATATACAACATTTTCAATTACTTCGCTGCAATAAGTATCTATTTAACAGGATTGAGAAGCCAAAAACGTCTCCAATAAATTTTCTGAAGATTGGAAGAGAAAAGAAAGCATTCTATTCCCACAACAGGAGACAGATAGAAACAAGATAATGCAAAGTATATTGCAATATCTGAAGCGCCTTCCTCATGATGTACCAAGTGCAAACATTGACGAATAGTCCATGATTGTCACTATCATTGCATTGAGCACCGCTCTGTGTTTCACCGCTATCCACAGCCTGTAAAGCCTCCAGGAAGAACAAAAGTATCTTTCTATGTTTAATAATGAAAAATGAAATTGCACCAACAATTAATGTACCCAGATAAAACTGGGTGTGGCTGCCTTCTTATTTCTTACTGTGTTCAGCGCAATGAGTTTACAAAAGGTGTGGAAAGATTAGAAGCGATATCAATTATTGCTTTTGTCTTTGCTTTTCAATGGTTCCTTTGTTCTTGATTTCCTGGTTTTCATTTTCACTGAAGAATCCATCACAACTAATACAATGGTGCTGGGAGCCCAAAAACCCAAATCTCCAGCTCACCATCCCTGATCCTTCAAAAACAGCTGACCATCAACCATATTCCTCTGTGGAGCATATGCATTGCACAGGCTGTGTGATTAAATGCGACCGAAGAAGATATTCTTTCCTGCTTTCCATTTTACAAATATGGAATTCTCCGGTTCACCGGCGCATTTTGCGGCATGGCGTGCCCCTGCCGGCAGTGGGATTCTCCGTTCCTGCTGCTGGCCAATGGAGTTTCCCATTGTGACCGCCCCACGCCGTCGGGAAACCCACGGGCGTGGGTTCGCTGCTGGCAGACCCAGCAGAATCCCACCGACAGAGAATTCCACTGCCAAAATGCTTTTGTACTGATCATTAATATTATTTGTTTGGTTAGCTCTATACCTAACTTATCTTTGTACCTGATCCTGCCTTCCAAACGGTCTCATAAACAAATTTGCTGATCACCTGGTGCTGACGATGAATATCGTTTCATTCAATGCTAAAGATATAGCTATTTTTGTCACTGTCAAGCAGATCTATCTTGTAGCTCCACAGGCGGAAAGAATGCATAACGTGTAAGATGCTGCAATAATATATATTTGCATATTTACAAAATTATGGGGCTGGATTCTACGATTCTGGGGCTATGGGACATACCGTGTGGGAACGGTGGGGTTTTACGCCAGAAAAAATGACACAAAACGGCTACTGAGTCTCCATTTTGCTGTGGCTAGCAGGATGGCAGTGTGGAGCACCCGGTTCTATCTGCCGATATTGCCCGGAGAATTGCCAGGTCCAGCTGTGGCCACGTCATGCTACATGGCGATGATCGTTTGCGGACCCAACCTGCTCAATAGTCCCTGGACCACCCGCCAATATGCCCGCGGTCCGGAATAATGTTCCTCCTCCCCGCGAATTGGCCCTCCCCGACTGTGGCCGCGTTGGACTGAATCCGCAGCCGCCACGCCGAGTTCCCGATGGATGAGACCAGGAGAGACCCACGTCGCCGGGAACTCAGGCGGTTGGAGGCGGAGCATCGGGGGCGGGCCACAGGCAATGTCCTGAGGCCATCGATAGGTGGCGCTGCGTACTCCTGTAGTACGCCGCTTTGTCAGGGGCTGCACATCGCGAAAGTGGCGCCGCCCCCAATTTGGTCGGGATCTCGGATTCTCCGGCCTGTCGCCGAACGCGATTGGGGTCAGTGACCGGAGAATCCAGCCCATGGTTTTTAATATAATCAGGAAATACCACCTAGCATTACATTGTAATAAGCTAATATGAACTGCAGCATCTTGATAGAACAAGATTTTTTTTTAAAGAATTGAGCAGTTTTGGACCATCTTCATCCATGGCACTGATTTCCAATATTCATGATAACTATTTTTTGAAGTCAAGAGCTAGTCAGTCAACTAAAACCATTCAAACATGATATTCTGTCTGATAAACCTTCATGGTGCCACCCTCTAAAGATTTGTCAACTTACGTTCCATGTTCCATTTGGGAAACAAAATGGCCAAAGTTCCAATTGAAATAACAAATGCTGCTCGAACATTTGCTCCTCAGTAAGAGGGTATTTCATCCAATATTTAAAACTTTTAACAATACATGAAATTCCTTTTGGGAATTCTACATAAGTTGCTTGGTATCACCATAAGTTTAATGGTGTAACTTATAAAGTTCTATATAAGTCCTGTTTTTTATTGAGTGTTTTTCCACTCAAAGTAATGTTATATTGTACAGCATATTAGCACAGTGGTTAGCACCGCTGCTTCACAGTGCCAGGGACCCGGGGTCGACACCCAGCTTAGGTCACTGTCTGTGTGGAGTGTGGTGGCTCACGGCCACAGGCCACTGACGCACCGGTGAAGAGGACGTAGTTGACTGCCTGTTGGATGCAGAAAGTGACCAGGGGTTAGGCTGCCCGCGTGTCAGCAGCGCGACCAGACCACCGGGACACACAGGTATCCCGTGGCAGGCGGCTGCCGAGGTGTCGACTAACCTCCGTCTAACATGTCCCGTTTCTCTGCCCCCCACCACCCTTCTGTAGGTTAGCACAATGTATGTGAACAGAACGCCTATGTTCTGCGCAGTGGTTGGGGCCGCTACACTGCATTTGGAAATGCAGCAGCATCCACAGCCACAACCTGCAGTGAATGCAGGGACAGCTGCAGCAGCAGAGGGAAGGGCCGAGGAGTTGCCAGTCGTCGAGCAGCATGGGGGGGAGGAGGAGAGAGTGAGGGTGCAGCCATGGCGCCAGAGGTGACGACCAAGGCCGAGGGTGTACCGTGCCCGGATCTCTTTCCTAACAATGACGGACATCACCTGCAGGAGGAGACTCCGGCTGAGTAGGCGGACGGTGTTACATATCTGTCACCTCGTGGCGCACCTCGCCCCATGTGGAACGGGGGAGGACACGCGATCCCGGTTGCCATCAAGGTGACAGTCGCTCTTAACTTCTATGCTACCGGCTCCTTCCAGTCTCCAAGCGGGGACCTCTCCGGGATCTCCCAGTCATCGGTGCAAAGGTGTATCCGGGATGTGACCGACGCCCTCTATGCCATCGCCGATCGCTACATCACCTTTCCCGAGGACCGAGCAACTCAAGACTCACGAGCGCGTGGATTTGCCAGCGTGGCTGGGATACCGATGGTGCAGGGGGCAATCGATTGTGTTCACGCCCCCATGCGGCCGCCTGCAGGGGACAGGGACGTGTTCACAAACAGGAGGGGGACATACTCCATGAAAATCCAGGTAATATGCGACCCCCACATGAGGATCATGAACGTCTGTGCAAGGTTCCCAGGGAGTGTGCATGACTCCTAGATACTGGCGCAGTCGTTCATCCCTGCGATGTTTGAGGGACGTCCCCCTGGCTGAGGGGCTGGTTGCTAGGTGACAGGGGTTATCCGCTGAGGTCTTGGCTGATGACGCCTATACGGAGGCCTCAGACAAATGCGGAAACCTGATACAACGATGCCCATGCAGAAACCAGGGGTGTGGTGGAGGGCTGCCTTGGCCTCCTGAAGATGAGATTCAGGTGCCTGAACTGCTCCGGAGGGGCCCTGCAGTACCAACCTGACAGGGTCGCTCGCATTGTAGTGGTCTGCTGTGCGCTGCACAACATCGCGATGCAAAAGGGAGATGACCTGCTGCAGGAGGCGGAGGGAGAAGCAAGTGGCAGTGGTGCCAGTACAGAGGAGGAGGAGGAGGAGGAGGAGGAGGGGGAGGAGGAGGAGGAGGAGGCTGGCAGAGTGGCAGGCGCAGCACGTAGACATGACCCTGGTGCTGGTGATGTCCAGGAGGCGGCACGACGGACCCGGTGAGGACGGCGAGCACGCGACGCCTTGGTGGCAGCACGGTTCACGCGTCGTATGCGACGCCCCCGCCGAACACCAAACCACCACCTGCATCGCTAGTCGTGCAGAGGGTCAACACATAACTGCCACCACCACAAACCCCCCCCCCCCCACCCCCTCTCAGTGTACACTGCTCCACTTCGACATCACCCTCACCACTGGGTCCAGACGGTATGGCACAACATTGATGGCTGTGTCAGCGGGTGTGATCAGTGCCATGTGGAATGATGACAGCCCGCTCTGCGGAGAGCTGTGAGCTCAGAATCGTTAGAGAGAGTCTGACCCATGGCAATAGCTGAACCATCCACCTTGGTGGCCGCTGAGATCGTCACGGACACTCCATCACGTGCCCGCGTGGGCTAGCTGTGGGAGGGGGTGGGGGGGAAGGGACTGCACACCCGGCACCGAAGTTTCACCGCTCGTCAAGCCCAGCGACACTCGGTCACCATCACGATTCCTGTGGCTGTGGAACAATCACACGGTATTACAAGTAAGGTGGAACAGTGCGTTTAATGTGAACAAAAATTTACAGGTGCCCTAGCCCCTATAACTAAACTGTGCCCTTCACCCGTGCCAGCTTACTCAGTGTCTCTCTTTGTTGCCTTACGGGCCCTACCACTATGTCTAAGTGATTCCCCAGATGATACAGCAGGAGTGGAGGAGGATTGCTGCGAATCGCCCCCTTCGACTCGTTTCTCCTTGGCTAAGCGTTTCCTGGGGCGACCCGGCCTTGATGGGCCAGGCTGCTCTGCGGGCGTCTCGGGTGATGTTGTGCCACCCTGCTCTGCCTGCTGCCCATCCGATGCACCAGGGATGGGATGGGGGGAGGCCGAGAATTCCGGGACGTCCCGTGATGGAGTTAATGGGACGGGCCCCGAAACCTCCTCCTCCCTCGGGGAGCCCGGTGGCCCCCGGGCCTCACTTTGGGACAGAGGTGCGAGCGGGGAGGTGCCCCGTCGCGCCACCGATACCTGGCGCTGCCAGTCCTGGAGGCCTGCAACGGTATCCACCAGGATCCGAAGGTTTGCAGAGACGGAGTCCAGGGAGTTAGACATTCCCGCCAGGGACTGTGCAACCTCAACCTGTGAGTGCACGACACCATCCAGCACATGTGTCAGGCGGTTGATGCTCTCCGCGACTGACTGCTGGGACTGTGCCATCGACTTCTGGGACTGTGCCATCGACTGCTGTGACTGTGCCATGGCGTGCTGCGACTGGGCCATGACCTGCTGAGACTCGGCCAAGGCCCGCAGCGCGCCGGCAACGTCGTGTTGGCTCTGGCGCATTGCTGCCTGTGAGAGGGCAACCCTGTCTAGGGCCGAGGATGACGCGTGCACATTAAGCCCAACGCCTTGCATAACCTGACCCATTGCCTCCTCCACGGATGCCACCCGTGCGGTGTCTGCCTGGGTTGCTGCCATGAGCGGCAGCACTCCCTGCTCGTGGACGCGGTTCGACTCCTCTAACAGCGTCTGCAGAGTCTGGAAGACAGCCCTCATCCCGTCATTGTTTCCCTGGGTTTCCTGATGCATCGGCTGTGCGGGTGGGTTGAGAAAGTCCAGGAACTCGGAAAACGTCTGGGAGCCAGCTGGATGCTAGGCCTGGCCTGGCCTCCGCCAGTCCGGGCCCTCGGCTGCTCCGACCTCCACCTGCTGTACCTGCTCAGCTGTGAGGTGCGACCCAGACTGTGACCCAGGAGCCTCATCACTAAATAGGCCAACCGGGGTGAGTGTCTCTGGGATGGTGGATGGTGTGGGAGATAGCTGTGTCGCAAACTCGAGGTCGTCTTGGGTTGACGCCTCCTCAATGTCACTGGCCCGCTGAGAGGCCGCAGGGCGTTCGCGGGCCATTTCTCTCTCTTGCTCTGTCGCCGCCCTCTGGGCGTCCTGCTCCACAGATTCGGTTGGGGAGGATGGGACTCCCCGCTGATCGGGCACCCTCTCTTGTGCGGCCCTGGGTGAGGTGGGGGCAGATGCCTGTGTCTGCCTGGAGGCAGACGGCCCTGGTCGTTCGGCATCACGTCCTAGGGAAGAGAATGAAACGGGTTATTTAGATTCGCTCGGCCGGGCGCTGGACAGTGACCCAGTGGGCAGGGTGTGAAGGGACAGAGGATGGGGGAGGTGTCCAAGTGGGCAGGGTGTGTGAAGGGACAGAGGATGGGGGAGGTGACCCAGTGGGCAGGGTGTGAAGGGACAGAAGATGGGGGAGGTGTCCAAGTGGGCAGGGTGTGAAGGGACAGAGGATGGGGGAGGTGTCCAAGTGGGCAGGGTGTGTGAAGGGACAGAGGATGGGGGAGGTGACCCCAGTGGGCAGGGTGTGAAGGGACAGAGGATGGAGGAGGTGTCCAAGTGGGCAGGGTGTGTGAAGGGACAGAGGATGGGGGAGGTGACCCAGTGGGCAGGGTGTGAAAGGACAGAGGATGGGGGAGGGGGGGGGGTTGTTTGTCATGCAGGGTTGTCTCACTTGTTGCAGCTCCGCCAACCTCGCATTGCGCGATCTCCCGGGGGGCAGATCCCCCAACAAGTTCCAGTGCCCTCTGCTCAAACGTGGTGAGGGGGCACAGGATGGGCGTACCCCCTCCAGTCTTGTTCCGCTCACAGGTGTTGTGAGTGGTCTTGTCCTGTTGGAGGAGGGGGCATAGGTATATCATTACAATACGGCAGGTATCAGCAGGCCGTTCAGATACTGGCACAGTTTGGGGGTCAAGTTGCAATAAGACCATTGCATCTCTCCACGGGGACCAGAGCACTGGGTCTGTGACTACTTTGTGAACCACCCTCAACTCACTCTGCCCCAATCCCCCTCCACCCCCCGTGCCGGGGGGGGGGAGGTGGGTGATTAAGTTAAGGGGGGAGGGATGGTTGTTACCCGGGGGCACCCTCTTGGCACTTACCCCGGCAGCCCTGGTGAGGTTGTGCATCTTCTTCCGACATTGGTCTGCAGAGCAAGGGGTCTGCCCCACAGCACTAACGGCAGCAGCCACCTCACGCCAGGCCTGGCGCACCGCGCTGGCAGGGTGGCGATGCCCTCTATGCGGGCAGATGATGTCCCTCCTCTGCTCGATTGATTCGAGCAGCATCTCCACGTCAGCCTCAACGAATCGCGGGGCTGCTCTCCTGAGCTCCGACATCCTGGCCTAGTTTCTGTGCTCGCCCGCGCCCTTTTACAGCGTCGGGCGGCGTCACGTGGGCGTGTTCGTAGCGTCGCCGCGTTCCGGTGTCATCGCGCATGTGATTGACGCGGCCCCGATCCTAGTCCATTTCCCGGACGTGAATACCTCGGGAAATGGGCCGTCTCGGGCCGTCGCAAAAGTCGGCTGTTTTCACGGCCAACTTCGCGATTTTCCGCGGGTGCGGAGAATCGCGCCCTCCGTTCTGTGTGGTTTTCCTCCGGGCGCTCCGGTTTCCTCCCACCAGTCCCGAAAGACGTGCTTGTAAGGTGAATTTGACATTCTGAGTTCTCCCTCAGAGAACCCGAACATGCGCCGGAGTGTGGCGACGGGGGGATTTTCACAGTAACTTCATTGCAGTGTTAATGTTAGCCTACTTGTGACAGTAATAAAGATAATGATAAATATTATAATCATATCTGTACTTCAATACTATTCTACATGATGCCGCCTTTGGAAATTTTAAGGGATTCTTTTGTAATGTGAAATCCATACATCCAGTACCTCGTGGATACATTTGCAAGGTAAGAATAACAGGGTAACCTTCTTCAGCAACCCTATGATTGAGTTCTCAAAATCATCCTACCTGAGAAAGATGCTGGCAGTGTTAACAATGCCGGCAGTCGATTATAGTAAAACCTAGAGCTATATCAGTCATTGAAAAAAGTTAATTCCATATCTGAAGACCATCACAACGAAGCAAATTGTTATAATCTTACCTTAGGGAGCTGAAAGTAGAATGCAAAGGAATCTTTCTTGTACCAATCATCCGAGAGACTGGTTTTGTGAGTAGTATCATCTGCCCATGAAGCACTTGGGCTGTCTGCTGTGGATCTAAATAAATCTTCATTACTCCGACTGAAGCTGCAATTTTATCGATCTTGAATATGCCTAGAAAATATGGGGACATTTATGTCCTCTCAAAGCACTTAACCCCTGTTCAATTAATACAATTTAGTTAATAGGCTGTTTTACTTTTCAGAGTTAATGAACTGAACCTTGGCATTTCAGTACAGTAACAAGCAGGTTTCTTCGTAGATGTCTTCACCCCATAACAAACAATTTTGTAACAGGAATAAAGTCTTACCCCAGGACATATAAAAGGAGATGGAACTTTTGTACATGGCACTTGAGAAAGTAGACCTTGGTTTTGATAATAAACAGAGCAGAGCAGCTGGTAGCACGAATACGAAACACTCACATTAACTCTAACTGCCAAAAACTCTCCAAAGTCTACTATTTTTAACTAGCCATATGTGAAATGCATGCTGTGCAGAAATGTGCGTGATCCAGAAATTTATGATATGCAAAGGTTTGGAGCTCTAATGGCCCTTTTTGACGTTAGCTTCAGTAAGATTTCCAAGATTGCAACCCGGCATTTCTAAAAAGTGTAAGCAGCAACTCACATTACTCATTCGAAGTATTAATGCTTCTCTGGTCTCATTGTGCACAACCAGCAAATCTGTGCTAGAAATGGATGGATGCCAGCTCAAAGCTAGCTCACAGCGCACTGAGCTAACCGTACTGTAGAGTCAGGTTATTTGACTATTTAGCATAATGAGCTCAGCTTTGGATTTGCATCAACAGCCAGTCTAACAGGCTTGTATAAAGTCCAGCTAACAATGCAATTTTAGAAGGATTTGCTCACTTACAGGTAAGTGCCTGTTTCTGGAGCAAACCTTTGAAGGTAAATCAACGTCAGAGCAGTGGGAAGCATTTAAGCAGAAAGTAGAGAGAGTTCAGAACAAATATGTTCCCACAAAAGGGCGTGACTCTCAAATTTGACTGCTCTACATACCAAAAAGCATACAGAGCAGAATAAGGCAAAAGTGGAAAGTGTATGGGTGCGATCTAACAGAAACGTTTCGAAATGTAGTAGCAAGCGGGGATTGCTGGGTGCTTCCCGACAGCTGATCCGGCGAGACTGCTACTGGTATCTGACAGCAATTAGAGCCAGTAATGGTGCCATACGGGCTTCACGTTGGAAATGGCTGTTCCGCCAGCTGATTAGCCTGGACCACACTCGGCAGCTCCCCGCTAAAGAGGGGGGAGCAGCACTTAAACAAACCCCGCAGAGCAAACTGTGGTAGTATGATTAGGGGTGTTACGGTACCTGGGAGTGTGAGCTGCCATTGGTGCAGAGGACTCGCTGCCCATTGGCCCAGGTATGTCATGTGCCTCTCAGCCGATTGGCTGAGAGGTAGGTAGCTCCGCCTACAAGGCGGGGTATAAGAACCCGTGTACCCCGGCAGTCTGCCATTCTTCTGTACGTCTGCTGCCGGGTCCACTTCTTGTGTATTAAAGCCTATCGTTCGGACTTTATCTACGTTTCGTGTCCATTGATTGTGCATCACAAAACCCAGACAGCGTGCAGCCATGCCACCAAGGAGGTCTGCACCATAATTCGGGGATGCCGACCTGGCCATACTGTTGGACGCAGTGGTGTCCAGACGGGTTACCTTGGGCTGAATTCTCCCAAAATGGGGCTAAGTGTTGACGCTGTCATGAAGACCATGGAGTTTCACGATGGCATCATCGGGCCCCTCATGTGGAGCCATTCAGCAGGCCATAATGGACAGCATGTGAGGGTCATGCAGTGTTAGATGGCCCGGCTGTGTGTGGGGAGAGAATCTTTAACTGGAGCCACGGCTCAGCACCACTGATACAACCGATGAATCGGCTGCAGATTCGCCGGTTCTGCCATTGGCGCGATGCCATGGCTCCAGCTAAAGATTCTCCCCCCACACACAGCCATCGCAGGCAAGATGGCGGCACGCAGAGCAGCACCGCGATTTAGGGACGGGGAGCAAGGGGATGCCGTGGAGTAGGGGAGGTTGTTGTTATACCCTGGGCTGGGCCGCAAGACGGCAGGTGCATTGTTCGCTGTGTGTGGGCGAGGTGGCCGAGGCCGTCACTGCCGTTGGGGCGGTGGCCCGAACAGCTGACCAGTGCCGAAAGAAGCTGCACGACCTCCTCAGGGCAGCCAGGGTGAGTACCCAGCACTGTGCCCTGGCAACAAGCCCCCTACCCTCCACAAACATGTGACCCACCCACCCCCCGCTCCCCCAGGAGGACGGTCCCATCCCCACCCTGACCCACATGGCTACACCCACCCATGCCAGGCACAATGGCCGTGTGCCCTGTGCACCAGTGCCATCAGAGACCCAACCCCTGGGCTGCATGCACAGGGCCATCTAACACAGTTGCTGTTTGTGTTTCACTGCCCCCCCCCACCTTCCCCCCCCCCCCCCCCCCCCCCCGCTCCCAGAAGTCCGTGCATAACCACGGGGAGCGGAGGGGGACCAGAAGACCTGCGTCCCCTCACCATGCCCGAGCAAAGGGCACACAACAACGTTGGCGGTCCGGAGGAGAGGGATGTCACCGATGCAGAGGTCGGAGGCGTGCCACCAAGTGAGACCCCCTGCCTGGTTGCGGCTCCTCATGACACATGTGTTCACCCTTTACCCCATCACCCCTGCAACCCTCACCCCACACTCCAACAGCCGTCACCACCTCACGCCTCACCCCCGTCCGCCTGTCTAACCATACATTGCTGTCTTGTGTCTCACAGGTCCAGCCGGTGATGAGTACAGCCCATCCGGGGGCCCCCGCCCCCAGCCAGTGCCAGGGGGCAGGGACCCAAGCATGGACGACGAGAGCAGTCAGAGCACCAGCCCTCTGGCTGAGATTACACAGGACACCACGACCCAGGGGACAGACACACAGGACACCACGACCCAGGGGACAGACACACAGGACACCACGACCCAGGGGACAGACACACAGGACACCACGACCTAGGGGACAGACACACAGGACACCACGACCCTAGGGACAGAAACACAGGGCACAGATACACAGGACACCACAACCCAGGGGACAGACACACAGCATACTACGACCCAGGGGACAGACACACAGCACACCACGACCCAGGGGACAGACACACAGCACACCATGACCCTGGGGACAGACACACAGCACACCATGACCCTGGGGACAGACACACAGCACACCACGATCCAGGGGACAGACACACAGGACACCACGATCCCAGGGACAGACACACAGGACACCACGACCCAGGGGACAGAAACGCAGGGCACAGATACACAGGACACCACGACCCAGGGGACAGACACACAGCGCACCACGACCCAGGAGACAGACACACAGCACACCACGACCCATGGGACAGACGCACAGCACACCATGACCCAGGGGACAGACACACAGCGCACCACGACCCATGGGACAGACACACAGCACACCACAACCCAGGGGACAGACACACAGCACACCACGACCCATGGGACAGACACACAGCACACCATGACCCATGGGACAGACACACAGCACACCATGACCCATGGGACAGACACACAGCACACCATGACCCTGGGGACAGACACACAACACACTACGATCCAGGGGACAGACACACAGCACACCACGCCCCAGGGGACAAACACATGGCACACCACGACCCAGGGGACAGACACACAGGGCACAGAGACACAGCACACAGCACACCACAACCCAGGGGATGGTGACAAAGGGGACAGACATACAGTACACCACGACACAGGAGACCCCAGACTTCGGGTCCGATGAGGACATCGACTTTCCATCACTGCTGTCTCCTACACCATCCACCATCTCGGAGACTGTCACCTCGGTTGGGCAATTTAGTGGAGAGGCTTCTGAGACACTAACTGGTGCGCATCACACAGTCGGTCCGGTACAGCAGGTGGAGATAGGAGCAGCCGAGGGGCCGGATGGGCAAAGGGCAGCCCGGCCCCAGCAACCAGCTGCTGCCCAGATGGGTCCCGGGCTCCTGGAATATCCACTCTCACCCATAGTTCAGGTGCAGCCAGAGACCCAGGGGCCAGTGGAGGGGATGACGGCCGGCTTCCAGCACCTGCAGGCACAGGTGGAGGAGTCCAACTGCGGACAGGAGCTGGGAAGGGTGCCGGTCGTGCGTGCCACCCAGGCCAAAACCACACGGGTGGAGTCCACGGTGGAGGCAATGGGGCCAACGGTGTCGGACATGGGTCAGGTTTTGCAAGGCCTGGGGCTTTATGTGCAGGCGGGGCCTTGGCCCTGGAAAGGGCTGCCCATTCACAGGCAGCCATGTGCCAGAGCCAGCTGCAGATTGCAGTGGTGCTCATCAGCTTGGCCCAGTCTTAGCTGGCCATGGCTGAGAGCATCGGTGCCATTGCCCAGGTGCTGGCCGGCATCGCACAGCCCCAGAGGGTGGTAGCACAGTCCCGGAGGGAGGTGGCACTGTCCCAGAGGGAGATGGCACTGTCCCAGTCAGGGATGGCCCACTCCCTGTGCTCCATGGCCGCAAACATACAGATCCTGGTTGATACGAGAGCGAGCACCCAGGACTGGCATCGCCAGGTGTCGGGGATTGTCTCAGCTCACACCCCCGCCTAGGGGCCATTGGGCACCGCGAGGGAGGAGGAGGTGCTGGGGCCTGTGCCGGTGACTCCTGCAGGGGAGGTCCTGGAACACCACAGCACCTCGGACACCCCTCTCTCATGTCCCTGGTTCATCAGGTGGGCAGCGGGCGGAAGCAAGCCACCGGGGACGTCCGAGGAGCAGCCAGTCCCATCCAGGCCTGGCCGCCCCAGGAAGCGTGCGCCAATGGGGACCCTAGTCGCAGGGCAGGATCACAGCTGTACCATCTGGGGAACCACCTAGGCATAGTGATAGGGCCTGTAAGGCCAGAAATCTAGACACCAGCTAAGTTGGCATGGGTGCAGGGCACCGTTTAGTTATAGGGATAGGGGCACAGACTGTAAATACCTCTTCACATTAAACACCTATTATCACTGTTGCAAGCTGCCTCTGTGCTCTGTCTGATGGGGGTGGGACATTCAGTGATGGCCACTGGGGGTGAGAGGTGGTGGACGGGAGAGGCTCAGCGGGTTAGACGTGCAGCACTCCCCCCGACCATCCCCATCACCTGTCCCCAGACATTCGATAGGACCATGTGGTGGACTGGCCAGCCCGCATGCGGTGCTCACCCTAGTGGGAGGTGCTACTGTTGGCATGAGTCAGACATTGTCGAACGATGTGGAACACGGAGCTCATTGCAGAGCGGTCTGTCATCACCCGCCATCCCATAGACCTGACGAGCTGTGACTGGCAACCAGTGCCCCCAGCTCATTGTGCCGCAGGTACATATAATGGAGGGGGATGAGCATGTGGGTGGTTCAGTAGTGAAGTCTCCGTGCCCTTGCAGAGTAACTACCACCCCCCCCCGCCCGCCACCCCAGTTGGTGTGTTGACTAAAGTGTCCTGTGCTCACTGGCCCTTCCAATGGCGGTGTGCGACCTCCCGTGCCTGACCAGCCCCCAAGTCCTGCCCATTGTCCCCCTTCCCTCCATCCTCCTCGTCTAGAGAGGCCTTCTCTTGTTCCTCATCCTCCAGCACATTGCCCCTCCACTGGGCTATATTGTGGAAGATGCAACTGACCACAACGATGCAGCCGACCCTCCTTGACTCGTACTGGAGGCCCCTCCCCCCCCCGCAGAGCGGTCCACATACCTGAACCGCATCTTCAGGACCGAAGTACCTCTCCATCATACCCCTTGTCGCACAATGGGCATCGTGTGGTTCTCCGCGTCGCTCTGTGGCCTCCGTCTCCGTATAGGCATCATCAGCCACGACCGCAATGGGTAACCCCTGTTGCCCAGCAATCAGCCTCGTTGCCATGGGGGAGCCTCGAACATGCCGGGGATCACGGATTGGGCCAACATGAACGAGTCATGCACATTGCCCGTGTGTCGGGCGCAGACTTGCAGGATCCTCATCTGATGCTCACAGACCACCGGAACGTTCATGGAGTGGTACCCCTTCCTGTCGTGAAAAGTGGCCTGTTATCTGCAGTTGGCCGCAGGGCGACATGCACCCCGTCGATTACCCCCTGGACCCGGGGCATCCCACCGACAGCAGTGAACCCTGCTATCCGGGCATCCTGGTGGGCGCGGTCTGCAGGGAATTGGGTGTACCGGCCCGCCATTGCATACAGGGCGTCCGTCACGGCACGGGTACGCCTGTGCACCAATACCTGTGAGGTGCCGGACAGGTCCCCACTCGGCGATTGGAACGACCCTGTCACATTAAAGCTCAGCGCCACCATCACCTTGATGGCCACCGGGAGCGGGTGCCCTCCCCCATTCCCCTGCGGTGCCAGGTGTGTCGTCATGTGGCAGATGTGTTGGACAGTCTCCCGGCTCATCCGCAGTCTCCTCCTGCATGCCCAGTCCGGGAGTTCCACAAAGGACATGCGGCACCGGTACACACAGGGCCTCATCCGGTGCCTCCTTGGCACCACCAACCCCATCTCCTCCTCCTCCTTGCTTCTCCCTTCTAGTCCTCCTCCTTCTCCTCGGCCTGTCAGGCAGGCGGCCCTCCAGCCTGAACGGCTGGCACCTGCCCCTCTGAAGCCCGCTCCTCTGCTGCAGCCTCTGCCTCCTCTCTGAGCCGCCTGTGCTGATGCTGCCACAGGGCTGCAAGCAGAGCAGTGGCCCCCGCCACAGCGGCCAACATCGCTGGGTGGTTACTGTGGTGAATGTAACATGGTAATTCACACTGTATCTTTGTAAGCGCAGTAGCGTTATCCGGCCACTAGGGGGAGTAGCTCTGGGAATGCTCAGGAGCTTGTACAGGGCTCCACCCTTGGCTCCGCCCATGACTCCTCCCCCTTGTGCTGCTGTATAAATACCCTTGTCCAGAGTCAGCCTGCAGTTCACCGAGAGTTCATCAACGGGTAACAGGCTGGCTCTGTAGTAAGTAGATTAAAGCCTATATTCATATCGGAAAACAAGTGTTTGGTGAATTGATGGTTCCATCAGTTACCAAACATAATCTGCAGGGGGTGAGGGGAAAAGATGTTACCATTGGGGAATGGATCTATGCTCGACCGGGTGCCATGGGCTACATGGTGGCCCCTGTTGCCACCACGCGTCCCAGCCATGCATGCCCCCCACCCCGCCCCATTGCCAGGGCCACCATTTCACGGCACTGCCCTTAATGGGGGCTGCCGTCGGTGTGGTCGTGGGTGGTCCCTCCGGTGGGTGTCACCGATTCAGTGGGGTGGCCGGGGAGCGGGGCAGCAGGGGCACCCACCCATACCGCCGTAATGGCGCTCCTTGCGCGGGCGTTGCCCTGTCATGTCGTGCGCTCTGCGACTGCTCGGCCTGTTTCCCCCCCACTTCCCCTTCTCTCCTTCTCCCCCCACCCCGCAGACCGCGCAGCCAATGTCCATTTTGGGAGCCCGCAGTCCCCTCCATGTCAACCCCGACCTCTTTCGTAGCCGTCTTAGCCACACACTGGATTCACGATTTTTTATAGGTGGTTAGATCCAAGCCATCGGGAACTCGGCCCGTCCGGGCCGCATAATCACTGGGGCCCCGGAGAATCGGTCATCGGGGCATCTGAGGCAATTCTCCGGGCTGCGTGGCAGACCCCGTGATTCCGTTGGGTTGGGGGTCCAAAGAATTGGAAATCGGCACAAAAACTGCATCAAAGCAGATTTCAGCGACGGAGCTGATTCTCCGGCCGATCACATTTCCCGATTTCGGTGCGATGTCTCAGAGAATCCAGCTCCTTGTTCCTCTGATGAGGCTGGAGGGTCAGCCACAGGGCAATCGTGCCGCCTGCGAGGATATGGCAGCGGCTGTCAGTGCAGGGAGTGTCACCAGGAGGGCTGCCACCCAGCGCCGCAAGAAGCTCAATGACCTCCAATGGGCCCAAAAGGTGAGATGGCATCTGCCCCTAGCACCGGTGATGCATGTCATCCTCCACTGCCCCTGGCCCTGCGGTTGGCAACCCCCACCCCCCCAGCACAGTACAAACTGACACCCACCTGTGTACCCCAACCATCACCAGGAGCAGTGCCTACGACTGTCCCCCGCTCTAGCCCCCGACTGCCTCGTGATACATGAAGCGTGTGGCTCAAGATATCTTCTGTTTGTCTCCACAGGAGATGTTGGCCCATAACAAACGGGAAAGGGCCCAGATGGGCAGAGGGCCGGACTTGAGAGTCCTCTCTCCCCACGAGGAGCGGGCCCTGGAGGTCATGGGAATGGCCAAGGACAGATCGATCACTGATGTTGAGATTGGCCTGTGTCACAGAGGTGAGTATCCTCTGGCCCCTCCCACATAACCCGTCATACGTGTGTTGTACATTCCAGACATAATGATTCTTCCCTTCCATTGAACACATGCCCATTACCCACAAGACCTCCATCTGATGGTGCCGGTGCTTCCAGGTCTCCCCCCCCTCCACCTCTCCCCCACCCCCCTAGCACCGTACTCCCTACCTCCCAAGAGATCACCTTGGAGGTTGATGAGACCTTCAATTCATGCGACACGTGGTTAAAAGTGAACAGTGGTTTTAATCGTCTTACAACAGAGCCTGCCTGTGACGAGATGAACTCTAGATGAACTGGCAGGCAGGCTCCAACTGCCAAGCTTTATACAACCAGTGGGGGTGAGGAGTCATGGGCGGAGCCAAGGGTGGAGCCCAGTACAAACTTCCGTACATTCCCAGTACACCTCCCCCTAGGGGCAGAGCCACGCAACTGCTCGTGTGCCGAGCTTACAGAGGCATGGTACAACATGTGTGATAACAGTGTGAATTATGCTATTATGATTCACCACAGAGGTCAGCCCAGAGGATTCCACCAACGATGCATCACACCCTCAACCAGCGCAGAGACACACCTCGGTGGGTGTCTTCTGGGATACGATCTGGTGAACACCACACAGTTGCTGATGCACATCAGGTGGGGCCGTTCAGGAAGGACAGCAATCGAAGATCTACTGGATCCCAGGACCTAGCTGGATCCCAGTCAGATGCAGAGCCCCTGGACCAGGTTATCCCAAAGCTGATGCAGATGCGCGGGTGCAATGGTGATATTCAGAGGGGCATGTCAGTGACACACCAGCGGGTCCATAGAGAAGTCCTAAAGGCTACTGATGCGGGAGATGGTGCCGGCAATGCAATGCACCAAGGCCAACACTGCTAGAGTGGCGATGCAGTGAAGAGCCTGGAGTATGATGTCAGCACCATCAATGGTGGTGTTTAAGGCGTTGCTCAGTCAGCGACGGCCATGGCTGTGGGACTTGATATCATGTCCAAGGCTCGGGGAACGTGTCTCGACACCACAATGCACACAATGGGGTGCCGTCAAGGCGGCAGAGCAGGATGACGTAGAAGCCTCTGGAGACAATCCAGCTGCCCCACCATCCCCAGGTGACCCACTTGGCCCTTTGTGCACCAACCAGGAGGAGGGGACATTGTAGGCCAACCCATAGCCTCCCTACAGGGAGGCAGCGGTGACAACGGCACGTCTCAGGGTCAGCATGTGGCACGGCAAGACATGTGCCACCGGCACGTCAGCTGGGGTACTCCGGCCAGGCCCTCCGGAGGATGCACGGCAGGGACATCAAAGGCCACCGTATACGTACCATAAGCAGCAGGTTACTTCCACCTCTGATGTGCAACCTGGGGTCACAGCCAGATGTAGCGGCAGAGCACAGACGGCTAAGAAGATGAAGGATCACTGAGACAGCACTGCAGGGAGAGGGGTGTTGCACTATCGTTTGTGATGAACCATCAATCGAACGCGAGACGAGTTGCTGTACTTAAGTTAGGCTTTATAAGCTAGAAGTTAGCGCTGCGGTCGACTACAGTAAATGGACAACCGCCGGGCGTTCTGGGTATTTATACCTCGCTCTGGAGGCGGGGTTAACTCAGCCTCTCGACCAATCGGGGAGCTGTCACATGACTGGTCTCACCCAATCGGTTGAGAGGCACGTGACCGACCAGGGCCAATGGTAAGCCAGTGTTCGGCACCAATGGCAGACAGCTATGCAAATCATACCACCACATTTTGTTAGGGATAGCGAGGGTCACAATTGTACACCATTGAAATATGTTACACTCGAGACATGTGAAGCCACTGTGATGTTGTTCTGCAATGCAGGCTGTCCTGCACCCAATTCCCCCATTTGCACTCTGTCCTCCCCTGGCTATTGTGGTCTTAGATCTGGGCACTTCCCCAAGGCATCCCACATGCAGGTGATGTGCATAAGCGCACTTTCACAGACAGTCAGGTATCAGACTGAGGCAAAGATTGAGGAACACCATAGTTCAGCTCCCTGCGGGTTATCATCAACCTCCTGCTTTGTATATTGACCTGCTGACAGTGTCGACACAGGGCCATCACCCTGGAGTGATGCAATACAGAATCTGGGAGGGGTGAACAGAGCATTTGGGGTGGAGTGGGGGAGGGAGTGGCGGATTGGGTGGAGGGAGAGGGGTAGTTTAGGGGGGAAGTGTAGATGGAATGGGGAGAGGGGTTGAGATAACGGATGATGCCAGGTCCGATGAGAAGTTGGTAAGGATGAGGGCCTCCCTGGCCCTCTGGTCATTCCAGACCCTTGCTGCCACCGCCTGTCCTCCATGCTCTGATTGCTCTTGCAGATCTTCCCCAGAATCCTTCTCCAGCCTCTCTTCGTCCAGCTCCTCCTCGTCCTCCTCCGCTGATGAGGCCCCATGTTCCTCCTTCTCCACATCCAGCATGCGCCCCCTGCACTGCCAGGCTGTCGAGTGCACAGCAGTTCACCACAAAGTGGGCGACCCTCTTGGGGGTGTACTGCAGTGCACCACCAGAGTGGTTGAGTCATTGGAACTGCATTTTAAGTAGTGGCCGGGTGGCCACATGAGCTTCATTATAGCAGGTCTTCACATCAGTCGCTGACCTTCAAATCCTCCAAGCCTTGTGATCTGTCGGGGTGCCAAACAACGAGCTAATGTGCTGGGGGTGGGGGTCTTGCCCTGCACACGCATCCCCGGCACCAGCAAGGTCCCCTGGGCACGAGACCCCAGACCCCATTGAGAACAGTACTTGAACCGGGCTAAGGTACCCCCCCCCCCCCCCCCCCCCCCGACTCCTCAATCCACACACTCACCCTTTGGTCGCAGGGATATCCCCAGTGTTGAAGCCCAGCTCTTGGATGTTTAATTGTTGGCTGCTGCCGCTGCGGTGTTGAAGCCTCCATTTAAAAATGCATGGCTGCCTTTCCGGCTGTGGCAATGGCCCTGTTGTCTACCTAAACCTTACAGCCCACCTCCTGGCCACCCCCCGCTACTCCACCCGGCCTTGGCAGAAGCCCCCCGGCCAGCAGCACAACTGTCAGCACACTGTGGTGATGTTGGACGCATTCAGTACCCCCTCTCTCTCCCTCAGCAGCCATGATACCGGTTTCACGATTTTTTAAAGCACAAGCGAATTGCACCGTTGGGAAGTCAGCTCATCGGAGGCAGTGAACCGCGGAGGTCTTGGAGAACACCGGGTCAGGCCCGCTAATGACATGCAAACGGTGTTTTACTGTACCTGTCTTCCGGATCGCATTGACGCCGCTGTGGATGTAACGGAGAAGTGAAATTTGGCGTCAAATCGGCGCCCGCTGCAATTTTGCCGTTGGAATTTATTCTCTGCCCAATCGTGATTCCCGATTCCAGCGTCAGCCAAAAGAAAATCCTGCCCATGGCTTTTGGTGCCCCGGGCAACTACCTGGGTACAGTTCTGGAGAAAACATTTGTGTGTATGTAATTAATGCGATGCAGTGGAACATGCTTTGCTTGTTTTCCAAGTAGATGCAAATCTAGTCCACATAACTTGATTGGAATTTTTGAAAACCTACCTTTATTTCCAAATGATAAAACCGATTCTTCCTCATTCTTTATCCTTTCTTACTTCATACGCATATTACTCTCGACCTTTAATTCTTTTTGTTTAGGGTTCCTCAGGTAAAATTGAATCTATCACTTACCAGCACAGTATTCAGTACCAACAATCTGCTTCCTCGCTCCTTCTGATCAGGCCATAATATTGCAAAGTTCTTCGTTATACTGAAATAATTCAAATAGTTACAGATAGGGCAGTGGGTACAGTACTGGGCTAGCAACTAGTGGTTCATAAACTCACGATGACAAACTGTAAAATTGAATTCAATAAATCTTCTCATTTGTGGGCTACGGTGGTAACAAAGGACCTTGAAAACCCTCGATTGCCTTAAAATGCAAATGGTTCATTAAAGTCCCTCAGGGAAGCAATGTGTCTAGCCAATGCAAGCTGTCATTGACTTTTTAAAAATAAATTTAGAGTACCCAATTCATTTTTTCCAATTATGCGGGAATTTAGCGTGGCCAACCCACCTACCCTGCACATCTTTTTGGGTTGTGGGGGCGAAACCCATGCAAACACGGAGAGAATGTGCAAACTCCACACAGTGACCCAGAGCCGGAATCGAACCTAGGACCTCGGCGCCGTGAAGTAGCAGGGCTATCCCACTGTGCCACCGTGCTGCCCCGTCATTGACTTTAAAAAAAATTATTTTTATAAATTTAGAGTACCCAATTTTTTTTTCCAGTTAAGGGGCAATTTAGTGTGGCCAATCCACCTAACCTGCATATCTTTGGGTTGTGGGGGTAAAACCCACGCAGACATGGGGAGAATGTGCAAACTCCACACGGACAGTGACCCAGAGCTGGCACCTCTATGGCAAAAGTGCCATAGGCAGCAGTGCTAACCATTGCACCACCGTGTCACCCTGTCGTCGACTTTTAATGCTTTCTGAAGTAAAAATCTGACCTTGTAAAAACAGCTGAGAAAAATACCCAGCTTCGTAGAGTAACTCGGAGTGGACAATAAATGGGACCATGACAGCATTGACCACAACAAGAGAACAAAATCTAAAAAGACAATCTGACAGCCATTCATGTGAGTGATCAGCTTGATCATTCTGACAAACTCCTACAACCATTAATTGACCACTAAAATTCATGGGTGCATTGTCCCCACATCTCCTCAACTCTTCACGAACCTGAAGCATTCTGAACCTGCTTTATCTCTCTGCAGCCGATTTCTGAATGAAACTATTAAATGGAAGACAATTTGCCTATTCCAGGTAGTTCAGATGAGTCTTTAAAATTATATGGACTTATTTGAAGAGTATAGATCTCTGTTTCCTGACCAACATTCTACTAAAATGAACTGATTATTCATCGCATTATTATTTGTGGGACTTTGCTGTGCTCAAAATGGCTGCCAGATTCGCTCTCATGACAGTGGCAGTACTTCAAAACAGCTTATTCTATCGGAAGTATTAGATTCCTCCAAATGACAGAGGGGGTAATATATGCAATCTGTCTATTATGCAATATTAGTGATTCGAAATATAATTTTAATGCAAAGATAAAGTATGAACTATTCCTGCTCCGACAACAGTTATTCCTTGTCAAAATTATCTCCCAGACATTTCCCTTTCCACAAGGCATCTATCCTTCTGATGGTCTGAAATAATAAAAAATATTTCAGATCACTTTTCTCATTGAATCTAGTTTCATTGTGTCTTTTTATTGCTGTGGTAAACACGACTAGTGATATATTGTATGTATTACGGCACTGCCCGTAATTTACAGGTACGACGGTAAATCCCTGCCTGCTGGCTCCTCCCAGTAGGCGGCGTATAAAAGTGTGTGCTCTCCTGTGTTGCAGCCATTCTGGTTCCACCTGCGAGAGGCACAACATCTTGTGCAATAAAGCCTCGATTGTCTCACCATTCTCGTCTCGTGGTAATTGACGGTATATCAAATGCTCTATTCTATTCTGTTC
This sequence comes from Scyliorhinus canicula, assembly GCF_902713615.1. Classification (NCBI taxonomy): domain Eukaryota; kingdom Metazoa; phylum Chordata; class Chondrichthyes; order Carcharhiniformes; family Scyliorhinidae; genus Scyliorhinus; species Scyliorhinus canicula. Next base: position 67,270,123 of record NC_052150.1, on the reverse strand, counting down.
CAGCATCAACTGCACCTTTACTGACACCAACGCTTCTCATTGCTCGATCGGTGGCATGGTGGCACAGTGGTTAGCACTGCTGCCTCACAGTGCTAGGGACCAGGGTTCAATTCCGGCCTCAGACTGACTGTGGACTTTGCACCCAGGTTTCCTCTGGCTGCTCTGGTTTCCTCCCACAGATGGGCAGGATAGGTGGATTGGCCATGCTAAACTGCCCCTTAGTGGCCAAATATGTTCAGTTAGGTGGGGTTAGGGGATAGCACAGGGAATGGGCCTAGGTAGGGTAGCGTACTCTTTCAGATGGTTGGTACAGACCCGATGGGCTGAACGGCCTCCCTCTGCACTGTAGGGATTCGATGGTGTATTGTAACCTTCGGCGGAGTTCTTCGTTCCTGAGACTAAGTGTTGACGCCGGGACAGGATACGTGGACTTCTATGACACCAAAACTGTCCCCGCACCGGGATTGATTAAGCAACCGTTGAGGGGCTGGCACTGGCAGCACATGGAAAGCAATTGATTCCAATGAGAAATGGTGTTGGATTTGCGATTAACACTCAAACACACTGAAAGTGGTGGCACAGTCATAGTGTGATGTGGCATAGTCCCAGACGGAGATGGTCCACTTCCTGTGCTCTATGATCGCGAGTGTGCGGACCCTTGCTGAGACGGCAGTGAGCCTCCAGGACTGGCAGTACCAAGTGACGGGGAGCCTCAGGGGATAGCTCTGCTTGCACCCCCATTCCATGGAGTAGCCCGTGTGCCATCAGGCACCCAGAGGGCGGAGGAGCTGATGGGGCCCGTGCTGATGACTCCCGCAAGGGACGTATCCCAATACAGCAGCACCTCAGATCTCACCCTCCCCCCTCTTTCCTGTTCCTGGTGCATCTGGTGGGCAGCGGGCAGAACAGGGCAGCACCATGCTAACTTGGACACCTGAGCAGCAGCTGGCCCATCCAGGCCCGGTTGTCCCACAAGGCAGCCGCCAAACGGGGACCCAGGTCACAGGGCGGGAATCACAGCAGTCCACCTCCACTCCTGATGTACCATCTGCTGCTCCACTTAGGCATGGCCCATAAGGCCCATAAGGCCCAAAAAGTTGACACCAGTTAATTTGAGACGGTGCAGGTCACAATTAGTGATGGGGGCTAGGGCATAACTCTGTATATATGTTTTCACAGTAAACACCCGTACACAATGTGACAACCTGCCTCAGTGCTGTGTCAGAATGGTGTGAAAGGCGGGCTGATCTGGGCTGGCGGGAGGGGGTGGGGGCGGGAATGGGAGAACGCTGTGTGTGGGCTTGGCTCACAGCCTGCAGTTCAGCCGGCGCTGACACCTCCATCTGGCAGATGCGTCACACTGTCCCCCTGCTCAGCTGGAGTCTTTGACGGCATGCCCGTTCTGGCAGATTCTCGAATGACAGGCGCTGCTGGTACACGAGAAGCCTCCAGCGACGCCTCCTTTGTACCTCCTCCTCGGACTGTTGGGCGGTTGGATTTCCATCATCAGCACCTACCTCCTGTTCCTCTGGGGCCTGCTCTGCCGCTGCAGCTTCCTCCTTTCAGTGACTCAGACAGCCTCAGTGCATCCCCGAGGGATGTAGCAAGTAGGAGGAAGGCCACCATTGCTGGTTGAATTTCAATATCCATTGTCTGCAGGGGGTGAAAGGCCGACATGTTAGCATGGTGCATACCCCGTGCCTAAACAAGTCTACCGGGCTACACGGTGCCCCGGTTGGCACTGTGCACTCCGCCCCTACATGTTCCTTTCTCCCCCTCCATTCCGCACCTGGCACCATGGGGCCTCTGGTCCTGGTGCCCATCCCTGCTGCCAGACATACCGTCGGCTGGCGCTGCCCTTGCCAGTGGTACGCTGTGTGGCCCCTGTCCTGTGCCCCTGTGGGAGCTACTTTGGCCATTGAGCTTGGGTGGGTCGCATGATGCCCTGCTGGTGGGTGGAGGCCGTTTGGGGGAAGGTTGGATGGTGAGGTGTGGGGGTGGAGGGTGGGGAATGAGGTGTGGGGTGGTGGGGTGGACATTTCCATACGGCTGGTGTCACTCACTGCACAGAATCAGGGGCCAATGTGCTGGTCAGAGAGGTGCGCAGCAAAGTGGCTGCCTTGCAGGCCACACTGCCCCTGTCCCGTGAGGAGTCACCCCCAGCCACATGGCGCATTACCCCATCACCATCCTCCCCGGCCCTGGACGTCAACACCCTTCCCCCTTCCCGCTCCCTCCCCCCACCCCCCGCAGCCAGACCGGCAAGTGTTCGGCACGAGTGCCCACAGTCCGGCCTCCTCTCTATCCCTCATCAGCCATGGCGCTTGTTTCGTGATTTTTAAAAGCACAAGTGAACCTCGCCATTGGGAATTCGCCCCCATGGAGGCAGAGGATCGTGGCGGCCCTGGAGAATACCGGGTCAGGCCCGCTAATGATAGGCCAACAGCGTTTTCTGTGCGTGTGGAGTGAAACGCATTGACGCCTCTGTCGATGCACCAGAGAATTGTGATTTGCCGTGAAACCGACGCCCATCACGATTTTGGAGTCAAAACCGATTTTCCGTCCAATCCCATTTCCCGATTCTGCCGTCAACTGATGGAGAATCTCGCCCCTTATCTATTTTCAAAGGTGGGGGTACCTTGGCCGAGATTTTCCCAAATCCCGGCCACGTGTTAACGCTGGCGTCAAAACTGGCGTGAACAACTCCGGTGTCAACGGGCCTCCTGGCCCAGGCATTCATCCCTTCTTCAAAGGCTAGTACGGCGCTGGAGTGCTGTACGCTCGAACGCCGGTGTGACACGGCCAACGTGGGTCCGTGCGCGTGGGTTGCCGTCTCCGCTCGCTGGCCTCCGGACTATATGGCGGAGCCCTACCGGAATTAGCCCGCCCGCCGATCGTTGGCCCCAATTGTGGGCCTGGCCACCGTGGAGACCCCCCCAGAGTTGGATCATCCCCACCAGGATGGCCCCCAGAGCCAGAACTCAGAGGATCGGAGAATCCCGGCCCTTATCTCTCCCATTGTCCATAAAGGATACACATTAGTCAGTTTGTGCTGTTTTTGAAGGGTTTTGATACTGGAATTGTGCAATTGGGAATGTGGACATAGTGTTGCAGGCCCTGTCGGATCCATTGCCCCTGTGGATGGGAACCATTCATCTCCATGCCGAAATTCTTGGCAAAACTGTACAGCACAAATGTGCAGTTATCGTACTTTTATGTCTCAACTTACATGACACTATGTCATCTCTTCAACGTATTTACCTCAATGACGGTCATTCTTTTTACTTAGATAATGAGTCCTCCCATGACAACGAAAGAATTTAAATTCAATTAAATAAATGTGGACTAAAAAGCTAATATCTGTAATAGTGACCATGAAAAACTACTGGATTGTTGTTTAAAAAAACAGCTGGTTCACTTGCGTCCTGCAGGGAAGGAAATCTGCCATTCTCACCTGGCCTTAACTATATCCTATTTTACGGCAAATCAGTAAAACTAAATGAACAAATTAAGGAGGCTGACCTTTGACTCCAGACCCAGAATATTCTGATTGACTTGCTCGGCTACTCCAGAGGGTAATTAACAGTCAATCAGTTATCTTCTAAAGGGTAATTAGGGATTTGTAATAAAATGATGTCCACCACCATTGAATGAATTTTAAACAATGATCTCCACCCATGTACCAACTTATTGTACTTAACTTCCATAGTTTTCAAACTTATTTGCACATCAGGTTGAATGTTCTGGATAGTCAAATATTCAGGGTGGCACGGCAGCACAGTGGTTAACACTGTTGCCTCACAGTGCCAGGGACCCTGGTCCAAATTGGGATGCCTGACTGTGGAGTTTACACTTTCACCCCATGTATGCATGGGTGGGTTTCCTTCGGGTGCTCCAGTTTCCATCCACCATCCAAAGATGTGCAGCCTAGGTGGATTGACCATGATAAAATTGCCCCTTAGTGTCCAAAGGTTAGGCAGGGTAATGGCATACAAGGATACAAGGGGAGTGGGTCTAGGTAGGGTGTTCTTTCAGAGGGTGGGTGTAGACTTGATGGGCCAAATGGCCTCCTTCTGCACTGTAGGGATTCTATCATAGAATCATAGAATTTACAGTGCAGAAGGAGGCCATTCAGCCCATCGAGTCTGCACCAGCTCTTGGAAAGAGCACCCTCCTTAAGCCCCATGCCTCCACCCCATCCTCTTTACCCCTGTAACCCAGCCTAACCTTTTTGGACACAAAGGTCAATTTAGAATGGCCAATCCACCTAACCTGCACATATTTGGACTGTGGGAGGAAACCCACGCACACACAGGGAGAAGGTGCAGACTACACACAGACAGTGACCCAAGCGGGAATCGAACCTGGGACCATAGAATCATAGAATCATAGAATTTACAGTGCAGAAGGAGGCCATTCAGCCCATCGAGTCTGCACCAGCTCTTGGAAAGAGCACCCTACCCAAGGTCAACAACTCCACCCTATCCCCATAACCCAGTAACCCAGTAACCCCACCCAACACTAAGGGCAATTTTGGACTCTAAGGGCAATTTATCATGGCCAATCCACGTAACCTGCACATCTTTGGACTGTGGGAGGAAACCGGAGCACCCGGAGGAAACCCACGCACACACGGGGAGGATGTGCAGACTCGCTGTGAAACAACTGTGCTAACCACTCTGCTACCATGCTGCCCACTATGATATCTTCAAATGCCAAGTCTCGCATGGTTCATTTCAAAAAGAAGAAGTGTTATGGGCCAGGGTTTAGAGAACCCCAAATTGTATCATGGAGTTCAACTGACCCACGACTTTTACTAGATTGTGGTATGGGGAGCACATGGCCCACTTTACAGGTGTGGTGCAGCAGAAATTTAAAAGTAATCTTTAAAGCAAAACATTGTTTATTATATGAACTCAGATAATCTTTTTAAAACATACAGTGAACACAGGTTCGATTCCCGGCTGGGTCACTGTCTGTGCGGAGTCTGCACATCCTCCCCGTGTGTGCGTGGGTTTCCTCCGGGTGCTCCGGTTTCCTCCCACAGTCCAAAGATGTGCGGGTTAGGTGGATTGGCCATGCTAAATTCCCCGTAGTGTCCTAAAAAAGTAAGGTTGGGGGGTGGGGTTGTTGGGTTATGGGTATAGGGTGGATACGTGGGTTTGAGTAGGGTGATCATTGCTCGGCACAACATCGAGGGCCGAAGGGCCTGTTCTGTGCTGTACTGTTCTCTTCTATGTCTATCTCAGCAATCATCAATTCAAATACACCCCCCAAAGAATCTAACACTCTAAGTAATCCTTAAACTTTCCTTTTAACATCCATAAGACAAAAACCGTTTTCCAGAAGCACATCAGGTTGAAATTTTCTACTGAGAACAGTTATCACTCTGAATTCACCAAATGATCTAGAGATAGTCTTTAGATGGCAAAGAGATCGAAATTACACTCTCTTTGACTGGCTTCAGCTCCAACACTAAAACGAAAACAAAAAACACACACACCCAAGCTTTTCCTCAAAGCAAAACTAAAAAGCAGAGCCAGAGCTCAGCTCCACCCACACTCTGAAATCACTGCAGCCACTTGAGCAGACAAACATTTCTTAAAGTGACATTCCCGTGAAAGAAGTGAAAATGCTGGATGTTCACCGCAAGGTTGAAAAATTAGAAGTTTAGAGGAAACAAACGTATGCATCCAAAAATGTTAAACTCTTATCATTTCAGTTGCTGACTATCTTGTGCGTTTAAAAAAATTAATCAGTATTATTTCCTTCTTGCTTGCAGTAATTGTTTTGAAACAAATTGCTTCCTGCAAAGAATATGCTAATTTGAGAGGCCGAGAGCTTCAACAAAACATTTTAATGCCGACATTAAAAAAAACACAAATTTTAATTCAATGATAACTTTAATCGTTTTCTTGTGAAACACGTAATTGTTTGAAATTTGCATTTTAAAAAATTCCAGTTACTGGGAGAAACCTTCACCTTTTAGGCCCTGCCATGGTTGGTTTTCCTGCAATAGGTGCAGCGATCCATCCAAATCCCCATTGACTTCCGAGGAACCAGAAGATCTCGGCAGCTGCCCACTTCCCAATTTCCCACAACTAGGACCTGGATCGGAGAACTAATTTGCTCACAGAAGACAGACTGACCATTTTTTAAAATTTAAATAACCCACAGCTCTTTATTTTAACAGTGATTCTATTTTTAAATAATTTCAGGCCAGTTTTAACAGAATTGGACTGAATCCATGAGGTATAGCACTGCCTGTTGGGGAAGACACACAGCGTGTTTTCCCTAGCTCAACAAGTTACCCAATATGGGCCTGAATTTCTCACCAGGTGGCTGATCCCATTGCACCATGAGCATCGCAGGAGAGGTCCAAAGTAGGCTTTGCACCCGGTGCAAAAGCACACGCGAGTCACCCACCTCACAGCACACAGCACAATCTGGAACACGTCCTCATTGGGCATAATCTACATAATCCTATTTAAATGAGGCAGTCACCCTGCTCCCAGGAATCATCGGCCTCCTGGCGAAGCCTCACCCAGGTGCCAATTAGTACTGGTCTCCAAAAGTGGAGACCAGGTGTGATGACCACTCCGAGGGTCTTGGAGGTCATTGGAGCCACAGGGTGGTCAGGGACAGGGTACGGAAGTGCTTTGGCACTGCCCCTGGAACACAGACAGGGGCAGTGCCCAGGTGCTAGGCTGGCAGTTCCAGGGTGTGGCCTGAGAGGGGCCATGTCCATGAAAGGGAGGGTAATAGGGTAGGGAGGTTAAGGTGGGTTATGAAGGGGTGTCGCGAATGTTGGGGAGGATGAAGGAGGCAGGTCCTGATAGAGGGGAGGACTGAAGAGGGGAGGGGGCACAGAAAATGGGGGTGCCCTCAGCAACCCCAGAGCGATGTGTGCTCATTTGGTGGGAGAGGGCGAAACCCCATTGTCCATAATGATGGATGGGTGCAGGGCAGGTTAGCCTCATGTCTTGGTGGTGGGGGCGGTGGAGGGAGTTGCATACGCTAACCTTGAGAAACGGGGAGGAGGTTGCCCCTCGGGGATTTAGGATTTGGGTTTTGCCCATATCTGCGGGAGATCGCATTGCCTGTGGGTGGGGGATGTGGGGGACCCTCAGGGTCACTCTGAGATCAGGGCACCCTGTCAAAATGGCGCCTCGATGTCCGAGAAGTCTGTCTGGCCGGCGAGTTTAGTTCTACCAGCCTCACCTACCCCTTCACGCTGTCCCCTCATCCAGGCTACCCCCTCAGACATCCATTCTCCCCATATCTTGTTTCACCACTTCCATACACCCCAGCTCCACTTTCCCTTGCCCCCTCATTCACCGTGCCCTAATATCAAGCCCTTCCTCCATGCTACTTGGATACCACCCTTATCTGCTCACTTTGACCATGTCCACTCCCCCAGTTAAGTGCATGACGCTTGAGCCCACGATAGCATTTGCAAGTGTTTGAAATGCTAATCAAACTGACAAGATAAACAATCCAAAAATAAGTAATCATGGAATTCTTGAGATGAACAATATTTCAAAACCCACTTTTTTAAAAAGTCAGCGTTCTGCTGGATCCCTGGACCCAGCTGGGTCCCAGGCTGATGCTGAGCCTCAGTAAATAGGTTACCGGGAGTGATGGAAATGATAGGTAGTGGCCGATTCAGAGGGACATATCAGCGTTACTCTAGCAGATCTGTAGCCGCTTAGAGGAGTCCCAGAAGCTATAGGCGTAGGAGATGGCACCGGCAATGAGTGGCACCTAGACCAACTCTGCTAGGGTGGCCAACCCAGTGGTGAGCCTGGTGCACGACTTTGGCACCATGAGTGAAGGTGTCCAAGGTGTAGTGCAGTTAGTAACAGTCATGGCTGAGGGTCTCGGCAATAGGTCTGGGGGATGTCACTCAGTACCAAGCAGACCTTGATGAGATTCTGCGTGAATGGCTGAGGCGTTGTCGGCTTGTCCCAGTCATAGATGGGCATTGCCGAGGCGCTACAGAGTATGGCCCAGTCACTGAGGAGCATCGCCGAGGGTATCGACACTATGGTGCAGACATCGGGGAAGTGCCAGGGCTGGCAGAGCCAGATGATGCAGGACTCGAACCAGCCGCCCCTCTGTTTCAAGGCGGTTCCCAGGGCCCTATGGGAACCGACAGGGAGGAGGGCGTTGAGTGCCAACCCGAACCCATCCCACAGGGCAGCGATGATGGCCACCAGCTCTCTCAAGTTCCACCCCTCTGATGAGACTGCATCTCGGAGTCAGCACACGGGACAAGGCGGCACGGCTGTGCATGTGCCATCGACAGATGAGTCAGGGCCTTCCAGCCCCAGAGCCACCAAAGGACGGCTGCCAGGGGCATCAAAGGCCATGGGACGAGGTAAACATCTGGCTTCCTCCACTTCAAATGTACTTCCTGGGGAGACACCATGACGTTGTGGTACAGCTAGGAGGACCAAACACATCAAGGATCACTGAGGGCACCGGGGGATGGGGTAGGTATGGGGTGAGGGTGAGGGGGTGTAGAGGGTGGGAGTGGGGGATGAGGGGGGGTGAGGGGGTCAGGGGTCTGAACCATTGGGAGAGTGGGGGCTTGCATTGTGCAATAAACACCCTAATGCACAACCAGTAGGAAGCCTGTAACTTTCTTCGCAATACATCATTGCATGCAGGTGATGGGTGTGAGCGAGTACTCTGCAGGCAGGCAGGGGCCAGACTATGGCATCGAATGAGGAGCACCAGTGCTAAGCTGTCTGCGGGTTATCATCACCCCCCCCCCCCCCCCCCCCCCCCCCCTCCCGCCTGCCCTCAACAGTGACCCGCTGATAGTGCTGCCACAGTCCCAGCACCCTGGAGTAATGTGGCTTCACAGTACCAGGGTCCCTGGCTTGGGTCAATGTCTGTGTGGAGTCTGCACGTTCTCCCCGTGTCTGCATGGGTTTCCTCCGGGTGCTCCGGTTTCCTCCCACTGTCCAAAGACGTGTATGTTAGGTGGATTGGCCATTATAAATTGCCCTTAGTGACCAAAAAGATTAGGAGGGATTACTGGGTTACGGGGATAGGGTGGAAGTGAGGGCTTAAGTGGGTCGGTGCAGACTCGATGGGCCAAATGGCCTCCTTCTGCACTGTATGCTCTATGTTCTATGTTTTAGGAGGGTGGGAGATGGGGTGGTGGATGGTTAAGGATGCAACGATGGACCAGACCACAATCTAGATGAACCGGGCAAACATGAGGGCCTCCATGGCCCTCCAGGCTAGCCGGACCCTCACCACTGCCATCCGTCCTGCAGCCTCAGGCTGGGCCTCGAGTTCCTCCCCGGCATCATCCTACAGCTCCTTTTGATCCAGCATCTCCTCATCATCCTCATCCCTGTTCCCCTTCTACTCCTCCTCATCCTGCTCCTTCTCCTTGTAGGTGGCCACTTGTTACTCGTCACCAACCTCCAGCTCATCGCCCTGCTGCTGTGCAAGGTTGTGGCGGACAGAGCCGAACACAACAAAGCAGGTGACCCTCCAGGCAGTGTACTGGAATGAACCTCTAGAGTGGTCGCGGCATTGGAAGCGCATCTTGAGGAGATGCACCGCTCAATGACATGTCAGGTGGCTGCATGGACCTCGTTGCAACTGGTCTTCGCTTTGGTCTCTGGCCTCTGTATTGGCGTGAGGGGCGAGGGCCTCAGCAGATATCCCTTATCCCCCACGAGCCAGCTGCCCACCTGGGGTGCTCCTCGAAGAGGGCGGGGATCCCCGACTGCCCTAGGATGTAGCTCTCATGTACACTTTGTGGAAATCACCACTGTTGTGTATATTAGGAGATGTGTGCTAAGACCCTGTACTACAGGTACGGGGGTAGTCCCTGCCTGCTGGCTCCGCCCAGTTGGCGGAGTATAAATATGTGTGCTCCCAGTACAGCAGCCATTTCGGCAGCAGCTGTAGGAGGCCACACATCTTAGAATAATAAATCCTCAGTTGTATTCAACTCTCGTCTCTGTACAATTGACCGTGCATCAATTTATTACTCTAAGATTTTCAGAAGATGGACCTCCGCATCAAGCCGGATCGCCTGCAGCTGGATCCGCAATCAGACAACGGCAAAAAGGACTTTCAACATTGGCTAGTTTGTTTCGAAGCTTACATCAGGTCTGCACCAGACCCAATTCCGGAAGCTCAGAAGATCCAGATACTCTACTCGTGGCTGAGCTCCAACGTATTTCCTCTTATCCAGGACGCGCTGACCTATGATGAAGCCATGGCGCTACTGAAAGAGAATTACGCCCAGTGGACGAACCCGCTCCTTGCCAGACACGTACTCTCTACTCATAGTCAACTCGCTGGTGAGCCCGTAGAAGACTTCTGGCGCGCTTTAATTCACCTGGTCAGAGACTGTGACTGTCAGGCCGTCACGGCCACGGAACATTCGAACCTCCTCATGCGGGACGCTTTTGTTACAGGGATAGGGTCAGACTTCATACGCCAACGACTTTTACAGGGGGCCACGCTCGACCTCGCAGAAACCAAAAAGCTGGCGCTATCGATGACGGTCGCCTCGTGCAATATTCAGGCCAACACCTCCAGCCGCGCAGCCCAACCCTCCTACGCATCGTGGACTCCACAGATGGCTGCCACACTGGGGGCCTCAACCAGCCAATCCTACACCTGTGCCACGCGCCAGCCAGCCAACCCCAGGATCCCCGATGTTACTTCTGCGGGCAACAGAACCACCCCCATGAACGCTGCCCAGTTTGCAGCGCTCTTTGCAAGGCCTGTGGCAAGAAGGGGCACTTTGCTGGGGTGTGCCAGGTCCGCGCAGTCACCGCTATCGCCCCGACGCCCCTCGCCTATGGACAGTGAGTGCTGCCATCTTCCCCTCCTCGGACCATGTGCGACCAGTGGGCGCCGCCATCTTCCCTTCCTCGGACCACATGCAGCCCATGGGCGCCACCATCTTTGTCAACCCCCGCCACGTGCGGCCCGTGGACGCTGCCATCTTGTCTCCCCCATGGCACATGGGCGCCACCATCATTCCAGGACCCATGCCCCCCAGGCACCCCATCGTTCGATACCAGCGACGACCAGCCGTGACTCGCCTCGGTCACGATTGACCAGTCTCGCCTGCACAACCTAGCCACCACCTCGACAAGCGTGAAGACCGATGGGCACGAGACCTCTTGTCTGCTGGACTCCGGAAGCCCCGAAAGCTTCATCCATCCAGATACGGTAAGGTGCTGCTCCCTCGCGTTACACCCCGTCAATCAGAGAATCTCACTGCCCTCTGGGTCCCACTCCGTGCCAATCCGGGGGTACTGCATAGCCACTCTCACTGTCCAGTGCATATAATTCAGTGGCTTCCGCCTCTACATCCTCCCCAACCTCTGCGTTGCCCTGCTACTCGGCCTGGACTTCCAGTGTAACCTCCAGAGCCCAACACTGAAATTCGGCGGGCCCCTATCACCCCTTACTGTGTGCGGCCTTGTGACCCTAAAGGTCGACCCACCTTCCCTATTCGCAAACCTAACCCCAGATTGCAAACCCGTCGCCACCAGGAGCAGACGGTACAGCACCCAGGACACGACCTTCATCAGGTCCGAGGTCCAGCGGCTGCTTCGGGAAGGCATCATCGAGGCCAGCAACAGCCCCTGGAGAGCCCAAGTGGTAGTGGTGAAAACTGGGGAGAAACACCGAATGGGCGTGGACTGCAGTCAGACCATCAATCGGTACACGCAGCTCGACGCATACCCCCTCCCACGCATATCTGATATGGTCAATCAGATTGCACAGTACCAGGTCTTCGCAAATGTAGACCTAAAATCCGCCTCCCACCAGCTCCCCATCTGTAAGGCGGACCGCCCATACACTGCCTTCGAGGCAGATGGACACCTTGACCACTTTCTCAAGGTTCCCTTCGGCATCACCAATGGGGTCTCGGTCTTCCAAAGGGAGATGTGCCGAATGGTCGACCGGTACGGGTGGCAGGCCACTTTCCCGTACCGAGACAATGTCACCACCTGCGGCCACGATCAGGAGGACTTCGATGCCAACCTTGCCAAATTTCTCCACACCGCCTCTCTCCTAAACCTCACTTATAACAAGGAGAAGTGCGTATTCAGCACGAACCGCTTAGCCATCCTCAGCTATGTGGTCCAGAACGGAGTTCTGGGGCCCAATCCCGACCGCATGCGCCCCCTCATCGAGCTCCCCCTCCCCCTCTGCCCCACGGCCCTCAAGCACTGTCTGGGGTTCTTTTCTTACTACTCCCAGTGGGTCCTATACTATGCGGACAAGGCCCGCCCACTCATCCAGTCCACCCTTTTCCCCTGATGGCCGAGGCTCAACAGGCCTTCAACCATATTAGAGCCGACATCGCCAAGGCCGTGATGCAAGCAGTCAACGAGACGTTACCCTTTCAAGTGGAGGGCGACGCATCAGACATCGCTGTAACTGCCACCCTCAATCAGGCAGGCAGGCCCGTGGCATTCTTTTCCCGCACCCTTCATGCCTCCGAAATTCGGCACTCCTCCGTCGAAAAAGATGCCCAAGCCATCGTTGAAGCTGTGCGTCATTGGAGGCATTACCTGGCCGGCAGGAGATTCACTCTCCTCACTGACCAACGGTCGGTAGCCTTTATGTTTAACAACACACAACGGGGCAAGATCAAGAACGATAAAATCTTGAGGTGGAGGATTGAGCTCTCCACCTCCAACTACGAGATTTTGTATCGCCCCGGTAAGCTCAATGAGCCCCCTATGCCCTATCCCAAAGTACATGTGCCAGCGCACAAATAGACCGACTCCGGACCCTGCACGACAACCTTTGTCACCCGGGAGTCACACGGTTGTACCACTTCATAAAGGCCCAAAATCTGCCCTACTCCATCGAGGAAGTCAGGACAATCACCAGAGACTGCCAGGTCTGTGTGGAATGCAAACCGCACTTCAACCAGCCAGACCGCACGCGCCTGGTGAAGACATCCCGCCCCTTTGAACGCCTCAGCGTGGATTTCAAAGGGCCCCTCCCCTCCACCGACCATAACACATACTTCCTCAGTGTGGTAGATGAGTACTCCAAATTCCCCTTCACCATCCCATGCCCCGACATGACGTCTGCCACGGTCATTAAAGCCCTCAACACCATCTTCGCTCTGTTCGGCTTCCCCGCCTACATCCACAGTGACAGGGGATCCTCATTCTTGAGTGATGAGCTGCGTCAGTTCCTGTTCAGCAGGGGTATCGCCTCCAGCAGGACGACCAGCTATATCCCCCGGGGAAAAGGGCAGGTGGAGAGGGAGAATGGGACGGTCTGGGGGGCTGTCCAGCTGGCCCTACAGTCCAGAAATTTCCCGGCCTCCCGCTGGCAGGAGTTCCTCCCCGATGCACTGCACTCCATTCGGTCGCTCCTATGCACTGTGACTAACGACATACCCCATGAACGTCTCTTTGCCTTCCCAGGAAGTCCACATCCAGGGTGTCGCTCCCGACTTGGCTCGCAGCTCCAGGACCTGTACTCCTCCGTAAGCACGTACGACTCCGGCGGACCCATTGGTTGAAAGGGTGCAGTTACTGGACGCTAACCCCTAGTATGCCTACGTGGCGTACCCCGACCGCCGCCAGGATACTGTCTCCCTCAGGGACCTGGCACCAGCAGGTTCCACACACACACCCCCCCCCCCCCCCCCACTCTGCCCCGGTGCCACCATCCCCTCCCCCCGCGCATCCAGCAGCAACCTCCCAGGACCATCCGTCCTTCCCCTGCCCACGCCCGAGAATGAAGAGGATTTCAGCACGCTCCCGGAATCACCCAGGATCAGACCACCACCGGAATCGCCGCCACCACCTCATTGCTCCCAATGTCACATCAAGGCCCCGGACCGGCTAAACCTGTAAATGGTTCGGGACTGTTAAAGCACCTTGTACTGGTCTTCAAAACATTTTTTTGCCTCTGTTTATTAAACTTGCTCTGTATGTAGTTCTCCGCCACCCCCGCCGGACTCAATTTTAACAGGTGGTGAATGTGGTAATCACCACTGTTGTGTATATTAGGAGATGTGTGGTAAGACCCTGTACTACAGGTGCGAGGGTAGTCCCTGCCTGCTGGCTCCGTCCAGTAGGCAGAGTATAAATATGTGTGCTCCCCATACAGCAGCCATTTCGCCAGCTGCTGTAGGAGGCCACACATCTCAGCGTAATAAAACCTCAGTTGTATTCAACTCTCGTCTCTGTGCAATTGATCGTGCATCACACTTCACGGAAAGCGGGCATTATCTTTGTTTGCTGGTCGCAGAGTTGAATGTTGAGGGAGTGGAAGCCCTCTCGGTTGATGTAGGTCACCCCCAGATGGCCAGATGAGGCAGGGCCGCATGCATGGTATCTATGACTCTGTGTCCTGGGGCATCCTGGTGATGGGGGAGACGCCTGCTGCCCAGGCATCTTGCTGAGCCTGGGCCATGTCAAAGGACCAGCGATGCCTGTACACCCCGGGCCATCACGGGACTCCCCCTCTGGGTCCTTCCCTAGCCTGATGGGTGGCCGTGTCCTCAGGGTGCAGGGTCCGGCACATGGGCTGCTATCTCGAGCATCTGCAGATGTTGCTGCTGCCATCTTCTCTGGCGTTTGGCCACATCGCGTAGAACCAGCACCATTAGGGCAACTCCACTTCCAAAATCCCTGCCATAGCGTTCAATATCTGAAAAGACGTGGGAGAGGGTGGTAGACAGACAAGCAGCGATGGCTCCCACCCCTGGACCCTCCAGTCCTCCACTGATCTCCCGCCCTCGCCTCCCAGCCCCGACCCAGAACGCCCTGCCCACGCACACCCGGCTGCAGAGAGCCCCCCTCACCGGGGTCCAGACACCATACCCCGGCTCACAACGTCAGTCGGACTGGGTGCTAGCCCCATCCCCTTAGCATTCACCCACCTTCTAGCCATGAACCTGTCCCCCGGAGCTGTGTCTGATCCCTTGGGTGTTCGGATGTTGGCTGCTGAATCTGTGGTGTTGCCTGTCAAGTGTTCTGGCACACAGTCCAGGCATCAAGGTGTGATTGGGATGCTCGGCAATGACTCCCACATGCTACATCGCCCGCCCACCCACAGAAACACACTTTCCGTGCAGTGCTCACTTAACCACGATTGCCAATTCCCTATTAGCAATAGCCTTCAGCCGCACACCTAGAAGCCTCAGTAGTTTGTGGAGGTTATGGGTGGTTGGTGGGGCAGATGGGCAGGGGAAAGGTTTTCCCCCGGAATGGGTAAACATGATCCAGGTGTTGACATGGTGGTGCAGCGAACGGTTGCCCCCAGGGTGTCCCACCCCTACCCCAAGCGCCCCCCCCCACCCTCCCATGGTGGCCCACCCCAAAGGAGGGTCCCCCACCCCCCCCACCCCCTCGCACCCCCAGGCGAGGGTCCCCCATCCCCCACCAATCACAGAGGCAGGAAACCCAGTGCCCCCGGGCTCTTTGCCTGTGAGCAAAGACGGCTACTGACCTCCTCAGCTCCCCACAGAAGCCCTTTCATCAAGTTCACGTTTTTCATAAGGAGTAGTAATTGGCGCCAGTCTGAGCACTTGCTCGGGAGGCCGCTAAATGACGGGAAGCCATTGGATAATGGGTGGCACTCGATAATTGAATGGAAATGGGGCTTAAGTGCGAATAATTGGTTTCTCGCCACGCTATGGCGGGATCTCGATTTCGCCTATGGGAGCAGGCCAGTTGCTTCGCAAACTATTTGACACCTTGCACGGATGTCGTTTTTGGCCTCTCCCGCTATTCACCAGGCTCGTTTTGCTTGAGCGAGAGCGTAACGAAGCCGGAAGATCATGCCCAAAATTGAATCCAAATTTAAATTGTGAATACGTAAAAGGAGCCTCAGTACTGCAGCTCTGAACTTCACGCAACAGAGTCTTATTATACAAGAAGAACGGATTTCCTTTTATTTGGGGTTGTGGTGGTGTGAGGCAGATTGTTGTCGTAATATTTTGATAGCCTAACTTAAGAGCAGCATATCACTTAACTCTAGCCTTTTATGTCATGACGCTAATAATAATCCCACCGTAAAATATGCAGAATAAGCAAATCATTTTACACCTTGTTATTGAAAGGGAAAGAATGCACCTAAGATATAGTGAGCTTGCTAGTTGTATTAAATATCAAGATAAGCTTAGCTGATATTATGAAACTTGCCCTTCTATTATGTTCTGTTTGAAAAAGAAATGTTGTAAGTACAGCAGACGATCGGCATCAACCACTTTCTAACAGGTCAGCTTCCACTGTTTTATCTGGAAACTTGGTAAGATATGAAGTTGCTTCCAAGAAGATGTTAGGATAACAAATAATCTTCTCTGGGAACTGATACTTATCTGTGGTCATAACTATCTGTAGATCTTCAAATCCAATGGTGGCACAGTGGCTATCACTGCTGCCTCACAGCACCAGGGACCCACGTTCAATTCCAGCCTTGGGTGACTGTTTATGTTGAGTTTGTACTTTCACCCCCTGTCTACATGGGTTCCCTATACGTGCTCCAGTTTCCTCCCACAGTCCAAAGATGTGCGAGTTAGGTATATTGGCTCAGCTAAATTGCCACATAGTATCCAAAAGATTAGGTGGCATTGAGCGGATAGGGTGGGAATGTGGGCCGAGGCAGGGTGCTCTTTTGGGGGTCAGTGCAGATTTGATGGGTTGAATGGACTCCTTCTGCACTGTTGGATTTCTATGATTCTATGATCTCAGGCTTAAATTCATAATGGGTATTAAACCCTTCACAATCGGGAGAAACCTTTTGTCATTAGGTTTTGCTTTATATATGTTTAAGCAATGGACGTGATTCAGCCGCAGCGTTGTGCCTGGAGTGGAGCCGGGCTTAATCGGTGAATCCTGTGAGAGCCCCAAATCGGGCTCTGTGCCGGGCACTGGGCCAATCATGAGTCACCTGATTTCCTCCTCGCTGGGTGTGATCCATGAAATGAAATCTATGGCTCATTTAAATTGTTGCTTGTTTTGCTGAGTGTGCTTTACACTTAATTGCTCTGTTTTATAACCTTTGCTCTAGAGTCGCCAGGTATCTTTATGATACCACCACGAGGTTCAAGTTCAAGTGCTGATCAATAACTCAATACACCAGTTAGTAAGGTTCAAATCAAAACACATTTATTATATACACAGTCAATTGCTACTCATGCATAAAATACTACAGAACTAGACTATTTCTAACACTAACAGGCCAATACTTAGCTTTGGCAAAGGGACCCAGTAGGTCAGGGAACAATGGCCTCTCGTTCGATCCTGAGTCTGCAGGCTTCCAGCTGGTATGGACTAATGGTTAGGAGCGCCTATCTCGTAGCGTGCGTTGACTGGACACTTACTTGGTTGGTGCAGCTGCTAGGCAAGTCTCTCCGAGTTGAGAGTCACTGTCGAGTTCTTTGAGGGCTGCTAAGAAGACATGCCAAGAGAGCGAATTGAACTTGGGGACTCTAAGTTATAGTCCCCAGGGGCTTTGCGCCCTTTTGGGCGGGCCCCGTACCTGGACCCAATTGATTGGACTATGCTCCAATCGATTGGTTTGATTTCCCCAATACTGGGGCTGTTCCCTGATCGCTGGGCGGTTCCTAAGTGTCCGTTGGCTTCTTTTGTTTTGGCTCTCGCTGGCGCCGAGGAGTCTGGCTTTGCCTCGATTATCTTAACTGTTGCTATTGCTCCCGGGGGTCGCTCATCAATATGCAGATGGTCGTCAGTTTCAGTGCTGTCTGGTTTTCTGCGAGTCTTAATATACAGGAAGCTTTGCATTCTGCTTGCTTCCCTGTACCTGTCCATTTTTCCCTACGTTCTTAGCGAATCTCCATTTTAAAGTCGGGAAGTGGCCAACCCAGGTTGCTACAAAATACCCTGACAGCAGATTCACCCAGTAACCGGGAGTCAACAGCCGCACCTATGAAACCTCAACTGGGCACCATTTAGCACTGATTTCCACAAATATGAACTAGTGTGATGGCACCTCAGGTGGTCTCGCAGGCCATTAGTGACCCCTGGATGGTTGGGGACAAGGCAGTGTAGTACCCTGGCACTCTCCCTGTCATCCACACACCTTGGCAGTGCCAGCCTGCAATCTTAGCTGCCCCAGCCCAGCACTACCAGGCTGCCCAGGTGACATTGCCAGGGTGCCAGGATGGAAGTGGCAAGGTACCCAGGTGCCATGTTGGCATTGCCAGGTGTCGTGCGCTGGGGGCTTTGCCCACGAGAGGGGTTACAGCAGGAGTTCAAGGGGCCAAGGAAAGGTTGGGGAATAAAGGGAGGGTCTAGAAAGCGTCGGGGAGCTGAAAGGGAGGGTGTAAAGTTCAGGGCAGATGTTCAAAATGGCGCCCCGGTCTACGAGGAGCCGGTCCTGCTGATGAGATAAGCTCGATAGTGCAGGAAAACAGCCGAAATGTGGCTTTGACGGGAGGAACTCCCCCAGGCCCAAAAACCAGCAAAGTGCTGGTAAATAGCAGAGTGAATACGGTGCTGCAGGCGTCAAGAAACACGCCGCCAAATGCACCCGGAAGTGGACATGGTTATTTTGGCTGAATCGGGCCCAATATGTAATTCAATTAATGACACAGGCTTTTCTATTATAAGGTATTGATTTACATCACATGTTGCAATAATTAGTTAAAGCAGCTACTGAGGTATTAAGCAGAAGTGTTGTTGCTTATGATTATGCAGTATAACCAGATTTATTTTTTGTTAATATTTTGAAAATCAGCCTCTCTCTTCCATATCATCCAACTTGTTTTTATCAAACACTTGAGAATGCAAGGGTATTAGAGCTTAAAAGGTTAAACTGAAGATCAGAATATAAAAAAAATGATAGGAAGATGATGGGAGCAGAGGATAGGGAGCCCAATTAAACCTTGTGTGTGCTTCCCTCACAAGTATTGCCATTTATTCCCTGCAGACCAGAATTTCAGCCTGTTAAACTGCAAACGTAGAGAGTTTCTTTCATGAATTCCTGATATTGCAGCTCAGGTCCAGTGCGGTCCTTCTGGGTGAGAGGCCCATCACTCCCTCTCTATTAATCATCATCTGGCCTCCTAACACCTGGTACTAACTTCAACTCCCAGTGTTGCTATATTGATAATATTCCCTGTTGATTTCCTCATTTTCTCTGTCTCAGATAGAATGACCTCTTTAAAATTCTTTATAAACGTCAGTAATTGCTGCATCGAACTTCAATTCATTATTTTCCCAGGCCTCATGTATTTTGATGATATGAAAGTTGACCGCATTTACATGCAAATTGAAGTTTTATATTAATAAGCACCAGTAAAAGAGATTGCATGGTAATACTCCATTATGACTTTTAAATACATTTGGCCATGTCTTTACTCAGCATTAGCATGGTCAGACCACAAGGAAATCATGTTGGCCTGATTGCAATTTTGTTTTCCAATTGAAAGTACAATTTCATCAGGTTTTCCTGTCATTTCTAATAATGAGTTAAGTTTGCTCAGTAAATTGAAGAATTTCTTGGAGCCTGATGACAAGCTGGGTAACAGGTGAGAAGACAGCTGTGAAAATGAAGTGTTTTAGCAAAAGGCTACGATGACATCCAGTCTGAAAGGTTCTTTCCAGAATGGAAAAATACAAACACCCAGCATGATTCCATTTATGTAAGAGAATTCATTTAAATTAAAAATATAACCTGTTCTGTGAAATTCTGAGGTTACAAATGCCCTGTACCTCATAGGGTAGTCAGTTTTTAAAATTCAGAATCTCAAAATGCTTGCTTTCCATTAACCGAGAAATTAAATGTTGGATTACCATTTGTAATGAGAGACAATCTTCTACACAAAGCGTGGATTTTTTTCTTCCCACTAACAATAAACTTATTTGATGTTGGCAAAAAGATTGATTTTCAGTAATCTGTTTTAGTATTTCGCTGCTTTGTCATTTGGGACACAAATGACAATCATCTTTTCTTCTGAAAATTACTTTGACAGCTGAATACAGATTTCAACAGCATCAATAGAGACCAAATAGCTTAATAACAGCAACGCTAAATTTCATCTGTATCCTCTCAGTTTACAACCACCCATTGATTGAGTAAACCCGAGAAAATCACAATCTGAATAATAATGCTTATATTAAAAAAAAATCATTGCTTTGTGCCCAGCAACAAAAATGTAAAGAGGTAGTGTAGAAGTAACCAAATGTGAAACCATTCCCTCCCCTTGTCTATGGTTTCTATGGAAAGGCTCAGTTGAAGTGCTGTACCCGACCACCCTTAGATAAGATACTCATTAGGCCAGACAGATTGGTAAAGCCTGTCTTCTGGCTGAGTGCTTGTGAAACGTATTCACACTGGCTATCAGACCACCATAGGAAAACATAATGACAGGGCATCTGTATCAAGTGCACAGGAGATAGATAGTGAAATGGACGGTTATTAGCTCCAGTTTACTTTATGTTTTTTTCAACTGTAGAATTACCTACAAATGGGATAAAGAGAAGTACTCCCTTAATTATCCCAATCTGGGAGAAATAAATGGTTCATAAATTTCAGCAGGCAAATAGGTTGTTTGTACAATCAAGTTGTAGATGGGAAAGATTACGATAATAACTTATTGCAATAGAAGCTTTACTTTCAAAGGTCCTATCCTTATGTGTTGAATTACTTTGGCTCTGTTTCAAGCATTACACTAATTAATTGTAAACAACAGCGACAGAATAGAAGAGAGGAGACTGAGCTTAACTTTATTATTATCATTTACCTCTACTTACTTTAACTGAATGTTGAGGCAATTATCTTGACCTTAGTAAACAAGGGCTAAGCTCAGTAATTGAAAGTGTTGTGTAGTTTGTTCTACATACTTGACAAGATAAATCCTTCATAGATCAACAAAAGAAGTCCTGTCTCATTAATGATGCAGTCATTTTATCTTGTGCTTTACAACAGCAAGATTCCTTGTGTCTATTTGCAAGCAACACCACAGCTAGCCAGGCTGTGATGCACTGTACCTCAGATGTTGAATGTTATACTTTGATGGGTTTTGCCCTCTTTCCAAGGCCTTACTGAATTCAGAAAATAAGTCTTTTGGAAAGAGCATTATTTTGATTACTTTCCCCCTGCTTCCCCACCCCATTTCGCATTGATATTCTGAAAATATTAGAGAACAAAATGAACTATGGAACAAAGCTCTTTTTTATCTCATAACATTTAAAAATACATCAGGCAGTCCGCATATCAAACATTTGCACAAAGAGCAACAAATATTCAACATTATCCAAACATTTCATACAGTTAATGTTCGCATCAAAGCAAAGTCTGCAAAAGGATCAACATCTGGAAGAAGATTAGAAGAAAAGCCTTGCATAAAAACTTCCGCATTTATTTCTCAATGAGAAGCCAACATTGTAATTGACATTGTACAACAAAAGCAACAAATCCATATCCTAGAACAAAAAAATGGTCACGACAGCCATTTCTATTGGAATTGGACTAACAATCCACCCAAATGGGTTCAAATCCGACAAAGGTAGTTTTAATTAAATAAGTCTGGAATTAAATGGTGATTGTTGAGCGAGTGAATTGTGCTAAAAACTCAACTTGTTCACTTGGAAAGAAACCCACTGTCCTCACACTTTGACAAAGTGTCATCCAGATTCATAATATTAACTCCTGTCTCTCTCCATAGATGCTGAGATTGTCCAGTGTTGCTGCCCATCCCAACCTTGCAGCGATTTTACACTGGAGTGGGCAGGGCCTGGCACGAGAAGCCTGCCTTTCCCCAAATGAGGCCCCTTGAACCTTAGAAACCCCAAAATAAAGAAAGTTGGACCTTGGGCAAGGATGTTGCGGGGAGGGGACGGTCTTGGTGGTGAGGGTGGATGTTCTCCACATGAGGCCCAGTGATTTTTGGACTTTTCTCCACCCGGACCTGAGACCCTAATCACACACCCCACTTGACACTCCCAGGCCTTCCCTGACCATCCCCCCCGGGACCGCCTACACTTATCTGAGCCTCCGGTTCCTGGAACTTTGACTCTAAATTACCCTCTGAAATTTCCTAAAGACTATTGTGCAATAATTACAAATTGGTGTAATAAGAATAAAATCAAACAAACCATCCAACATAGACATGGCAGCAGACTTGACTCAATCAAAGGTACAACCTTTGTTAGCCTGAAAAGTCCTCCTCCCTAATGTTTCAGGACTTTACCAAAGGCGGAAGTCCGAACGCTCACAAAGTGATATAGTTAACTAATGTCCCAGTGCTCCCATCACAATCTCACTGGCAGGACAGACCTACCAGGGGGAGCAACAGAGTTGGAAACTGCCAGGAGAGAGCCATTCTGTGACTGTCAAGGGGCTGGTTTAGCTCTCTGGGCTAAATCGCTGGCTTTTAAAGCAGACCAAGCAGGCCAGCAGCACGGTTCGATCCCCGGACAGGCGCCGGAATGTGGCGTCTAGGGGCTTTTCACAGTAACTTCATTGAAGCCTACTCGTGACAATAAGCGATTTTCATTTCACTTCATTTTGATTTTCAACTGCCCTATGAAAAATCTCATGGCAGCAAGTCCAACACGCAAAAGGATTTTTCTGTTCATCATAGAATCATAAAATCCCTACAGTGCAGAAGGAGGCCATTCAGTCCATCAGGTCTGCACCAGCCCGAAGGAGCATCCCACCCAGACCCATACCCCCCCCCCCCCCCCCCCCCTCCCCCCATCCCCGCAACCCCACCTAACTTTTTCTTTTGGACACTGAGGGGCAATTTATCTTAGCCAATCCACCTAACCTGCACATCTTTGGACTATGGAAGGAAAATGGAGCACCCACGGTGGCACAGTTGTTAGCACTGCTGCCTCACAGCGCTCGTGACCTGGGTTTGATTCTCACCTCAGGTGACTGCCTGAGTTTGCACATTCTTCCTGTGTTTCCTCCGGGTTTCCTCCAGCTGTTCCAGTTTCCTCCCAAAGACCAAAGATGTGCAGGTTAGGTGGATTGGCTGTGCTAAATTACCCCATTAGTGTCCAAAGGTAAGGAGGAGTTATGGGGATAGGGTGGGGAATTGGGCCGTGGTGGGGCCCCCTTTCGGAGGGTCTATGCAGACTCGATGGGCTGAATTTCCTCCTTCTACACTGTAGGGATTCCATGATTCACCCAGAGGAAACCCACACAGACACAGGGAGAATGTAGAAACTCCACACAGATAGTCACTCAAGGTCAGAATTGAACCCGGGTCCCTGGCACTGTGAGGCAGCAGTGCTAACCACTGTGTGTTGATTTATTATGTTAAATGGGATAGATTCAAAATAGATTGAGTAGTCATGAGGTAATGTGGTTTATGAACAACTGTACAGTTGTATTTCCATCATGATCTGTAACCTAATGACTTAGTAAATCACTCACTGTATCATTACAAGCAATCAAGGTGACTAAACTTGATGTTTGGTCACAAGCTTTTTATTCCAGATTTATTTAATTAACTGGGCAGGTTACCACCTACTTCCTTCCTTCAGTTGATGAATCAGTCAATACTCCTCCCATTTTGAATGCCAGACTCTTGAATGGTAGCATAGTGATAATGTTACTGGACCTGTAATCCAGAGGGCTCGACTAATAATCTGGAAAAGTGAGTTCAAATCCTACGATGGCAGCTGAGGAAATTTGAATTCAATTATTTAAATAAGTATGGGATTTAAAGCTAGCATCAGTAACAGTGACTATGAAACAAGTGGATTGTCTTAAAAGCCCACCTACTTTACTAAGGGAAGAATATCTAACTAAAATAAGGATATCTGGACAAAATGGAATTCCAGGCCCACAGTAATGTGGTTGACCCTTAGCTGCCCTTGCAAGCCTCAAAAAAGAACATTTAATAAGAATTAAACCAGCTTCAATCTTGTTCCTCATATGAAAATGGCAGACTCAGCCCATTCAACCCTGCAAAGTCCTCTTCATTAACATCTAGGAATGTGCCAAAATTAAGAGAGTTGTTCCACAGACTAGTCAAGCAACAGCCTGACATAGTCATACTCACAGAATCATACCTTATGGATAACGCTCCAGACTACTCAATCACCATTCCCGGGTATGTGTTGTCCCACTAGCAGGATAGACACAGCAGAGATGGCAGTACATCTTTTGAAGGAGTGATCGTGGGTGTCCACAACATTGACTGTATCCTCATGAAATAACATGGCATCAGGCCAAATGTGTGAAAGCAAATCTCCTGTTTACTGTCCCCCCACTGCCCTCCCTCAACTCACTTGGATGAAACTCTGAAGCTAGAATAAGCATGGAACAAACTGGGTGGGAGACTTCAATGTCCATCATCAAGAATGGCTTAATGGCAGCACCACAGGCTGAGATGGCTGGGCCTTGGAGGACATAGCTGCTAGACTGGGTATGCAACAGATCGTGAGAGAATCAACACAAGGAAAAGCCATACTTGATCTTGTTGTCACCAATCTACCTGTTACAGATGCATCTGTCCATATCAGAATTGGGAGGAATGACCAGCACACAATCTCCATCTTCATATGGAGAACACTTTTCCTTGTATTGTTTGGCACTACCACTATGCTAAATGAGATAGATATTCAGAGTAGATCTAGCAGTTGAAAACTAGGCATCCATGAGGTACTGGGCCATCAGTAGCATCAGAATTGAACACATACAATCAATGATTCATAGCCCAGCATATCCCTCACTCATTCAGTACAATCAAGCCAGGGATCCAATCCTTGTTCAATGAAGAATGCAGCACAGCATGCCATAAGAGTACCAGACATACCTAAAAGTGAAGTGCCAAACTGATGAAGCTACATTACAGGACTACATGCATGCTAAACATAGGAAGCAGCAAGCTATAGACAGAGCAATGCCACCTCAGCACCAACTGATGAGATTAAAGCTCTGCGGTCCTGCTACACCCAGTTAGGATTGGTGGTGCAGAATTAAACAGCTAATTGATAAAGATGGTCCCATGAGCCTTCCCATCCTTAATGATGATGGACTCTACTGCATGAATGCAAAAGACAAGGCTTAATTATTCTCAGCTCTCTTTAGCCAGAAGTGCTAAGCAGATGAACCATCTCACTGTTCACCTAAGGCCCCATCACAGATGCCAGTCTTCAGCCAATTTGATTCACTCTCATGTGATGTTAAGAAGTGGCTGATAATATTGGATGTAGCAAAGGTAATACGCAGTTCTGATCCAGAAACAGGCAACACTCACAATTTTACAACAAAATGGAACATGGTTAAGATATGGGCACGAAATGCAGGATAAATTCAATCTGGCTAATTACCATCTCTTAATTGTCAGCAAAGTCATGGAAGGTGTGGTTGACAATACCATCAATGCCACTTACTCATTGGTAACCTGATCATTGTTGCTCAGTTTAGATCCCACCAGGGTCAGTCAGCTCCAGACGTCACTACAGCTTTGGTTCCGACATGGAAGAAAAGGGCTGATTCCACTGGTGAGGTGAAAGCGACTGCCTTTGATGTCAAGGCAGCATTTGACTGAGTATTGGATCAAGGAGCCTGAGTAAAATTGAAGTAAATGGTAAGCAGAAAGAAAGCTCCCCACTGGTTGAAGTCATAATTAAAGTAAAGGAAGATGGTTCTCGTGACGAGAACTCAATAATCTCAGTTCCAGCACATCGCTACAGGAGATTGTCATGGCAGCAACCTATAGTGGTCCTTGTCGAGGCTCTTTTCTTTTTTTTTGAAACAAACATTTTATTAAGGCATTTATGGTGTTATAACAACAAAAGATACAAATACAAATTCAGTGCATAACACCCCCTTCCGTTTCTTCTTTCTGATCCCGCATAAACTAAACTAAACTAACCTAACTCCCCCTGCCCCCCTTAATCCCTAATCCCGCCCCCCCCTTATTGAATCTGCTAACAGTTTAGTTTTCCCTGAAGAAGTCAATAAACGGCTGCCATCTCCAAACGAACCTTAACACTGATCCACTCAGGACAAACTTAATTTTCTCAGGTCTGAGAAACTCAGCCATGTCGCTAACCCATAACCCGATTTTGGGGGGCTCCGTGTCCCTCCATGCTAATAAGATACGTCTCCAGGCTACCAAGGAGGCAAAGGCCAAAATGTCAGCCTCTCTCGCCTCCTGGACTCCCGGGTCTTCAGACACTCCAAAAATCACAACCTCTGGACTCGGTGCCACCTTCATTTTTAGCATCGTGGACATGACATCCGCATTTCCCTGCCAGAAACCCCTAAGCTTTGGACGTGCCCAAAACTTGTGGACATGATTTGCAGGCCCTCCTGCACACCTCACACACCTGTCCTCCATCCCAAAAAACCTGCTAATCCGGGCCACCATCATGTGTGCCCGGTGAACCACCTTAAATTGTATCAGGCTGAGCATGGCACATGTTGAGGACGTGTTGACTCTGCTCAGAGCATCCTCCCACAGACCCGCCTCTAATTCCTTTCCCAACTCATCTTCCCATTTACGCTTTATCTCACCCAACTGTTTTTTTAAATAATCTTTATTGTCACAAGTAGGCTTACATTAACACTGCAATGGAGTTACTGTGAAAAGCCCCTAGTTGCCACATTCCAGCGCTTGTTCGGGTACACAGAGGGAGAATTCGGAATTCTCAGCTGGTTTCCTCCCTCTCCATAACTACTTTATAGATTTCCGATGCCTTCCCCTCCCCCACTCCGATTCTAGAGACTACCTTGTTCTGTATCCCCTGTGGCAGTAGAAGCAGAAAGGTCATAACCTGCCTTCGAACAAAATCCCTCACCTGCAGATAACAAAATCCATTCCCTCTCGGATATTCAAACTCCTCTTCATAATCCTCCAAACAGGGAAAGCTCCCATCAATAAACAGATCCCGCAGCCTCTCAATCCGTGCTCTCTGCCACCTTCGAAACCTCCCATCCAACCTCCCCTGGACAAACCGGTGATTACCACAAATTGGAGCCCACACCGACGCTTTCTCCATTCCCATATGCTTCCGCCACTGTCCCCAAACTCTCAAGGTCACACTACCATCGAGCTTGTGGAGTATCGGGCCGGCGAGAATGGCAGAGGAGCCGTTACCAATGCCCCCAAACTTGTGCCTTCACATGAGGCCTGCTCCCACACCAACCCCTCCCCAACTAGCCACTTTCTGATCATGGCTAAATTTGCCACCCAGTAATAGTTCCTAAGGTTCGGCAGTGCCAACCCTCCCTCCCCACCACTGCCCCTCTCCAGCAGCACTTTCCTTACTCGCGGGGTTTTACCCGCCCATACAAGCCCAGAGATCACCGCATTCACCCGCTCAAAAAAGGCCTTTGGTATAAAAATTGGGAGGCACTGGTAAACAAACAAAAATCTCGGGAGAACCGTCATTTTTTCGGTCTGTACCCTCCCCGCCAGTGACAATGAGAGCATGCCCCAACTCCGAAAGTCCTCCTTCAACCTCAACCAACTGGGCCAAATTTAATTTATGTAGCTGCTCCCATCCCAGTGCCACCTGAATACCTGAATAACAAAAACTCCTTCCCACCACTTTAAACAGCAATTCCCCCAGTCTTCTCTCCAGCCCCTCGCCTGGATCGCAAAAACTGTCCAAATTCCCTTAAGATCCGCATATTCTCTCCCATCCCCCTAATGGATCAGAAATATACAGGAGTAGGTCGTCTGTGTATAACGAGACCCTGTGTTCCCCCACCCCTTCCCCCGGACTAGCCCCTTCCAGTCCTTTGACACTCCGTGTCATCGCCAATGTCTCTATGGCCAAGGCAAACGACAGTAGGGAGATGGGGCATACCTGCCTTGTCCCCCGGTGCAGTCTAAAGTAGTCTGAACTCACCCGGATCATCCGCACACTCGGCACCGGTGTGGTACAGCAACCGAACCCAAACCAAAACCGTCCCAGGGCCTCCCATCGATAATTCCGCTCCACCTGGTCAAAGGCCTTCTCTGCTTCCATAGAGACCACTACCTCCACCTCCCTCTCCTCGGAGGGCATCATGATTTCATTCAAGAGCCTTCTAACATTGGCTGTTTACTGCCTGCCTTTGCCCGTTTGGTCTTCCCCTTATCACCCCCAGAACACAGTTCTCTACCCTGAAGGCCAGAATGTTGGCCAGCAATTTGACATCTACATTTAGTAGGGAGATTGGCCTGTATGACCCGCATTGTTCTGGGTCCTTCTCCCGCATCAGGATCAATGAAATCGAAGCCTGTGACATTGTTGGGGGAAGAACACCCTGCTTCCGTGCCTCAGTAAACACCCTTACCAGCAGCGGGCCCATCATCCCAGAAAACATCTTGTAAAATTCCACTGGGTAGCTGTCCGGTCCCGGGGCCTTATCCAACTGCATGGCCTCCAATCCCTCTACTATTTCTACAATCCCGATCGGGGCTCCCAACCCTTCCACCAACCCTTCCTCCACCTTCGGAAACTCCAAACCCTCCAAAGTCTGCCTCATCCCCTCCACCCCAGCTGGGGACTCCGATTCATACAGCTGACTATAAAATTAACACCCCGTTCATCCCTGCTGGGTCCAAAACCGTGTTCCCCCCTCAGTCCTTCACTCTTCCTAACTCCCTGGCTCCCTCCCATTGCCTGAGCTGGTGTGCTGGCATCCTACTGACCTTCTCCCCATACTCATATATCACACCTCTCGCCTTCCTCAACTGCCCCACTGCCTTCCCTGTAGATATCAGACCAAACTCCATCTGCCGCTTCTGCCGCTCCTTCAACAGCCCCGCCTCTGGGGCTTCCCAGTACTTTCTGTCCACCTGGAGTATCTCCCTAACCAGCCAATCCATCTATACCCACTCCACCATCTCCCTATGAGCCCGTATCAAAATCAGCTCCCCTCTCCTAACTACTGCCTTCAGCGCCTCCCATACCGTTGCTGCGGAAACCTCCCCCGTGTCATTTATTTCCAAATAATTCTGGATGGCCTCCCTCACCCGCCTGCACATTTCCTCATCTGCTAATAGTCCTACTTCCAATCTCCATTGCTGGCAATACCCCTCTCCTTGCTCACCCTTAGATCCACCCAGTGTGGGGCATGGTCCCACACAACAATTGCCGAATACTCGGCATCTACCAACCCCGCCAGTGAAGCTCTGTTCAAAATGAAAAAATCAATCCGCGAGTACACTTTGTGAACATGGGAGAAAAAAGAAAACTTCTTCGCTCTTGGCCATCCGAACTTTCACGGATCTGCCGCTCCATCTGCACCATAAATCCTTTTATTTCCGTTGTCGCAGCTGGCACTCTCCCTGTTCTTGAACTCGACCGATCCAACCTCAGATCAATGACCATATTGGGGCCTCACGGTAGCATGGTGGTTAGCATCAATGCTTCACAGCTCCAGGGCCCCAGGTTCGATTCCCGGCTGGGTCACTGTCTGTGTGGAGTCTGCACGTCCTCCCCGTGTGTGCGTGGGTTTCCTCCGGGTGCTCCGGTTTCCTCCCACAGTCCAAAGATGTGCGGGTTAGGTGGATTGGCCATGCTAAATTGCCCGTAGTGTAAGGTTAATGGGGGGATTGTTGGGATACGGGTTACGTGGGTTTAAGTAGGGTGATCATTGTTCGGCACAACATCGAGGGCCGAAGGGCCTGTTCTGTGCTGTACTGTTCTATGTTCTATGTTCTAAAGTCCCCACCCCCCCCATGATCAGCTTATGTGAGTCCAGGTTCGGCATTATCCCTAACACCTGCCTCATAAACTCCGCGCCATCCCAGTTTAGTGCGTAAATATTTACTAATACCACCGGCATCCCCTCCAGCTTCCCACTCACAACATACCTACCCCCCAGAATCTGATACTATGCGCCCTACCTCAAATGACACCCGCTTATTGATCAAGATCGCAACTCCTCTAGTTTTAGAGTCTAGCCCCGAATGAAATACCTACCCAACCCACCCCTTCCTACACCTAGTCTGATCCACTATCCCAGGTGTGTCTCTTGTAGCATTGCCACGTCCGCCTTCAAACTCTTCAAATGCGTGAACACGCGAGTCCTCTTGACCGGCCCATTCAGCCCCCTCACGTTCCATGTGATCAGCCTGGTCAGGGGGCACCCCCCCCCTCCCCCCCCACGATCAACCATCACCCTTCTTAGGCCAGCCTCCAGCCCATGTCCCGCACCTCCTTAGGCCGGCCCTCGGGCGTCCACCGTCATCGACCTTCAATTTGTCTCCAAGTGCCAGTCCCTCCCCTGTCAGCAGAATAATTCCCCCCCTCCCTCGCCATCCCCCACAATAACAAAAGAACAATCCCAACCCCCCCGACAACAAACTGATCACCAGCTCTCCCCCACTGTGCTTCCGTGAGCTAGCCCGCCCAGCTAGCCTGGTAGCCCCACCCATGGAGCCAAGCAACCTACCTCCCCACTGATCTCCCTCCCCCTCCCCCCCGCTCCAACATACATATGCAAAACATCACAATCCCCAACAAACACAAAGAAGAAAATTCCACCCACCAACCCCCATTAAGAACAAAGTTAACCCGCAAACAAAACGGAGCAACGGCCCCAAAAATTGGCACAAAAACAATACATACAAAACCCAAAGAGAAAAGAAATTTAGCAGCATAGGTACAGAATTACTCGCGCCCCAAGTTCAATGTCCTCCAGCACCGGCTAGTCCCCTGTCCTTAACAAAGGTTATCGCCTCATCCGGCTAACCAAAATAAAGTTCTTGGCCTTCGTAAGAGACCCACAAACGTGCTGTATACAGCATGCCAAACTTCATACCCCCTTCTTAAAGGGAGCCAATTTAACTTTATTGAAGTTCGCCCTTCTTTTGGCCAGTTCCTCACCCAAGTCCTGGTAAATGCGGAGCTCATTATCTTCCCATTTTCAGCTCCTCTGCCTGGCCCACCTCAAGATCTGTTCCTTGTCCCGGAACCGGTGCATTCATACCACTATCGCCCTCGGTGGCTCATTCATCCGCGGCTTCCTCATAAGCACTCTGTGTGCCCTGTCCACCTCCAAGGGCCGAGTAAACACACCTTCCCCAGCAGCTTCTCAAACATACGCGCCACATATGCCCCTGCATCTGATCCCTCGCTGCCCTCCGGGAGGCCAACGATCCTCAGGTTCTGCCTACGCGACCTGTTCTCCAGATCCTCCACTTTCTCTCGCAACTTTTTCTGATGGTCCTTCATCAGCTCCATCTCCCCCACCATTGTGGTTAGTTGACCCACGTGCTCAGCCACTGCCTCTTCCACCGTCTGGATTGCCTGGCCCTGGGCTTCCAATCTTTGCTGCACCCGGTCAATTCCCCTCTTAATCAGGTCCAGGTATTCTTGTCTTTATTTAGCAAAGCTCTCCTGGAGGAATTTCACCAGCTGCTCCGTTGACCACAGGGCCAGAAATCCAGGTCCCTGAGCCTCTGCCATGTTTTCCTGTGCTGCAGACTCCACTCCCTTCTTTGACCAACAATCTCTCCTTTTCAGACCTCTTCTGGTCCACACATCCATACACTGGTGGGGTATCCTTCTCCTCTACCTCACCAATCTCCTGTTTTGTCGATCAAGTCGGGGAAAAAGATCTCCAACGTCCACCACGAGCGGGAGCTATCAAATAAGTGACCATTCACTCCATGGCCACCACCGGAAGTCGTCGAGGCTCTTTTCTGTAACCATGGGAGGAGTATCCTGCCTCCAATTGGTCCAATACATTCACGCTGTTGAAGAAAGGATTTCTACTTAAAGGCACCTACAGTATGGGATGTCAGGGCTCACCGGCACTTGGATTTTTAAGGTTGCTGCAACCACAGGAGTAGAAAGGAGATCTGGGAAGGCTGCTCGCCAGTTCTCTCACTTTGACCTGAAGGTTCTGCTTTGGGATCTCACAGGGTGCACTGAAGTGAGCTCTCCCAGTGACGTGAGGAAAAAGAGAATCAAGCAGACGTGGATGAAAGTGACCAATGAAGTCAATGGGAGGAGTTCCTTCCAACTTTGAGACAGTACACAAGAGGGTCCTGGACCTCACGAGGATGACAGATGAGCTGTATAACACCTTTAAGTGCCAAGCTCTGCACTCTGGCTTTCCCACCTTTCACTAGCATAGCACCTCTCAGAACAACACTCCTTTCAGTTCCACTCTTTCCTGTCAGCAGGCATCTCACAGCCCCATCTGAGCAGCCCACACTTACACTCACCCTCAGCCCAATCACCCATGCAGTACATTCACTCTTGTCAAATTTCTTTCCCTCCTTTCCACACAGATCATTTTGATCACTGATACCTCTCTTGCGT
Source organism: Scyliorhinus canicula (assembly GCF_902713615.1). NCBI lineage: Eukaryota > Metazoa > Chordata > Chondrichthyes > Carcharhiniformes > Scyliorhinidae > Scyliorhinus > Scyliorhinus canicula. The sequence goes on along the minus strand of NC_052150.1, from coordinate 67,237,892 downwards.
TTGCTCCTTGCAGGAGGTGAGGGCTTGGTGAGAGGCAGAGGCCTGGTGGGGTGGTAAGGAGGATGGCTCCAGTGACAGGTACCTTGTTGGCCACTGGCTATTCATGCCCGCCTGTGTCGTGTTATTACTTAAAAAAAATTTAGAGTACCCAATTTTTTTTTTCCAATTAAGGGGCAATTTAGCGTATCCAATCCACCTACCCTGCACGTTTTTGGGTTGTGGGGGCGAAACCCACGCAGATAAGGAGGAGAATGTGAAAACTCCACACAGACAGTGACCCAGGGTTGGGATTCGAACCCGGGTCCTCAGCACCGTAGGCAGCAATGCTGTGACTCCCTCTGTGTCGTGTTATTATACTGATATAAATGAACCAATCGCTCATTAGGGTTTGGGTAAACATGTTGTGGGTTCATTTATTTAGACTAGCCATACCAGAATATTTATAAAAAGATAAAAATTCCTTCTGTTGTCTGTGTGCATGATGTGTTGTTTGTGCGCAGGTTGTTTGTGTGCACATATTGTGCATATGTGCATATTGCATTTTGTATGTGTGTGCGCGTATTGTGTGTAAGTGCATGTTGTATGTGTCTTTGCTGATGTTGTTTGTGTGCATGCATTGTGTATGTGAGTAAAATTGTGTGTGTCTGCATGTTGTGTATGTGAACATGCATTATATATGTGTGTGGGGTCTGTTCTTGCTCAGTGGGCTGGAGAGCTGGTTTGTAATGCAGAGCCAAGGCCAACAGCATGGGTCCAATTCTTGCACCAACTGAGGTCATTCATTAAGACCTTGCCTTCTCAACGTTGCCCCTCGCCTGAGGTGTGGTGATCCTCAGGTTAATTCACCACCAGTCAGCACCCCCTTCAAAGGTGAAAGCAGACTATGGTCATTTGGGACTCTGGTGACTTTACTTCATGTGTGCATGCTATGTGTCTATGCATGTTGTAAGTGTGCAAGTTGTGTAAGGGTCGTTTGTGTGCACGCGTTATGTTTGTGCGCATTGTTGTGTGGGTGCATTTTTGTATGGGTGTGTATATGTATGAGGGGTAGTGTTTATATTTGTTCATGTTTGTGGGCATCGTTGGTAAGGTCAGCAAGCATTTAATATTCATCGCTAAGTGCTTTGAGAAAGTGGCGATGAGCCGGCAACTTGAACTACTCCAGTCCACGTGCTCTAGGTACAACATTGTACTGTTAGGGAGGGAGTTCAAGGATCTTGACCCAGCGATTGTGAAGTAATTATGATATATTTCCAAGTCAGGACGATCTGTGATTTGGAGGAGCATGTTGAGGCGATGGCATTCTCATGTGCCTGTGTAGGTATAAGTTGTGTGGGTTCATACTGCATTTGTGTGTGTTTTGTGTGTGTGTGCATGTTGTCGGTATATATTCAGATATTATGCATATATTGTATATATATCAATAGTGCAGATGTGTGTGCACATGTGTTACATATGTGTGCCTGTTGTGTGTGATTGCATGTACATATGTTTGGAAGATGCTGTTGAAGAAGCATTGCCAAATTGCTGCAGTACATTTTGTAGATGGCACACAGATACATGCTGTAATCATGGGCACTAGTGATGGTGGGGCTGAATGTTTAAAGTAGTGGTTTCCCAATGGAAAAATGAGTTTGGACCAGTATTCCTATTTCACGGTTTTTACTGGTGTTCCATTTTAAGCTAAACAAGCGAGCTTGGAGTAGTATTCTTATTCCCCCACTTTTCCTGTATTTTCCTTCTGCGAATCAAGCAGGCTGCTTTCTTCTGTTTGTTGTTTGGAGCATTTTGATGATCAATGGGGATACACTCTTCCAGCCAAGTGGAGAGTATTCTATCAAACTCCTTTTTTGTGCCTTGTAGATACAGGAAATGATTTGGGGAGTCAGGAAGTGTGTCACTTACCAAAGAATAATAATGTTCTGGTGGGTTCTGCCTGCCTGCACAACAATGTTAGACTGTGGTTAGAAGAATGATCAAGAATGATGTCTCTGAACTAAACCAAGAACTAGAATAGTGGATCCGGGTCAGTGGTGTGTTTGTTAATTCCATTAACCTCCAAAGCATATTCTTTTGATAAGGTTAGATTTCTGGGCACATCCAGAATGTTTGTAAAGACTGTTGCTAGGTGTTGCTTTTACTTAATTGCTCTGTTTTAATAACCTTTGCTCTAGAGTCGCCAGGTATCTTTCTGATACCATCACGAGGTTCAAAGCCAAGTGCTGATCAATAACTCAATACACCAGTTAGTAAGTTTCAAACCAAAACACATTTATTATACACACAGTCAATCACTACTCATGCATAAACTCAACTTATTAAACTAACACTGCTACTAAAGGCCTATACTTAGCTTTCAAATGGCCCACCAGGTCAGAGGAACAATGGCCTTTGTCCGGTTCTGAGTCTGCAGGCTTCAAGCTGGTATGGAATAGTAGCTAGGAGCGTATATCTCATAGCGTGCGTTGACTTGAGACTTACTTGGTTGATGCAGCTGCTAGGCAGGTCTCTCCTCGCTGAGAGTCACTGTCAAGAGTTCTTTGAGAGCTGCCAAGAGAGCGAACTGAACTTAGGGCCTCTACTTTATAGTCCCCAGGGGTTTCACGTCCTTGTGGGCGGACCCCGGACTTGGTCCCAATCGATTGGGCCATGTCCCAATCGTTTCTATCGATTTCCTCCAATACTGGATCGTTGGGCCTATGTGTCCGTTGGCCTGCCTTTGTCCTGGCTCCCGCTGGCGCCGGGGTTTGGTCCCGATTGATTCAATGTTTCTAATTGTTCCTGGGGATTGCTCATTAGTATGTAGATGGCTATTGGTTTCGGTTCTGTCTGGGTTCTGCAAATCTTAATACACAGGAAACCTTGCATCTGCTTGTTTTCCTGTGGCTGGCCAATTTTCCCTGCATTCTTTGTGGGCCTCCATTTTGGAATTGGGAAGTGGCCACCCCAGGTGGCTACAAGACTTGTTATCATCACTACATCTCCATTGTATACTGTACTCATGCTAGAGTTATTCAAGGAGTGTTTACAATAACTCACAGGTATTGGGCAGAACTTTAACTATGGTGTGTCACTCCCAATGGCAGAATAGAAAGTGGGTGCCACTTCCACTCTCTTGCTTTTTGCTGGTAATTCCAATTAAAATTTCCAGTTCGGGTGCCGCGCATGGGAGGCATATGCAGTCAGGTAGCAGGGGTAGCTTTTCAGTGGTAAAACCCACCATCAGCTGCCAATGCAGCAGTTGTGAGCTGTACGAGCAGCTATCTCAAAGAGGCCCCTGATCAAACAAGGCTGCTCTTCATCATGGCTAAAGCTTTCCCGTCCAACTCCATTGTCACTAACATAAAACTTACTGGGAGCACAAAGGTGGCAATAAACGTCACTAGTAAATATTTTACATTGCATTGGTTTCTCTTTATTCATGCGTGCATTACTATTATTTATTCAGAATATCTTAGAGAGCTAAATATACTGGCACGCCTCATGGTTGGCACACATTAATGGCTATGGGGAGTTACGGACATTTTCTTTCTTGTTGAAAAAAACAATATTGTGTTTTTTTTGTTCAGTCTTCTTTATCCAATGTTCATGTTAGTGCCCAGTGTCGTACTCACCAATTTGTGGATCATGGCTGAACTTGCAGGCTCAGCCCACCCTGCCTTCTGTGCCTAATAAAGAACATTGTCCAAGATTACTCTCTGTGGGGATAGTTGAAATGTTGTCGGTGAAGTCCAACCCCTGTGAAAACTCTGTCAGTCTACACCCTGACTGAACCTACATTTGGACAGTACTGACACTGCCGTTTAGGCGCCTCATTTTATTATCTTGAATTACACTCTCCACCCTCTCACCACCACACCCAGGATGCCCCAACCCCTCTCCCTCAAAATTGACTCACTCTCAGAAGTCTCGGGAAATCTACCATTCAACTGCTCCCAACCCAGGGCTTCAGAGTTCAACAAGGAGAATGCTGACCTTATATACAACTGTATAAAGCTGACTGTTGCACCTCTTATTTAAAATAAACATGAACTGCATGCCTTGGGTGCTCTCCAACACAGCTGACTTTATTGTCAAGATAGGATATCATCACAAAAGGTTAACATAATGAGTATTCATGAATATAAATGTATTACCAATCGGTAGCAGACATGGAATGAATTGAGGCCTGACCCGCCACAAACATGCCACTGAGTATAAATTTGAACCCGCCATTGGGAAAGTTAAATTTCAGTTCCCATCTAATTATGTCTTGCCTGCCGCATTTCTTGTTGTAGGCCCTGTAGAATTCCTTCCCCCCCCCCCCCCCCCCCCCCCCCCCCCCCCCCGCCACCAATGTGTGTTGTGATGTCTTGAAATCCAAACAGTTTTGATTTAATTGAAGAAGACGACCAAGTACTGGCTCACAGATGGGCTTCCTATCGTAACAGCTCTTTTCAAGTTTCATGCAAAGTGTTTTTTTGCTGTGATGGCATTTTCATAAAGCATTCCAATAATGTCCTCACAAACTAGCTCTTTTTTACATTGGGAAATACTGAAGTTCTTCCGAATTCTGATGGGGCAAGAGATTTTATTCCAGTGGTTTTGTCTGACAACAAATATTTGATTTATGCCTCAATGAAAGAGGTTTCCCTGGTCAACGTTCTGCTCATAAACTTTTATTGAGGTATTTTATTGAGGTCTGCATATCCTTTATCCTTTTAATGGGTAATTTTTAAATCCCCTTCTTTGAGCCGTGACATGGAAACATGGGGAGATTCACAATACAAGAAGGAGGTTATTTGGCTTAAAATGAGTCATGTGGTAACATTAATATATGAGCATGGTAGCATCCATCACTGTAAAAGGCAAAATGATTCAGGTTAGCATTTGAAATTTTGGTTAAAAAATAGATCACGTGTTTGGCGAGAGATTGGGAACTTTCCAGGATCTTCCTTGTCTAATTGTTACCTAACTGGAGCATTTGCCCAGGACAATATTGCCTGGGGCGCAATTCAACGAGAAAATGTTAAAATGCTTTATCGGGAGAATTTGGTGGGGTGTTTCTCGGCGGCTGAAGCACCACTTTACTGTTTCCTTGCCTCGCGAGTTACTCCCCATCGAGGCCACACTTGGGCAGCTGTCCTGCACTGACGAGCTGAGCTCGCCAGCAGGGCCTTCTGATCGCAGCTCGGGGGCATCATTTTGGAAAGCTGCCTGATCTCTAGAATGCCCTTTCAGTTCCTCCCCCCCTCCCCTTCACTGCCCCCAATAATTTCCGGGGATCTCAAACTCCACGCACCCCTGCTCTTATGGGCTCAACAGTTAGCCCTGCCAACCTGGCACCCAGGAACCCTAACACTGCCAGCCTGGCACCCTGGAAGTGCCCCTGGCATCCTGACAGTGCCACCCAGGCACCCTGGAAGTGCCCCTGGCACCCTGACACTGCCAGCCTGGCACCCTGGAAGTGTCCCTAGCACCCTGGCAGTGCCACCCAGGCACCCTGGAAGTATCAAGTTGGCACTCAATTGAACGTTGCCCGGTTGAGACCTCACAGGCATCGCCGTTGAATTCCAGGTGTCGGGTGAATTCACCAAATGCATATTTAGCTGAGCCTAATGGCTCATTTAAATATGCATTTCTGAATCTCGCGCATGTTGTGCGAGATCCAGATCACACCGGACCTCGTGAGTCCGGTAACTCTCATGAGGTTTCAGGTAGGCCCAAAGGCCTACTTTGAATTGCGCCCTGGGTTTGTACAAAAAGACACTAGGTTAAGCTATTTGGAAGGTTGAAGCCTATTCTTTTCCCTGTGTAATTGTACCTTTTTGAGAATAATTCTCAGTGTCTTACATTATATATAAAAAAAGAATTTACCCCTTTACCTCGATTGGTAAAGACTGTTGAAGGAACTTAAAGGGAACACCCGTAAGCATTGCAGCTTGGATACAATATAAATGTTAAAGATTTTTCCATCAGGAACACCAGGATGGATATCAGTGAAATACCTTGCTCAAGGGACTTGAGGCTGTTTTCGTTAGAGAGAAGAAGGTTAAGAGGTGACTTAATTGAGGCATACAAGATGATCAGAGGATTAGATAGGGTGGACAGTGAGAGCCTTTTTCCTCGGATGGTGATGTCTGGCACGAGGGGACATAGCTTTAAATTGAGGGGAGATGGATATAGGACAGATGTCAGAGGTAGGTTCTTTACTCAGAGAGTAGTAAGGGCGTGGAATGCCCTGCCTGCAACAGTAGTTGACTTGCCAACATTAAGGGCATTTAAATGGTCATTGGATAAACATATGGATGAGAAGGGAATAGTGTAGATGGGCTTTTGAGTGCTTTCACAGGTCGGCGCAACATCGGGGGCCGAAGGGCCTGTACTGCGCTGTAATGTTCTATGTTCAATTGGTTCAGGCATTTCCAGACAGTTCTTTTATATAGCTATTTCTGATAAAGCGTTATATTGATCTCTAAGTACTCCAACAACAGCAAAATGTTGCAAATCTGAAATAAAATATGACAATGCTGTCACAGATCATTTGAAAGATGGGGAGCACACAGGGACAGTGTTTCCAAGGACATAACTTTGTCTTTGCATACACTCATATTGTAACTTTAGGACAATTATTTATTTTAATATGGCTTAAGATGTTAGGAAACAAAAAGAAGCTACATGAGTTGATACAAAACATGCCATCTCCTTTCTCAGGATATTTCGCACAAAACATTCAGTCTCCACATCCCCTCTTTATGGAACGAAAGAGAAATGCTGGAAAATCTCAGCAAGTCTGGCAGCATCTGAAGGGAGAGAAAAGAGCTAACGTTTCAAGTCCGATGACTCTTTGTCAAAGCTAACAGACAGAGAAAGTGGGAAATATTTATACTGTGGAGTGAGAATGAAAGATGAGTCATAGCCACAGAAACCCAGAGAAACCGGGTGCTAATGGCCACAGATCCCAAGGGGAAAGAGTGTTAATGGCAGTCCCCAGAGAGGACAAAAGTGTGAAAGGTCAAACAGCAGGGAAACTAACATCAGAGGATGAACTGTAGATGTGAAAGGAGGGGAAGGGGGAAGCAAAGAGGAGAAAGGTGAAGGAAAGGTGGATAGGATTTGGGAGGGGGGGGATTAAATATATATTAAGAAAGAAAGAAATGGCAAAAGACAGTTAAAATGAAATGAAAACAAATGGGTTGAGGTGGGTAGAGCTGACCATCTGAAGTTGTTGAATTCGATGTTCAGGCTGGAAGGTTGTCGCGTGCCAAACCGGAAGATGAGATCTTGTTCCTCCAGTTTGCGTTGCGCTTTACTGGAACATTGCAGACAAGGACAGACATGTGGGCATGGGAGCAGGGTCTTTTGTTAAAATGGCAAGAAACAGGAAGGTCAGGGTCCTGAATGCGCACAGACCGAAGATGCTCAGCAAAGCGATCCCCGAGTCTGCGTTTTGTCTCCCCGATATAGAGATCACATTGGGAGCAGCGAATGCAGTAGACCAAATTGGAAGAGATGCAAGTGAAACGCTGTTTAACCTGGAATGAGTGTTTTGGGCCTGGGATGTTAAGCATGGAAGAGGTAACGGGGCAGGTGTTACACCTTCTCCGATTGCATGGGAAGGTGCCATGGGTGATGGGAGAGGTACTGGGCATGGTGGAGGAGTGGACTAGATTGTCTCGGAGGGAACAGTCTCTGAGGAATGCTGACAGAGGGAGTGAAGGGAAGATGTGTTTGGTGGTGGCATCACGCTGGAGTTGGTGAAAATGGCGGAGGGTTATGCTTTACATCCGGAGGCTGGTGGGATGAAATGTGAGAAGGGAAGGGAAGTGTCTGAGATGGACCAGGTGAAAGTGATGGAGTGGTGGAAACTGGAAGAGAAGTTGATGAATTTTTCCAGGTCCGGGCGAGAGCATGACACGGCACCAAAATAGTCATCAATGTATCGGTAAAGGAGTTGTGGGAGGGGGCCTGGATAGGCCTGGAACAAGGAATGTTCCACATACTCCATAAAAAGGCAAGCATAGCTAAGACACATGCGGGTACCCATTGCTACACCTTTGATTTGGAGAAAGTGAGATGAGCTAAAGGAGAAGTTGTTGAGAGAGAGAACGAGTTCAGCCAGGTGGAGGAGAGTTCCCATCCAAGACCCCATCCCCCTCTTTATGATTGTGTTGATACAGATTTTGATGCATGGCTCAATAAACAGGGTGGAGAGAGGGAAGAGCGAGATAACTGTGTTACTTCGAAAAAAAACGTCTGGCATCCAGAACGTTCCATGATTGGCAAATGTATTAAAATGTTTCCAATTGGTAAGGCTGGATGAAGAAATGGAAGATCATTTGTCTCTCTGAAACAAAGACAGCTGCTCTACTGTTAGTTCTCTCTGTTATATCATGCAAATATTAAATATTAGCATATAATATCGCTTGGACCAAATTCAAACATGCCAGTCAAGCCTTTCCAGATTGTAGAACGGGCTGGAATAAATAAAATCATGCAGCATTGTGGTAAGTAACAGGCCCTTGTTTAGTACCTGCAGGGCAATTGCACAGATGTAAATTTTATTCGTCAGAAGATTATCTCCTAAAAGCCACAGTATTAAACAGGTGCTTCTTTTTGTTAATTTTATGGGATTAAGAAAATTAAGTTTTGTCAGACAAATGTTGGAGGTAGCAGAGGAGTACCTCTAATGTTATTAAATTTGGCCGTTATTGCAAGGCGGGTGGAAATTAAACGTTTTGCTGCAACCCGACAAGACTGCACCTGGAGTACTGTGTACAGTTTTAGTCTCCTTACTTAAAGAAGGATACGCTTGCATGTGAAGTAGTTTAGAGAAGGTTCCCTAGGCTGATGGGGTTGCTTTATGAGGAAAGGATTGGACAGTTTGGCATGTGCACGGTAGAGTTTAGATGGATGGGAAGCAAAAATTAAAATTGAAATATATAAAGATTCTGAGGGGGCTTGACAGGGTAGATGCTGTGTGGGTGTTTCCTCTTATTGGGAAATCTAGAACCGTTTAAAAATAAGGGGCTGTTTCTCCGTTTCTGAGGCTAAGTGCGGGATTCAACAGAGAATCCATGATGGGAAAAGCAGAGTGAATCCCTCACCGATTCCGGTACATGTGAGGGGCTATCACTGTCGCCGAGTGGAACACCTGCGGATTGTGCGGAGAACGGCCGGAGAATCGCCGGGTCCAGGGCCGCGCATGTACAGGGCTGACAAGCTGCAGCCGCGCACACCTGCACCGCACAGGTCGCGTCAGGAAACCCCCAGGCAGCGGCACGGATCATGGCTGAGCGTGGCGGCGCAGGGCACTGTCTGCAGCCGGCACGCCAGGTTCCTGATCGCTGGGACCACACGTAGCCCGCGCCGTCAGGAACTCGGTCCATCGTAGGTGGAGAATCGTGGGTAGGCCAGCTGATGACGTTCCAACGGAGTTGTGGCTGCATGCGGCATGCATTCCGATGATGACTATTTGGAGGGGAGGAGCATCACAAAACAACGTCAAACCAGCGCCTACCCCGATTCCGGCGTTTGAAGCTAGTCTCCGCCTGATCGTCGTTCCTGATTTCGACGTCGGGTTACGAATCCCGCCCACGGGTTTCTCATTCAAGACAGAGATGAGGAAGAATTACTTCTCCCAAAGACTCCTTAGGCTTTGGAATTTTCATCCACAGAGAAGAGTCAAGGCTGAGTGTGACAGATTGTTGATTGACGAGGGAGTCAGGGGTTACAGGAAAATGATATCTAAGCCACAGTCAGATCAGCCATGATTTATTGAATGGCTGAGTGGGTTCAACGTGACAAATAGCACACTCCTGCTCCTATTTTTTTAAGATCTTTAGATAAATTTGTTGCTTTGATTCAAAATATCAACAACCTTGCTTCCAGGTTTCACCCTTATCTCATCTTCACATGGTGCATCTCTGATTCTTCATATAGGGTTTTCTCAAGGCTTTTGGGATCCCAATGACAGGACAAAATAGGAATCCTGAGACCACACCTGCTGATGGAGAGACTGTTCAGTGATCCTCCAAGAGTCTGCCTTCCTCTTAAAGTCAGTGAATGGGCTCTCGATAATGCACGCCCAAACAGAGATCTGAGGTCTCGGCACACCCTCAGAGCAAGGTGGGTGCTACTGAGCCAGCACGAGTACGCCACACCATGGAGGTGTGCTTGAAGGGGTTAAATATGAAGAAGCAAGAGAAAACAGGTAGGGTCCTCAGTTTGGAGGGGAAAGTCCTCTGGATCGGTCACAGGGGCCACGGGGATGAAGCCTTTGACTCTGAATGCCCCACAGACTCTGCAGGGAGGCAACACATGGTGTCTACATGTGACATTGGTAGGCGATGGACTGCTCTGCAGTTGAGCTAATAAAATTGCCTCTGATTGGGGATTGAGGTCAGCAATTATGTAAACTGTCTCCAAGGTGTCAGCAGTGATGCGTGATCGAAGGAGTAGTCCAAATTGAAGTCTTTAATCCACAAGATGTTTCCCCAGCAGCTCAAGTACAGAAAGAAGGATGGCTGCTGGGAACACGGGTTCTTATATCCCGCCTCATTGGGCGGAGTTACCTTACATCTCGACCGATGAAAAGGCAAACACTTGGGCCAATGAGCAGCGAGCCTTCTCCGCCAATGGTAGCTCACATTCCCAGGTACCGTAGTATCTCTAGTCATACTACCACAAGCAGCCGATCGGGTTCCTGTTTGCCCATGGCGGGGTGTATCAGGAATCAGTGCCTTTTTGCAGCTTGCTCTTTCCCCAGCTTCCCCACGCCCTCTCCAGCTGCCTCCAACACCACCTGAAGGACCATGTAAAAATTAAATCTGAAAAAGTCCACTCCAACATCTCTGTCTCCCTCTTGGGGACAGGTTAGAGACCAATATTCACTATTGGTGAATGTACTCTAATGAGTACATTAGATGGGTCATTCTTTGTACAATGTGTGCAGGAGGGTTTCCTGACACAATATGTTGACAGGCCAACAAGAGGCGAGGCCACATTAGATTTGGTTTTGGGTAATGAACCAGGCCAGGTGTTAGATCTGGAGGTAGGTGAGCACTTTGGAAACAGTGACCACAATTCGGTGACCTTTATGTTAGTGATGGAAAGGGATAAGTATACCCCGCAGGGCAAGAGTTATAGCTGGGGGAAGGGCAATTATGATGCCATTAGACATGACTTAGGATGTGTTGGTTGGAGAAGTAGGCTGCAAGGGTTGGGCACACTGGATATGTGGAGCTTGTTCAAGGAACAGCTATTGCATGTTGTACATTTAGCTGGCTGTTTCACCACACTGGCAGCACCGAGAACGACCCTGCTATTAATAATAATAATAATAATAATTAATAATAATCTTTATTATTGTCACAAGTAGGCTTACACTAACACTGCAATGAAGTTACTGTGAAAGTCCCCTCGATGCCGCATTCGGCGTCTGTTCGGGTACACAGAGGGAGAATGTTGCCATAGATGCAAAGAGCAGTACACAAACAGGCAGAGAGATAAAGTAACATAAATACAGAAGGGGGGATTCGCCAGAATCGGCGCGTTGGCCCGACGTCGGCGTGAAAAACGGCACAAACCACCCCAGCTTCGGGTCGACAGGAAGATGCGGAATTCTCCGCACTTCCGGGGGCTAGGCTGCCGCTGGAGGGGTTGGCGCCGCACCAGCCGGTGCCGAAGGACTGCACAAGTTATGCATGCGCAGAACCGCTGGCGTGGTTCAGCGCATGCGCAGACTGGCTGGCGTATTATGCCGCATGCGCCGGGGATGTCTTCTCCGCACCGGCCATGGCGGAGCCCTACAGGGGCCGGCGCTGACAGAAGAAGTGCCGCCATGGCACAGGCCTGCCTCTAGATCGGTGGGCCCCGATCACGGGCCAGGCCACTGTGCCCCCCCCCCCCCCCGAGGTCGGAGCCCCGTGCCCCCCCGAGGACCGCACCTGCCAACTTACCTGCCAGGTCCCACCGTGTGAGACCATGTCCAATCCACGCCAGCGAGACTGGCCTGAAACTGACGGCTGCCTGGCCCATCGGGGCCCGGAGAATTGCCGGGAGTGCTGCTGCCAACGGCCCCTAACTGTCGTGGCGTGATCCCCATCACCCCCCACTCGAAAACCGGCGCCGGAGAATACAGCAGCCGGCGTCAGAGTGATGGGGCAGGATTCACGCCGCCCCACGGGAATTCTCCGACCCGGAGGGGATCGGAGAATCTTGCCAAGAGAATCACAGCTCAACAATCAATCAAAACCCCTCATCTCTTCCTCTGGGCCTTGGCATCAAAATTGGGTCACAATGGGAATATATTTGGGAAGCACTGCTCTGGAGAAAACTCACTGAACTAATAATCTTTATTAATGTCACAAGTAGACTTACATTAACAGTGCAATGAAGCTATTGTGAAAATTCCCTCATCGCCACATTCAGGTACACTGAGGGAGAATTCAGAATTCAGAATGTCCAATTCAGCTAAAAAGCACGGGCTGGAGTCTCCGATCCTGCAGCTATGTCCGCAGGATCAGTCTTACCACCAGAAAGTTCCGCACCGACCCTCCTGCCGGTGGGGGGCTAGCAGCTGCGCAAAGGCTTTACCTGTGGATACGGCCGGAGAATGAGCAGGTCCACTGCCCCCCTGTAGCCAGCCTCACCACCCCCATACCACCCCCTGGTCGGAGTGAGGACAGAGTGACTGCTGGGTAAGTAGTAAAGATTTAAATTGTTTGCGCGGGCCCATAACAGCTGATTGCTGTTATAATGCGGGGCACAGTGGTTGCTGGTTCAGTGTTCTATTTTTACTTGCATTAAAGTTGGGCAGTTCCTAAACCCGAGACACTACACTTGTCGTGTCCCCCACCCTTCCACCTCCTCTAACCAAAGGGGTTGAGTGAATATCAGGTAAGCTCTTTCTTTCTTTTATTTTCTTTTTCTTGTTTTATCCGCAAGCTATCTAGAGTGGATGGCAGGGAAGGCAATGTAATGTTGAGGAATAGTAGATAGGCAGCCTTTGTGATGAAGAGGATATGGGATCAGAAACCCTATTTATGGTCAAATCTGACATTACGATTGTGTATGGTCTGGTTCCAGGTTGTGGTCCAGGAGAGGGATGACTTGATGGCTAGGAAATGCAGAGAATTGAAGACAATGACTTTGATCTTCCTAATATCTAAGTGGAGGCGATTCCATCTCACCCAATACTGGGTGTCAGACATGTGGGACCAATCAGAAAGCATGCAGGTTGAAGAGAGGTTGCGGTTAGGCAGAGCTTTGTATCCTTAACATATATGTAGAATTTGATGGCCGATAAATCTCGTGAGAGGCCAGAAGTGGATTTGCACTGGTGAGGTTACTGAATGCGATCTTCTCAGCGCCCCTCTGATGATGTGTTCACGTTGATATGCAGGAAGGGCGTGAGCCAGATGAATGTATTTTGTAATAAATTTGGATCTCATTATAGGGCTAAATGGTGTTACTTCCACCCTCAACGTATCGTCTCACCCAGCCGATGTGATGTCATGCTGACGCAAATTACGACTGGTCTTCAAAAACCAAAACCTGTCAGGATGACCATGCCAAGGGTGCACAGGTAGGTTCAAGGGTGAGGGACATGGCCAGGCAGTGCCCTGGCACAGCCACCTGACAGTGCCAAGCTGGCACTGCCAAGTTGGAACTGCAAGAGTTGGTCCCTCTGGGGCGGCTTATTCGGGGGTTCCTCTTATGCACTTATGTGTGGTTTGGAGGGGGGGTGCACCAGGCAATGTGAGGAGAAGGGCTGATGCATGTGAGGGGGGAGGCCCAATGCCTGTGGGGGGAGGGCCGATGCCTTTGGGGGCAGGGTGGTGTGCCCCGAAGCCTGGGTGGGAGGGGGGAGTGCCCCAATGCCTGGGGGCGTGGACGTCACCCCGATGCCTGGAGCATTGCCCAATGCCTGTTCTGGGGATGGGGGTGAGATTTGATGTCTGTAATGTGGCTGCCCTGATGCTTGTGCATTGTGGGGGCAGGGGTGGTGTTTGCATGGTGGGGGATATCACCCCAGTGTTTGTGGGGGGGGGAGTCATGCCATCCGTTGGGGGGGGGGGGGGGCGGAGTTTAATTTCGATGCAGATCGTGGCACCATCCATGGTGATGGGGAAAAGCATGTCTCCAGATTCCCTGTACACTGAGTGCCAGACACTCTGGAAGAATGAAAATGAAACTGTGCATCTGAAGAGACAAATGCCAGTTTTCTGTCTGATCCTGGCACTCTGCCAGATTTTGGGAAAATCCACCCACTGTGTTTTCAGATGATTTTTGTGATGCTGTGGCATGCAGAGGAGGATGAGGAGGGATTGAAGGTTTGTAGGTTCTGGAAGTAATCGTGCGGGAATGGGAAGATAAACATATTCATAAAGCATTGTTTAAACCAAGCTCTTTTTGCATGTTTAGTAAATTAAGCATTTGCATTTGGATTGATTCAGATTCTTAGTTTAGATTTGGACAAGATTTAGGCTCAGACTTTGAACTGAAGAGCTGGTGAGAACCCGACACCAACTCCTTTCGGGAAGGCCCATCTCATTAAGCGCCTCTCAGGTGCTTAACTAGGCAACGGTGGGCCTTCCCCAGGTGGAAGGACTCTGGGGTGGAAACCCTGCCCCCTAGAGTTGCTGCTCAATCAGAGGCCGCCCGCTGCCATTGGAGGCAGTGCCACCAGGCAAGTGGTGGCTGCTGCTGGTAATGCTCCCCCCCCCCCCCCCCCCCCCCCCCCACCAAGGCCGAGGACCACTGAGGATTTCAGGCCACAGGTGAGTGATGGCAGGAGAGAGTTTGTGGGGTGAGAGTCGGGGGGGGGAGAGAGGCTGGGGACCCCCATGGCTGATCGATCAGGCATTAAATGCCTGCCAGTGAGGACTCCACTCACATTACTCAAGCCTGCAAGCAACCCAGAAAGGATTTGCTTGTCAGGCTTCTCACATGACAGCTCCCTTGCCTTCCATTGGGTGATTACCGGCGATGGTGGTATTAATTAATGTCTCTTTAAGGGCCACAACTGTTGGTCAAGTGGGATGGCTGCCCATGTGCCTTCCACCCCGAAGATTAAATTCCCACCCGCCACCCTTTAGCCCAATTAAATGCCCCACCACCAGCCTTGCCTTCGGGGAGTGCATTAAATTATGCCCTTTCTGTTATCAAGCAAGTTAAACATGGGTGATTTCCACATGACTGATCAGAATAGTGAAATCTGAAATAGCAGACAATGCTGGAAAGAGTCAACAGGTCTGACAGCATCTGCGGAGATATAAATGGTGTTTTGAGTCATTATCACTCTTCTTCAGACCGAACTGTGAATACTCTGTTCCCATCTGTATTTCCAGCCCATGGAACATGATAGACCTTTAATGAAGATTCCTCATCAGATCTTTCATCCGGCCCTTGGATGAAGTCTTGATTGTGGAATTAGAAGATGTTACAGTATCGAAGACCAATATAGAATCACAGACTTGTTTTCGTACAGAAGAAGGTATCATCGGGCAGGATTCTCCGGTCTCGTCCATGCAGCAAATTTGGAGTCCCAGCCAAAATTCTATTCACTATCAACAGCACTGAAAAATGCCAGCCGCGAATTAGGATGGAGGATTTTGTCCATTGTATCTTTGCTGGCTTTCTAAGGGAACAATTCACCGAGTGCCACTGCCCTGTTTTTTCCCTTTAACCCAGAACACACTTTCTTCTCAGTTAATAGTCTAATTCCCTCTTGAATGCCTCTACTGAACCTTCCTCCACCACACAGGTAGTACATTCCAGTAAATGCTCACAGATTGAAAAGATTTTTCCTCATGCAGTCATTGCCTCTTTTGCCAATTGTCTTAAATCTGAGCACTTGTTCTTAAGAGTTCCAGCAATGGGAATAGTTTCCCCTTATTTATTCTGTCCAATACCTCATGATTTTGAACACCTCCATCAAATCTCCTCTCAACCTTCTCTTTTCCAAGAAGAACAGTCCCAACTTTTCCAATCTATCTGTGCGACTGAGGTTCCTCAACCCTGGAGCCATTCTATTAATAAAGCCAAGGATGTTGTATTCATAAGCAGTTTATGGGCAGCACGGTGGCACAATGGTTAGGACTGCTGTCTCCCAGCGCGAGGGTCCTGGGTTCAATTCCATCCTCAGGTCACTGTTTGTGTGAAGTTTGCACTTTATCCCAATGTCTGCGTGGGTTTCCTCTGGGTGCTCCGGTTTCCTCCCACAGTCCAAAGATGTTCAGGACAGGTTGATTGGTCATCCTAAATTGCCTCTTAATGCCCAGGGATGTAGGGATGTGTGGGTTAGGTTACAGAGTTATGGGAATAGGGCGGGGTGGACATGGGTAGAGTGCTCATTCAAAGGGTCTGTGCAGACTCGATGGGCTGAATGGCCTCCTTCTGTACTGTAGGGATTCTATGATTCTCAACTAATCATGCCACATTAATGATTTATGCACTTATACATCCTGCTCATGTACCACCTTTAGAATCGTACCCTTCATTTTATATTGGGCCGTAACTTCCTTGGAGTTGCGATCAGCATCGGATTGCCACTCCGTGCCCACCTACCGAGGCCAAGCTTCTTCTGTGCCTGTCTCGCCAGATCTTTCAACTCAGGACAGGCGAAGTCCAGGCAGCACCGTGTCCACAAGGCCCAAGTTCAAAATGCAGGAGAGGCAAATTCTTTTGCAGCATTAACTGCTGTAAGCCATTGAAACTGGCAGGCCAGGGGGAAAGGAAATTCTGAAGCTGAGTGGATAAGATTTAGGGGCGGCGAGGGTGGGGTGGGGATCCATCATCGGGGAGTGATGGGGGTGAGATGGACATTGAAGAGGGGTTGGATATTGGGCGTTCAGACCTTGGAGTGGAGGGATGGCCAGATGTCAGAGGGATGGTGGGTCGAGGTTGTCAGGGTTTGGGGATTACCATGGGGTTCAGTTAGTCGAGGGGCTGCTGGAGGGTATCCCCTGTGGGGGTCAGGGATTGTGTGGTGGGAGCCTGTTGGGGATGGGTGAGTCTGGGTCTTTAGTTATCCAGAAGCTAGAAGTGGTTTCAACTCTTCTAACCTTTACCGCGTAAATATTCGTGTAACCCTGTTGAAACCATCCGAAGACTGGGATTTGAATTGCCTTCTCGGATGGTTCACAGTACAAGGTAATTGCCCAGAGGAAGTTTGCGCTTCTGGGAAATTGCTGTGAGAAAATGAAATTGCCCATGCTGTTCCGAGAGGGATTCCCCCGATCATCTTTAGGGTGTCCCCCTCCAATCTGATGCTGGAGAGTTCAGACGTTATGGCTCATTGTCCGTCTGTGTTCTTCCTACCAAAATGAATCACTGCACACTTCTCTGCATTAAATTTCATCTGCCACTTGTCAGCCCATTTCATTGACTTGTCTATATCCTTTTGAAGTTCTACAATATCCTCCTCACAGTTTGCAATACATTCTCCCCCAATTTTAAAATTATGCCTTGTAAACCAAGGTCTCGGTCTTTAATATATATCAGGAAGAGTAAGGGTCCAACAGCAATCCGTGGGAACTGTAGTACAAACCTTCATCCAATCCTAACCAAAAACCATTAACTCCTGCGTTATGCAACTCAGTCAGTGTTGTATCCATGTAGCTACTGTCCCTGTTATTTCATGAACTCTAACTTGCTCAAAGTCTGCTATGCAGCACTTGTGCAAATACCTATTGGAAATCCATGTAGATCACACCTCCAGCATTGTCTTCATCAACCTTGTTCTGTCAAAAAATTCCAGTGATTGTGTGGAGTTTGCACTTTCTCCCGTGTCTGCATGTTTCCTCTGGGTGCTGCAGTTTCCTTCCACAGTCCAGGTTAGATGGAATTTCAGGGATAGGGCAGGAGGGTGGGCCAATTGCCCAAATGACCATTAATACTGTCTCAAAGATCATTTCTCGAAGTTTCCCCCCCATTCAAGTTAAACTGACTGGGCTGTTGTTGCTAGGTTTATCATTACACTTTTTTGAACAAGGGTGTAACATTTGTAATTCTCCAGTTCCCTCACACGCTCCCTGACTCCAGGGAAGGTTGGGAAATTCTGGTCTGTGCCTCTGCAATTTTCACACTCGCATCCCTTAACATCCTTAGACGCATTTCATTTGGTACTGGTGCCTTATCAACTTTGAATACAGAGCACCCATCCAAAACCTCCTGCTGAGCAATTTTAAACATTTCAAGTGTCTGAACTACAGACTTTTTTTATCATGACATATAAAGCATCTTCTTCATTCACAAAGACAGATAGAAAGTATTAATTTAATATCTCAGCTCTGTCTATTCTTTAAATATAAAAGCAAATTACTGCGGATCCTGGAAAAGAGAAAATGCTGGAAAATCTCAGATCTGGCAACATCTGTAAGGAGAGAAAAGAGCTCACGTTTTGAGTCCAGATGACCCTTTGTCAAAGCCCCTTCTTTAAATGTTCAGTAACAGTCTTACCTGCCAATCTTTGATTCCTATTTATCTGGCTCTGATCTATTCTTAGCCCATTGAAGTTGGCTTTCCCCACTTACTATTCTTACTCTGAGTTGTTCCTTCACCTTTGCGATAGCTGATCTAAACCTTACAATGCAATGATCACTTGTCCTGTTGACACTTGATTCACTTGGCACATGTCATTCCCAAGAACAAGGCCTATTGGAGCTTCCTTTCTTGTTGAATTGGAAACATACTACTCCAGAAATTTCACACAATACAAATTCATAGAATTAAAGAATTTACAGTGCAGAAGGAAGCCACCCAACCCATCGAGTCAGCACGGGCCCTTGGAAAGAGCACCCTACTTAAGCCCAGTTTCCATCCTATCCCCATAAACCCATCACCCAGTATCCCCACCTAACCTTTTTGGACACTAAGGGGCAATTTATCATGGCCAATCCACCTAGGCCGCACAGTTTTGGACTGTGGGATTGGCGGCACGGGCGGGCTCCAGGGTCATGGGGGGGGTGGCGCGAGGCGATCTGACCCTGGGGGATGCCCCCACGGTGGCCTGGCCCGCGATCGGGGCCCACCAATCGGCGGGTGGGCCTGTGCCGTGAGTCACTCTTTGTCTTCTGCCCCTGCCATGGCCTTTACCATGGCGGGGGCGGAAGAGACCCCCTCCCCTGCGCATGCGGCGGTATGACATCAGCAACCGCTGACGCTCCGGTGCATGCGCAGACTTACACCGGCCGGCAAAGTCCTTTCGGCTCTGGCTGGCGTTGCGCCAAAGGCCGTTGACGCCAGCCGGCGGAGTGAAAAATTAGGAGAATTCCACACCTTTGGGGCAGCCCGACGCCTGAGTGGTTCACGCCACTCCGACACGCTGGGACTCCCACCCCGCCGGGTAGGGGAGAATCCTAGCCCTTGAAATTATTTTCCCCTGCATCTTCCTACCCTTCCAATGTTGTGAAAGAGCTAAAAGAGAAAATGCTGGAATATCTCAGCAGACCTAGCAGCAACTGTAGGAAGCTAACTTTTCGAGTCCAGATGACTCTTTGCCAAAACTAAAAGACATACTGTGGGTGAGGCAATGAAAGATGAATCATAGCCACAGAAACCAAGGGAAAAGAGTGCACGGGGCAGTCCCCAGAAAGAATAAGAGGTGTGAAATGCCAAGCAGCAGTGAAACTAAAATCAGAGGGTAAACTGTGTCAGATGTAGGGGGAGAGGGGGGACGCAAAGGGGAGAAAAGGTAAGGAGAGGGGAGATAAGATGGTGGGGGTTGGGGGGAGGAATATATATATAAAGAAAGGCAAGAAAGAAATAAAATGTAAAAGACAGTTAAAATGAAATGGAGAGAAAACAAAAGGGTTGAGGTGGCATTGAGCTAATCATCTGAAGTTGTTGCATTCGATGTTGAGACCAGAAGGCTGTAGCGTGCCTTACTGAAACATTAGCTCTTTTCTCTCCCTACAGATGCTGCCAGGCCTGCTGAGATTTTCCAGCATTTTCTCTTTTAGTTTCAGATTCCAACATCCACAGTAATTTGCACAGTAAAGAGCTATTCACTTTGTTGCCCTGTGTTTCCCTTTAGCTTTTTCTCAACCAGATACTAATCTTCTTCCTTTTTAAATTGTTGCTAATTTAGAACATCACAGAATCCCTTCAGTGCTGAACGAGGCCATTCAGCCCATCAAGTCTGCACTGACCCTCTGAATGAGCACCCTAACCACCCACTCCCCTGCCCGATCCCTGTATCCCACCCAATCTGTATATCTTGGATTGGATTGGATTTGTTTATTGTCACGTGTACCGAGGTACAGTGAAAAGTATTTTTCTGCAAGCAGCTCAACAGATCATTCAGTACGTGGAAGAAAAGGGAATTAAACAAAATTCAAGAAAATACTAGAAAATACATGAGAATACATAATAGGGCAACACAAGATATACAATGTAACTACATTAGCATTGGCATCGGTTGAAGCATACAGGGTGTAGTGTTAATGAGGTCAGTCCATAAGAGGGTCATTTAGGAGTCTGGTGACAGTGAGGAAGAAGCTGTTCTTGAGTCTGTTCGTGTGTGTTCTCAGACTTCTGTATCTCCTGCCCAATGGAAGAAGTTGGAAAAGTGAGTAAGCCGGGTGGGAGGGATCCTTGATTATGCTGCCCGCTTTCCCCCGGCAGCGGGAGGTGTAGATGGAGTACATGGATGGGAGACAGGTTCGTGTGATGGACTGGGCGGTAGTCACGACTCTCTGAAGTTCCTTGCGGTCCTGAGCCGAGCAGTTGCCATACCAGGCTGTGATGCAGCCCGATAGGATGTTTTCTATCGTGCATCTGTAAAAGTTGGTAAGGGCTAATGTGGACATGCCGAATTTCCTTAGTTTCCTGAGGAAGTATAGGCGCTAAGTATAAGGTGATGGATTGAGTGCCTTACAATACAGCTCCTCTAACCCTCAATGTCAGCATCCAGATCTCTTTCTTGGTGATAGCATGTTGCCTGGTTCTTTTTTGGTACCGGTATGATGGTGTTCTTCTTGAAGCAGGTGGGGACCTCGGAGTGGAGTAGGGATAGGTTAAAGATGTCTGTGAATACCTCTGCCAGCTGGTATGCGCAGGCTCTGAGTGCATGACCAGGGATCCCGTCCGGGCCCATCGCCTTCCGTGGGTTCACTTTCAGGAAGGCCGATCTGACTTCAGAAACTGTGATGGTGGGTATGGGTGAATTATGGGCTGCTGGGGCACTCGACAGCGGATTGTTGGTTACCTGCTCAACCCGAGCATAGAATGCATTAAGTTCTTTGGACTGTGGGAGGAAACCGGAGCACCCGACGTATGTGAAAACTATACACAGGCAGTCACCCAAGGTCAGAATCGAACCCGGGACCCTGGCGCTGTGAGCCAGCAGTGCTAACCACTGTGCCACCGTATCGCTCCTGTGAAAAATGGAAATGTCTCAGTGCTGTATTTTGGAATATTGTCTGGAAAGCTTTAGTTTTGATTTGCTGTACTCAACTTGAGAGTTCTGGATGCTGACATTGAGGGTTAGAGGAGCTGAAATGGTAAGGCATTCAATCCATCACCTTATCAAAATTAATCTTTTAGTGGAAATATTTGTCATGGTTACCTCTGCACATGGGTTTTCTGTCGGAAATCACAGAGGAGACAGATTGCTGATGAAATATGAGGTGATTGTCAAAACGTTTCATCCACTAAAGGTTTTATATTCCAAAGTAGAACATGTGCATCATGAGATGTAGCTGTTAGTAAACAGAGACATTAGATAATGTATAGTGCTATTTTGATTTTGATTCTGAGAACTGCACTGGTTATTAAAATATATTCTTAGAATGTTAGACAGTACTTGGAATTAGTGCCTGCCAGCCCAGTTGTGGAATTCTAATAACACGATTGACATTAAATATCTACAGTTTGCTTTGCTGATTAAAATAATGCTGCACATTACATTCTGAGTTATATGTATTTCTCTGAGTTTTTTTGTTCATCAATAGTAGTGTTGAGGAATTGAACTCTTGATAGAATAACACCATAAGTATCTCGTGTTAGCATTTACTACCGGTGGGGAAATGGCATTCGCCAAGTTTTGAAAAATCCTTCTAATCTCAGAACACCCCTAAAAGAACAATGCTAATTTTTCTTTTTCTCACACCAGCCATCCTTATGGGTATCTAACTTTGCAATGAGTGAATTATGGAATTAGTGTGCATGACCTCTGGGTTTTCCACCTTGTCCTGCCAAGAGATGCAATGGATATATCTGAGACAGCAAAGGTTGAAACTGCTCATCCTTTTCTGCGATTGTCCAGGTCTCACCACAGTAGAGCCTTGGTAGACCCACAATTTGACAGTCAGTCAGGTTGCTGTTGTTCCACACTCTCTTACTAAGCAAGAAATAACAGCTGTATCTGTTGCAATGCATATGTTGATTTCAGCATCAACAACCTCAGGCATCACACTGTCAATGCTGATAGATGGCGTCTTAGCAACATCTCTTCCTGATGCTGATGGTCAAACCAAAGTGTTTTCAGGCGTGAGAGAATCTGTACATTTGCTGCTAACTTTGTTCCTCAGTATGGAATACCATTGTGACATCATCTGCATAGAGCTGCTCTCTGATGAGGACTGAGCACACCTTTGTCTATCTCAGGCGAGCAAGGTTGAACAGCTTTCCGTAAATTCTGGTATAGATAGTGGGTACACAGAGGGTATCACAGTCAGCGCTGTAATGCTGCGTGTGCTGCGAAAGCAGTTCAGTGAATCACATCTGGTGATGATCTAATCTGCCGGGTGCCAATGCCCTGATCTTGGTGGTCTCTAGAACACCTTGTGGTATGGTTTGTTCCGAAAGACTTTAGTTGCACAAAACTCCTGGTAGCAGCAAAGCTCAGGTAGTTTCTGCCACTCTCTTTTACCTTACACAGGCCATGATTCCTGAGACAGAGGGTCCATACCTCATGGTTCTCTCTCATTCCTGCATTAAAATCCCCCATTAGGTAACAACGTTCTGACTTAGGGATTCTGCTGATAGCATTCTCAAGCCCCGAAAAGACTGTTCATTTGTCTCTTAGTGGAGCACAGCATTGGAACATAGATACTCATGAGGTTAACTAGTCCTCTTTGGGTTAAGTCAAATGGAGAGAACACGTTCTGAACCATTTGTGGGGGCTTTGCCATTGACAGTAGTGAGTTCCTTATCGTGAAGCCTACACATTGTTGTTCACTGGTTTCCTCTGAACTCTTCCCCTGCCAGATAAATGTGTAATGTTTCTCTTTACGTGGTCTGCTCTCAGTAAGTGTTGGGATTCAAAATTGATGTTCAGCTTATCAAGCTCCATGTTGACCATCTGCAAATCATTTGTCAGTCTTGAGCACAAGGTCCTGACCTTCCAGTTTGCCAATCGAAGAGTTGGAAACTTCTTCCTTTTTGTTTGTTTTATTTGTTTGCCTGGTGCAATGGATTCTGCCAACTTGTTGGGCAGAGACTCTTAAGCTCCAAGCACCCATTGAAGCAAATGGACGTTAATTGGTCAGCATTTTACTAGTCAGAGGCTGCCTGACTTTAAGAGGGCAGTGACTGACCAGGGGGACATGATGGTCCCTTTAACTGCTGGAGATGGCCCTTATCTGACTAATTCTCTATGCCAGTTGAACTGAGTTAATCACTCATACCTGCATGTTGTCCTTTGTCCTTCTATCTATGGTATATTTGTCAATCTCCACCACCTATTGGTGGTCCTTTATGCAGCCTCACTGCTCCATATGCACCCCACCCCCCACAACAGTATAAATCTGACCCTATTTCCCGTTCTCTCCAGCTTTGACAAAGAGTTTTCCAGACTCAAAATGGTAACTCCCTTCTCTCTCCACAAATGCTGTCAGTCCTGCTGAGAATGTCCAGTATTTTCTGTTATCCGTTCAGATTCCCGCATCCGCCAGAATTTACTTTTGTATAACCGTGTGTGTGAGAGCTGAACCTGTTCCGAATTCCTCTGAAACCTTAGCCTGGAGCTGCAAGGGACCCAGTTTCCATGTGTTGCCATGAGATGTACAGCTGAGGACTTGCCCAACTGAGAGAATTACACATTTGCTTCTGTTTTCCACATTGCTGCGAGCCAACAGTGCCGGTTGAAAATGAGAAGCCAACTAACACACAAAAGCAGAAATAATAGCAACTCTTTTCACCCATACACACTCATCACAGTGTCCTGTTTAACGGGCAGCACGGTAGCATTGTGGATAGCACAATCGCTTCAGAGCTCCAGGGTCCCAGGTTCGATTCCGGCTTGGGTCACTGTCTGTGCGGAGTCTGCACATCCTCCCCGTGTGTGCGTGGGTTTCCTCCGGGTGCTCCGGTTTCCTCCCACAGTCCAAAGATGTGCAGGTTAGGTGGATTGGACATGATAAATTGCCCTTAGAGTCCAAAATTGCCCTTAGTGTTGGGTGGGGTTACTGAGTTATGGGGATAGGGTGGAGTTGTTGACCTTGGGTAGGGTGCTCTTTCCAAGAGCCGGTGCAGACTCGATGGGTCGAATGGCCTCCTTCTGCACTGTAAATTCTATGATACACTATGAACGCACAAAACCAATGACCGAATATTAGATAGTTTTTGCAGAAAATTACTTTGATTGTCACACATTATGTTTAATGTTCATCTTTGACAGTGAGCAGTTAAAGGACACTTCCACATTTTCAGTCTGTATTTGATCTAAATTAAGGTCCTGCTCGAATAACTCAAATTCAACAACGTAATTTTTCAAGATAAACGATATGAAATTGTGGAATTTACATTGTGTCGGATCATTTCTAAAAACAAAATTCCTCAATGCGATGCAGATTCAATTAATTACTTTGGATCTACAATGACATTTACGCAGACCACGGTAGCACAGTGGTTAGCACTGTTGCTTCACAGCGCCAGGGATCCGGGTTTGATTTCTGGCTTGCTCACTGTCTGTGAGGAGTCTGCACGTTCACTTGGTGTCTGTATGGGTTTCCTCCAGGTGCTCCGGTTTTCTCCCACAAGTCCCGAAAGACGTGTTTGTTTGGTGAATTGATCATTCTGCACTCTCCCTCAGTGCATTTGAACAGGCACCGGAATGTGGCGACTGGGGGATTTTTACAGTAACCTCACCGCAGTGTTAATGGAAGCCTACTTCTGACATTAATAAAGATTATTATGATGTTGGTGATGTACCATCAATTGAACGCGAGACAAGTTGCTGGACAAAAGTATGGCTTTAATAAGCTAGATGTTAGCCCTGCGGTCGATTACAGTATAAGGACGACCGCCGGGAGTACTGGGTATTTATACCCCACCCTGGAGGCGGGGTTAACTCAGCCTCTCGACCAATCGGGGAGCCGTCACATGACTGGTCTCAACCAACCGGTCGAGAGGCACATGACTGACCAGGGCCGGTGTTCTGCACCAATGGCAGGCAGCTATGCTAATCATACCACCACAGTTGGTTCAGAGAGGGATGCTGGTTAGGAATGGTCAGCTTCTGTGCAAAGTACTGGTGAATGAACAAGGAGCAGGAGAGGCGACGTACTTTTTACCATCACCGCCTGGACCACAAGCTGACAAAAGTTACAATTGTCCGTTCAATTTTCATTCCATTGATTTCAGTGGTGATGGCGGGCGGTCCACTCCAGCAAGTTACCACCCAGGTATCGAAGGTGAAAATTCATCCCAACATTTCAAGTGCAGACATTCTGATGAACGTTCTACACACAAAACCTCAACTCATTGGTTCTTTCCATGGCATTGTTGGGTGGTTCCATCGCGTTCTGCTTTGGTGTCAACAATTTAGGTTTTAGGAAATAAACCTGAGAATGAGCAAAACATTTGTAATAATTGAAATAATAATAAGGATGTTAATTATAAAATTAATTTTTATTGATTTTTGATTATTGATTTATACCACCAACTTTTGCCACGGTCGATCTGCTGTGTGTATGGTTTTAAGTAGGGACAGCGAAGTACTGAGATTGTTAATTATTTCAGCATAAAGATAAAACTTAAAATTATTTAAGAAATAGAAATTCAGAAATTGCAAAACAGCCTGAAAGAAGTGTCAGTTTAGAATTCCCTTTGGGAGATTTCCTATGTGTTATTCTGCTCACAACTTCATTGCATATGTTGGCTGAAGTTATATTTTTAATTCAGTTCTCAGAGATAATGCATTGAGTTTGGTTAGCGATGATCAGAAATGTACAAGATCTTCCAAAATTCCTGTGCTGTATTTACACTGCAATTTACCAGGCATGATTAAATTGTGGCAGCAATAGTTGTGTTGGTTCTGGGAGGTGATGCTGGATAGGGCAGCATGGTGGCAGAGTGTTTAGCACTGCTGCCTCATAGCTCCAGGGACCTGGGTTTAATTCCAGCTTCGGGTGACTGTGCGGAGTTTGCATGTTCTCACCGTGTCTGCGCTGTTTTTTTCCGGATGCTCTGGTTTCCTGTCGCAGTCCAAAGATGTGCAGGTTAGGTGGATTGGCCATGCTAAATTGCCCCTTAGTGTCCAAATGGTTGTGGTGCGGTTACTGGGTGACAGGGATAGGGTGGAGGTGTGGGCTTAAGTAGGGTGCTCTTTCCAAGGGCCGGTACAAACTCGATGGACCGAATGTCCTCCTTCGGCACAATAAATTCTATAATACTATGATTTATAGAAATAGTCAGCTTCTGAGAAAAGAACTGGTGAATTAACAAGGAGCAGGAGAAGTGGCATACTCTTCACCATCACCATCACCACATGTATGCTGAGCTTTGCATCCCTTCCAAAGTTGGCATGAGATTTAAATCAGGCATTTATTGCTGTCTGATGCTGATCAGCTTTGCAACACATGTCAAGCCTGATGTTAAGATATGGGCCGATTTGTGCCAAACTATGATCCAATTCTCAAGTCCCGCCACGCAAGTGTTGCACTCCCAGGTTTCCTGGGAAAGAAAAACCCAATTGATTCACTTACCTTCAGGGGGAGAGCAGGGACCCGGAGTGCTTCACGCAGCTTTGACTGCAGATATGGGCCCGAGGGCCCGTCCGGCCCGATCGCTGCCCCGGCCACCGGGCCCGATTCTGTCGGGAACTTTGATTCTCCACCCCCGCACCAAATGCGATTTTGGCACGGGGATGCGGAGCGTCCAGCCCATGGTTGGGGGACCGGAGAATCCAGCCCATGATCTTTGATACTGGAGTAAGAATGACTCTAACATTTATAAACATGAATTACTTGTTTCTCCTGACAGTCCGTCTTCTTTCCCGATGACCTGATGATTGCTAATGATTCTGGAGTTGTACATTATGACCAGGAAATGCAGCAGTGTATATTTTTGGCAGAAGCCCATGCTTGCTGGAAAATATTGCACCCATCACCCACAAGCATTAACCCTGCAGTCATTGAAGAGAGGCTGGAAGGGGGATTTATACGATCATACAAACAAGAAGCAGGAGTAGGCCATTCGGCCGTTCGAGCCTGCTCCATCATTTACTAAGATCATGGCTGATCTGACAGTAACCTCAAATCTGCATCCCATGATAACTCCCGATAATCTATCACTCCCCTGCTTAACAAGAATCTTTCCACCTCTGTCTTTAAAATACTCAAATGCGCTGCTGTAACCGATCAGCAGACCATTGCCTTGACCTCTTATCTACCTCGCCTTAAATTAGTTGTCAATTCTATTCTCAAATGTTATTTTCCAGAGCTGCTTATAAAGTGCATAAACCTCTAATTTTAACCAAAGTATACTTTGTCATTGATGTTTAATAATTGGAATATCAGTATTTAAAAAATCAGAAATTTTCACTGGCAGTGCTTATCTTTCTGTAATAAAATTGCTTATTTGTTGTCATTATGCCTGGCAATATTCTAGCTGTTTTGGAGTACACCTATGGGCAGTTCAAACAAGACTTTTATTCACTTTTGGAGTCCTATTTCACAAGTCTTTCCATTTTTTCTGGCACAGTTTGACTATGATTGTAATGTTCAAAAGAATGAAACTCAAAAGTCCTCAAACTGTTACTTTATTTCTTCCCTTTCAATGTTTTTTCAGGACTATTGCAACATATTTACAGATCATAGGCTGAACCTGCCACATTAGTTATCTCTAACCGAAGAGTTATCATTCAGTCATTCAAGTTCAAATTCAATAGCCCCGGCACTATCACTTCATCCCTCCAAATTCCCATCCATCATCTCTGATCACAATGAAATATTTTGTTGCATCTCCTTTGCTTGTAATCACACTTGGGTTTTCAGTTGAACTCTTTCATCACCCCAAGTTTGTCAAGTTTGACCAAAGTTTTTCAACATGAAGTAAATGTAACAAATGAATGTGACCAAGCCAATCCAAGCACAGAACCAGAGTAGCAAGTTAAGTTGCAAAACAAAACCCACTGCTATGTTTTCTTTCAACACTCCTCCACTTGTCACATTATAAGAACTTACATTTCTCAGTAATAATTAACTGACAGGGTTGAAAATAGACTTTGCATTGAGTAACTTGTTGACATTAACGACTAAAAGTTTGCACCATGATTGTATTTGGAACATCCACTTTTGCAAACAGGAAAACGGCTCCTATTCAAAACCAAAACACCAACTTCTAATCAGATGGTCGATACATTAGGCTGCTTTTACTTTGGACTTAGAGAGTTTGTAACATCAGTGTCAGGCACATAGGTCTTGCACACACAGCAGCAACAAGAATGAAAAGTTGCCCTATTTGCTAAGACCAGCCTTTGAGATGATCTCTGTGGGTAGTTTTGTCTTCAAAAGCTGTGAATGGAGCATCAACAATAGTGAAGTGTAGCATGGGAAATTGGCCATGAAGGACGTCATGCCTGCAGAGCACAACCAATTTTCCTCCATTCATTCATAAGAGAGAAAGTTCAAATTGATTGGGTTAGGTACTTGGAATTGCCACCAACTCGCACACCCCTACCTTTAAGGCTAACCATAAAAGCAGCTTCGTTCAACCAATTATACCTTGCAGTTGTACAGTTGTACCTTGCAGGAAACAAAAGACATTCAGAACGCAACCCAGTTTCATTGGCAAAATAGTAAGTTCCTAAGACCATAAGACGTAGGAGCAGAGGTACGCCATTTGGCCCATCGAGTCTGCTCCGCCACTCATGACTGATGAGATCATGACTGATCAGAAATAATAATCCTCAACTCCACTTTTTCGTCTTATTCGCCACCTGGAACGCAACCGTTTTCAAGTGAAACGGTGTCGGATTCGGCGGGTCCGTGATTGCTCCACATGAGACTCGCACGCCGCAGCCGCACTTAAATGATTCATTTCCCCACACACACCGTTCCTGTCAACAAGATGGCAGGAAGGAGAGCAGTGACATTCAGGGACGCAGAGCTGGAGACCCTCCTGGATAACGTGAAGGAGAGGCGGGTGGCCCTGTATCCCGGCCCGGGAGGAAGGCCACCAGGTGTCGCCGTTCACCATGCATGGGCGCAGGTGGCAGACGTGGTCAGCGCCGTTGGTGTATTCATAAGACCTGGCATCGAGTGCAGGAGGAAACTGTGAAACTTCCTCAGGGAGGTCAGAGTGAGTAGGCAGTACTGTGTCCCTGGCACCAATCCCCTATCCCCCACATACATGTAACTTAGTCGCCCCACCCAGGGGATGACCGAAACCTCACCCTGCCCCACATGCCTGCACCCATGCCAGCCGCAATGGCCGGGTGCCATGGCCATGAGACCATCATCAACCCAAGCCCTGGGCTGCATGCGCCAGACTAACAGTGTTGTTTTTTTGTGTTTGCTGCCCCCCTCCCACCCCAGGAGAAGGCCCCTCACAACCGCTGGGAGCGGGAGAAGACTGGAGGAGGTCCCTCAGACCTGCGGCCCCTCACCGTGCCCGAGCAGAGGGCACTGGATGTGGTTGGCGGCCCGGAGAAAAGGGAGATCGCCGACGCAGAGGTCGGAGGTGAAATGAAAATGAAAATCACTTATTGTCACGAGTAGGCTTCAAATGAAGTTACTGTGAAAAGCCCCTAGTCGCCACATTCCGGCGCCTGTTCAGGGAGGCTGGTACGGGAATTGAACCATGCTGCTGGCCTGCCTTGATCTGCTTTCAAAGCCAGCGATTTAGCCCTGTGCTAAACAGCCTCTAGCGAGCAAGTGAGAGCCCCTGCTTAGTTGCGGATTCTCATTACACATGTGTGGATCCCCCCAACCCCCTCACCCTCACCCCTAACCTCCCCCACCACACACTCCCACTCATGCCCCCCACACCCTACAACCCTCACCCCTTACCCTCACCCCTTACCCCATACCCCGACCGAACCCCCCCCCCCCTCTCCTCACCCCCCCCCCTCTCTCCCCCCCCACTGGCTGTCAAACCATACATGTCGTCTTGTGTCTTACAGGACTTGCCGGAGAGGTGCCCGGTCCATTCGGGGCCCCCCACTACCAGCCAATGCCAGAGCCGGAGCCCCCCAGACTGATGGGGAGAGCAATCCAAACACCAGCCCTCTGCCCGAGACTCAGGACACCCTGGAGTTTGGGTTGGAGGAAGACACGGACTTTCCGTTACAGCTGTCTCGAACACCCTCCACCATTTCAGAGACTATCACCTCGGTTGGGCACATTAGTGTAGAGGCTCCTGGGACACTATCAGGTGCGTACCACATAGTTGGTCCAGTACAGCAGGTGGAGGTAGTAGCAGCCAAGGGGCCAGACGGTCGGAGGGCAGCCCGGCCAAAGGAACCAGCTGCCACCCAGACAGGTCCCAGGCTCCTGGAACATCCAGTCCCACTCACAGTGCAGATGCAGACAGAGGCCAAGGAACTACGGGAGGGGGTGACGGCCAGTGTCCAGTACCTGCAGGCGGAAGTGGAGGAGTACATCCGCGTGCAGGAGCAGAAGATGGTCCCGGTCATGCATGTCACCCAGGTCGACACCGCACCCGCACTGGTGGCGGCAGCAGTGGAGGCAATGGTGGCGACGGTGCCGGATATGGATCAGCGTGTGCAAGGCATGGGGCATTCTGTGCAGGCGAGGGCCGAGGCTCAGGACAGGGCTGCCCTCTCACAGGCAGCCATGTGCCAGAGCCACCTGGACATCACAGCGGCGCTCCTCAGCATGGCCCAGTCACAGCTGGCCATGGCTGAGAGCATCAGCAGCATTGCCCAGGTGCTGGTTGGCGTGGCGCAGACCCAGAAGGAGGTGGCCCACACACACAGAGACGTCGCCCACACCCAGAGGGATTTGGCCCAGTCACTGGCTGATGTGGCCCACACACAAAGGGACGTGGCCCAGTCACTGGCTGATGTGGCCCACACCCAGGGGGATTTGGCCCAGTCACTGGCTGATGTGGCCCACACACAAAGGGACGTGGCCCAGTTTCTGGCTGATGTGGCACAGACCCTCAGTGCGGTGGCACAGCCGCAGCATAATATGGTGCATCCCAGATGGAGATGGTCCACTCCCTTTGCTCATGGCCGCGAACATGCAGACCCTTGTCTAGACCAGAGCGAGCCTCCAGGACTGGCAGCGCCAGGGAGCGGGGTGTCCTCAGGTGATGGCTCCACACGCAACCCCATTCCATGGAGTAGCCCGGAGGCCATCGGGCACCCTGAGGTGACCCCCGCAGGGGATGTGCCGGAACACCGTAGCACCTCGGACTCCCTCCCGCCTGTCCCTGGTGCATCTGGTGGCAGCAGGCAAAACAGAGTGACACCACACCACCCAGACCACTGAGCAGCAGCCAGGCCCATCCAGGGCGAGTTGCCCCAGGAGACGTGTGCCAACGGGGACACTTGTTGCAGTGCAGGAATCACAGCACTCCACCACCACTCCTGCTGTACCATCTGAGGAACCACCTAGGTGTAGTGTTAGGGCCCATAAGGCCAGAAAGTTAGACACCAGTTAAGTTGGCATGGATGCAGGGCACAGTTTAGTTACAGGGGCTAGGGCACAGACTGTAAATATTTGTTCACGATAAATGTTAACACCATTCGAACCTGCATCTGTGCTCTGTCTGATGGGTGTGGTGGTGGGGCGGTCGGTGCTGGCCAGTGGGGGTAGGGGGTGGGAGACAAGTGAAGGCCCTGTGGGGGACCATGCTTCCCACCCCACCCCCACCCCGACCGTCCCCAGGACTCTCTCCCCAGAGATTCAACAGGACCGTGTGATGGACTGGCCAACCCGCATGCAGGGATAACCCAGGGGGAAGGTGCTATTGTGGGCATGAGTCAGACATTATCAAACGATGTTGAGCATGGAGCTCATCGCACAGCGGGTTGTCATCATCCTCCATCCCATGGACCAGACCCGCTATCACTGCCAACAATCCAGTGCCCCCAGCTCGTAGCGCCGCAGGTATGTATAACGCAGGGTGTGTGCATGCTGGTGGTTGTGTGATGTGGGAGTGAGGAGGTTTGCTGGTGTGGATGGTGGTGTCTGTGGCCGTGGCCAGCGACCCCCCCCCCCCTCATAGTTGGTGAAACGTGTTGCGACGAGGGTGTCCCATGTGTGCTGGCGCTGGCACTGGCGATGGCATTTTGCGGCCTCCCATGCCTGGCCAGACCCCATGCCCCACTCATTGTCCCCGTCACCATCAATCTCCTCATCTGACAAAGCCTGCCCTAGTCTAGTATTGGAGGGCCCCTCCAGAGCGATCCAGGCACCTGAAGTGCATCTTCAGGACCCCGAAACACCTCTCAACAACACCCCTGGTTACTGTAAGAGCATCATTGTAGCGGGTGTCCGTGACGGTTTGTGGCCTCCGTAGAGGCGTCATCAGCCACGACCGCAATGGGTAACACCTGCCGCCCAGCAACCAGCCTTGCAACGGGTGGGGGCTGCCCCTCGAACATGTCGTGGATCACCGAAGTGCCAAGATGAACGGGTCATGCACACTGCCTGGGTATCGGGCGCAGATGAGCATGATGCGCATCTGATGGTCACAGACCAGCTGAACGTTCATCGAATGACAGCCTTTTCGGTTAGTGTACAGCGGCCTCTTATCCGCCGGTGGCTGTAGGGCGACGTGCATCCCATCGATCATCCCCTGGACCCGGGGCATCCCGGCGATGGCAGCGAACCCCACTGCCCGGGCATCCTGGTGGGCGCGGTCCACAGGGTACTGTATGTACTGCTTCGCCTGGGCATGCAGTGGCTGATATGGAACAGACTCTCAGTGACGACGCGGATGCAGCTATAGATAGATAGATAGATAGAGAAATACAGCACAGAACAGGCCCTTCGGCCCACGATGTTGCGCCGAACTTTTGTCCTAGGTTAATCATAGAATTTTGGACAATTTGTCATGGCCAATCCACCCAACCTGCACATCTTTGGACTGTGGGAGGAAACCGGAGTACCCGGAGGAAACCCACGCAGTCACGGGGAGGATGTGCAGACTCCACACAGACAGTGACCCAAGTCGAAATCGAACTTGGGACCCTGGAGCTGTGAAGCAATTGTGCTATCCACAATGCTACCGTGCTGCCCTTAAGAAGTTAACCTACACTCCCTTATTCTACCCTAATCCAAGTACCTATCCAATAGCCGCTTGAAGGTCCATAAATTTTCCGACTCAACTACTACCACAGGCAGTGCATTCCATGCCCCCACTACTCTCTGGGTAAAGAACCTACCTCTGACATCCCCTCTATATCTTCCACCATTTATCTTAAATTTATGTCCCCTTGTAATGGTGTGTTCCACCCGGGGAAAAAGTCTCTGACTATCTACTCTATCTATTCCCCTGATCATCTTATAAACCTCTATCAAGTCGCCCCTCATCCTTCTCCGTTCCAATGAGAAAAGGCCCAGCACCCTCAATCTTTCCTCGTATGACCTACTCTCCATTCCAGGCAACATCCTGGTAAATCTCCTCTGCACCTTTTCCAAAGCTTCCACATCCTTCCTAAAATGAGGTGACCAGAACTGCACACAGTACTCCAAATGTGGCCTGACCAAGGTTTTGTACAGCTGCATCATCACCTCACGGCTCTTAAATTCAATCCCTCTGCTAATGAACGCTAGCACACCATAGGCCTTCTTCACAGCTCTATCCACTTGAGTGGCAACTTTCAAAGAACAATGAACATAGACCCCAAGATCTCTCTGCTCCTCCACATTGCCAAGAACCCTACCATTAACCCTGTATTCCGCATTCAGATTTGTCCTTCCAAAATGGACAACCTCACACTTGTCAGGGTTAAACTCCATAAAACTATGTGCTGATGCCTGTGAAATCCCAGACAGGTCACCATTCTGCGACTGGAAAGACCCCGTCGCGTAGAGGTTGAAGGCGACCTTGACAGTCACCGGGAGCGGGTGTCCTCCCACATACCCCTGCGGTGCCAGGTGTGTCATCATATGGCAGATGTGTCGCACTGTCTCTCTGCTCATCCGCAGTCTCCGTCTGAATGCCCCGGCCGGAAGGTCCTCAAATGACATGCTGCACCGGGACACCCGGGCCTCATCCGGTCCTTTCTTGGAACCTCCTCCTCCTCCTTCCCGTCCTGTTGGGCAGTCGGTCCTCCAGCCTGAGTGGCTGCCATCTGCACCTCTGCAGCCCGTCCTTCTGCTGCAGCCTCTGCCCCCTCTCTACGCTGCCTCTGCTGCCACAGGGCTTCATGCAGAGCTGTGGCCATCGCCACGGTGGTCAGCATCATGGGTTGGTTTCAACAAAGCCATTGTCTTCAGGGGGTAAAAAGGCACACATGTTAGCATGGCGCATGCTCCCATGCCCAACCAGGTGCCATGGGCTACACGGTGGCCCGATAGGCACTATGGAACCCATCCACACACGTTCTCATCCCCCCCCAACTCCCACACCCCGGCGCCATCGGTGCCCCCTCTCCTGGCACCCGTCACTGTTGCCAGGTGCACCATTGGCTGGTACTGCCCTCATTGGGGGCTGCCATCGGTGTGACCCTGGGTGGTCCTCCATAGCTGCTGGTTGGGTGGGATGTTCGGGGGCGGGGGGGGCTGCACCCATATGACCGGGGTCACTGGAAAGAACCAGGGGCCGGGGTGGATGGTCAGCAAGATGGCCACTGTAATGGCGGTCGGTGACTGGGCACCACCCCAGTCCTGTGGGGGGGGGGGGGGGGGGGGGGGGGGGCGGCCCAACCGAGGCGCTGAATCGTGGAGGCCTCAGAGCATTGGGCCGAATGAAATGCCTACTGTATTTTCAGGCCACGCAGCGAGCGCCATAATTATGTCATTTTGGAAGGGCCTGCGACTCCCAATTTGGCGTCAAACAATCGTCTACTGCGATTTCGACGTCGGAAGCTATTCTCCGCCCAACTCGTTTCTCAATTTCGGCGTTGACTAACGGAGAATCCAGCCCCATGATTCCCTTACTGATTAAAAATCTGTCTATCTCAACTTGAACATATTAAAGATGCAGGGTGGG
Source organism: Scyliorhinus canicula (assembly GCF_902713615.1). Taxonomy (NCBI): domain Eukaryota; kingdom Metazoa; phylum Chordata; class Chondrichthyes; order Carcharhiniformes; family Scyliorhinidae; genus Scyliorhinus; species Scyliorhinus canicula. Next base: position 67,202,552 of record NC_052150.1, on the reverse strand, counting down.
TTTCTCTGTCCCGCCACGCCAGATTTCTGGTTCAGCACGCTGTAGGGATTCTCCGTTTTGCCAGCTGGTCAATGGGGATTCCCACTGTGGGGCAGCCTCACGCAGTTGGGAAACCCCCGAGCTCCCGCAAAATGGAGAATCCCTACGGCAGAGATTTCAGTCCTCAGTCTCTACATCTCTCTGTGTGAATAGTTCCACAGATTCACTACCCTCAGAGAGAAGGAATTCTTCCTCATCTCTGTCTTACTCTGAGATTATGCCCCCTGGTCCTAGAGTCTCCCACAATGGGAAACAATCTCTCAGTATTAATGCTGTCAAGCCCCCTCAGAATCCTATATGTCTCAATAAAGTTGCATCTCATTCTTCCAGCTGCAATGAATAGAGTTCCAACCTACTCCATCTCTCCTCATATGAAAGACCTTCCACACTCGGAACCAACCGAGTGAACCTTCTGTGGACTGCCTTCAATGCCAATACATATTTCCTTAGATAAGGCGACCAAAAGGGTTCACAGTATTCCAGGTCTGGTCTAACCCGAGCCTTGTATAGTTTTCGCAAGACTTCCCTACTTTTATATTCCATTCCCTTTGAAATGAAGGCTAACATTCTATTTGCTTTCAATAATACCTGCTGAACTTTTATGCTAGCTTTTTATGTTATGCACGAGGACCCGCAGATCCCTCTGAGCTGCAGCTTTTGCAGTCTTTCTCCGTTTAAATAATATTCAGCTCCTTTATTCTTCCTACCAAATTGCATAACTTCACATTTGTCAACATTATATTCCACCTGCCAAGTTTTCGCCCACTCTCTCAACCTGTCTATCGCCGGGATTCTCCCCAACCCGGTGGGGCGGTGGGGTGCCGGCGTACCGGAGCGGCGAGAACCACTCTGGCATTGGGCCTCCCCAATTCCGCACCTTTAGGGGCTAGGCCCGCGCCAGAGTGGTTGGCACTCGCCAACCGGCGTGAATGGCCTTTGGCGGCCCGCCAGCTGGCACGAACGGCTGGCCTAAAGGCCTTCGCCAACTGGCGTGAGTCTGTGCATGCACCGGAGCGTCAGCAGCCGCTGACGTCACCCCGGCGCATGCGCAGTGGAGGGGGTCTCTTCCGCCTCCGCTATGGTGGAGGCCGTGGCGGCGGCGGAAGAAAAAGAGTTTTCACAGGCCCGCCCACCGATCAGTGGGCCCCATCGCGGGCCAGGCCACCGTGGGGGCACCCCCCGGGGTCAGATCGCCCCCACGCCCCCCCAGGACCCCGCAGCCCACTCGCGCCGCCTGCTCCCGCTGGCACCAGAGGTGGTTTAATCCACGCTGGTGGGAGAGGCCTGACAGCGGCGGGACTTTGGCCCATCGTGGGCCGGAGAATCGCTGCGGGGGGCCCACCGACCAGCGCGGCGTGATTTCCGACTCCGCGGATTCCTGGGCTGCGGAGAATTCCGGCCACGGCGGGGGCGGGATTTACGCCGGCCCCGGGCGATTCTCCGACCCTGCGGGGGGGTCGGAGAATACCGCCCTATATTCCTCTAGATGCTGTGTCATCCTCACAACCTGCCTTCCCACCTATCTTTGTAACATCTGCAAACATGGCAGCAGTAAACTTACTTTCCTCAACCAAGTCATTTATTGGATATAATTGTGGCCTCAGCACTGATCCCTGTGGCACTATTCGCATTCAGTGGAGCAAAAGCTCAATGGAATAAGACAATTGAAATCAAATACTTATTAACACCTATAGCTACGTAACCCCACCACCTCAAAATACACAGTTCTTATTCAGTTGTCCCTTCAGACAATTCAATATTCTTCTCGCAAATGATTACAGCATTATAGATAAAAGGGAAAAAATTGTGAATGTTGGAAAATATCAGCATCTGCAAATAAAAATGACAAGTTAACATTACAAGTTGAGCCCTTTCATCAGTGGAAAGGTTTGAACAAATGTAAAGGTAAAAAAAAATCAGAGTTGTTTTTAAAACCATGAGATGTTTTTAAGGAGCCCAAAGGAAGTGAATTTTGAACAAAAACAATGTTGTGATAAAGGATCATCACTCAAAAATGTTTCTTTTTCTCTTTTCAGAGATTTGTTATCTATTGCCAGTACTTATTTTTGTGTTATGTCATTACATCTATTATCCCGTGGTTATTATTTAACATGTCTTTGTACGTCTCCTTCTAGACATAAGAGCATAAGACCATAAGACAAAGGAGCAGAATTAGGCCCCTCGGCCCATCGAGTCTGCTCCGCCATTCAATCACGGCTGATATTTTAGTCACCCTGAGAAAAAATAAGAAGCTAAAGGCAATTATTTTTCTTTATTCCTTCCTGAGATGTGGGGCTGGATTCTCCAATTTTGAAGCTATGCCCCCACACCAGCGTGGGAACGGTGGCATTTTACGACAGAAAAAATGGCGTAAAACGGCAACCGATCCTCCGTTTGGCTGGGGGCTAGCATCAAGGCAGTATAGAGCACCCGGCTCTAGTTGCCGATACAGCCCGGAAAATTGCTGGTTCAGTGGCTGCGCATGCGCACGGCGGCGGCCGTGCCATGCACCATGGCGCGGGCAGCTCGTGGACCCGGTTTGCAAAATAGTGCCCCCCCCTTTGGCTGACTCGTGCGCCCTGGACTACCCTCCACAGTACCCCCCAGCCCCTGGCAAAGACCCCCCTGTCCGCGGATAGGCCCTTCCGCGATTGTGGCGGCACTGGACTGAGTCCGCAGCCGCCACACCGTGTTCTCGACGGATGAGACCACAGGCGACCGACACCGTCGGGAACTCAGCCGGTCGGGGCCAGTGCATCAGGGGAGGCAATGTCCTGAGGCAGTCAGTATGGCGCACAATGTACATGGAGAGTATGCCGCTTTGGAGGGGCGGAGCAACACAAATGTGGACAAGGTGCGGCGGTGGTGGGAAGGAGAAGGGGTAGAGTGGGTTCGGATGGAGGAGGAATCTTGGAAGGGGTATAGTTTGAGGACTATGGTGGTGGCAGCATTGCCAATGGCTCCGAATAGGTATTCAGGGAGCCTAGTGGTGCAGTCCATGGTGAGGATATGGAATCAGCTGAGGAGGCATTTTAGGGTAGAAGGGATGTCGGTGCTAACACCGCTGTGCGAGAATCATGGGTTTGAGCCAGGGGGGTGGATAGTGTATACAGGAGGTGGAGGGAAGTGGTGAGGGATTTGTATTTGGAGAAAGGACTCACCAGTCTGGAGGAGCTAAGGAAGAGGGTGGAGCTGCCGAGAGGGAGTATGAGTTCAGGTATCTGCAGGTTTGCGCAAAGGGTCTGGAGGGGGTTCCCTGGGTTACTGGGATACACCCTGCAGGAGCAACTGCTGCTTCCGGATTCGGTCGTGAATGGGAATTCTCTGACCGATCATGGAACCCCGCCCGTGGGCTTTGTTACTGAGACCAGCATTTGTTGCCCATCCTATTTTCCCTTGAACTGAATTGCTTACTAGGCCAAATCAGGTATTAAGAGTCAACCCCATTGCTGTGGATCTGGAGTCGCACATGGGCTATACCAGACAAGGTAAGGATGGTAGATTTCCTTCTCTAAAGGACATTAATGAAGCAGATGGGTGACAATGAATGTAGTTTCCTCATCAACATTACTGAGACTATGGGCGGAATTCTCCCATCTGGGACTAAGTCCCATGGTGGGATCAGGGCTGGGAAATATTTCCCACTATGGATGCCGAGTAGAGACCATACTTTTCCACCCTGATCTTATTAATTGTACATCCAGGGGTATTCAGTGGCATAGCGAGCTTGTCCCACAACCATATCTAGGTGCCATATGTAAATATATCACTGACCCAGCATTGAAGAAAGAAGATGGACTTCGTTCAGAAAGAAGATGGACCTTCTGAGATAGAAAATGGATCTCCAGGAACATGCTAATGCTGGAAGATAGATCTTCTCAATGACATGGAATCTGGAGGATCCACCTGATAGATTCTCCGCCCATCCACTGCTGTGGTGTTCCAGGGTCCAGGGTCACTGGTGCCCTCCATCCTGAACTCCAGAAACAGAGCCAGGCATTCTTCAGGTAAGTTCCGATTTCTGCACATCATATTGGTTTCAGATATGCTGTGGACTGGTGTGTTTTCCCACTGGCATTGTGGAAAAAAAGGCACGGGGCAAAGATTCCAGTCAGGTCTTCCGAGCAATCCATCAGTGGGATGCAAATCAGTTCCATACCAGCTTTTATTGCAGACCATGTAAAGTGGCCAAAGATGCAAGTGATCTGAGAGTTAAGGCAATGCTGCTAGTCCTTCAGCACTTTGAAGTATACGTCTAACATGACAATCAACAAAGCTTTGCTTATACAGACCATAGTCCACTTCCATTTATAGAAAAGTTTAAAACCGACGCGGCAAGGTTGTTCCATTGGAGTTTATATTGCAACAGTTCAATGTTAAAATTGTACACATTCCCGGAAAGGATAATGTGATTACGGATGCTTTGTCACATATTTAAGGGCTGACTAGTTACCAATCTAAAGACTGGGAAGGGAACTTACATAATGGGGATGGATTGGATGAATACATTTTTGGGATTTATGTCTTAAAGATCTTGTAATGAAATGTCCGTGCACTGATGTTTTATTCGTTTTCAAGGAGCGTGGTATGTAAGAATCCTTCCTGTTTGTTCCCTATTTGCCCTTTCTTTTATTTTGTTCTTTGATCTATGGGTGATTAATGGACATGAATCTTTTAGTCAAGCAGAGGAAAGAATGGGGAATTCAGATATTACAAGAGAGAACACACTGCTAGTCTCTGCTTGTTTGAACAAGAGCTTCAGACTTTTCGGCACCAGAGAGAGATATGGGGTGGAACTCGCTTTGATGATTGGCTGGTGGCCAATGAATTGGCCAAAATTCTGTATTCTACCCGGTAACATGTGGTGATTGGATCCTGCCTGAGCGGAATGATTTTCAGACCCAAAGAGCTCAGTTCGATTTCTAAAAGCACAGGGTCTCGCTCTCCTCTGTGTTTTCTCCAGAAAGTCTGTGAGTACTGTATTCCTGGAACCGCAGAGAACCTGAAGGAATTAATCAACAGGAAAACTATTGGAGGCTGCAAACAAAGACCATGGGCTGGATTCTCCGCCAACGGGATTCTCCGTTTTGCCGGCGCCCAGGGGTTTCCCAACAGCGTGGGGCTGCCGGGAAATGGCACAATGGGAAACCCCATTGACCGGCAAGCGCAACGGAGAATCCGGCCGGCGGGTCGAGGCAGAAATGTGGCATGGCGGGACAGAGAATCTAGCCCCATAACCTTCTCTCTCTCTCTCTCACTCTCTCTTTCCAGAAAAGCTGTTGTATTTCCAGAATTACAGAATGAATCCGCAGTAAAAGCTTAAACTGAAAGAAAAGTTTGAAGAGGAATAAGGTGATAAAAACCACCATCTGAAACAAAGACTCTTCTTTTCTTTTACTTTTTTTTAACCCTTTCCTTCCCCTCTGTGTTGTCTGTCTTTTGTGTGTATGTACAGGGTGGGGAACAAGTTAAAGGGGAGAATTAGAAATGAGATAATAGTCAGTTGTATTTGCTGTATATTTTAATAAAGTTCTTGTTATAAATAAACAGTAATTTGTGTTTAAACGTACAAACTTGGTGACTGTAATTATTGGGCAGCCAAGGTCCAAAGACTTCAGGTATTTTTCTAAGAATTATTGTTTAATTCTCTTGGGTTGTGACTTCGGGTCAAGTGGGGCTGGAATTGGCCATGCCCATGGTGTCAGAACATTATGCACATAAAAATATTGTTGAGAGAGATTTGTACATTGGAAAGGTCATTCTCCTCCTCTGCAACAAACCTTACCGGTAATCATTAATGATATTTTAACTGAACGACATTTGGGTTGGGATCAGAGATAAAGGTGCTTATATTTTCTGGGAAATGGGAAGATGTGTCAGAGTAACCTTGCAACTTGGGAATAGTAGGACTGCATTTCAGTATTTTCTGTTTTGTTTCCAGCAGACACTATATTGAGAGGTTGGCTAGATGTAATGTTGAGCTGGGAAGTGGGGAGGACAGAGGGGGAGAACATGAATGGAAGGTGGAGAACATTAGCAAGTGGGAAATCTGATACGTTGGGAGATATCATGGATAGATGCAGGAGAGGAATTAAATCGCTAGCGATGGCAAATGTATATCACATGATGGAAAGCAGATTTGCACCTGGAGTTTCCTCTGGCCCATAAGCATTGCTGCAGACTTTTCTCATGTCCCAGTAACTGTTGTGTTTTCTGAGCCCTGGGAAGTCGATGCTGAACACATTCAATTCAAAGGTAACTAAACTTCAATGCAAAATGACTTAATTAACATGCCATAAAGATGTTTCCTCCAATAAATACCTGCTTACCGACACTAATTAAGGTCCCAACTGTGCCTAGTAGGTTACTTGGAAGCATTCCAATGTGCTTCTGCTCAAGACAGAAGCCCTGGAGCTGGTTAGTCATGGGCAGGAATATTCTAGCCATTTCCGCTGGTGGGATGCTCTGGTCCCATTGACAGCAAACCTCTGCAGGGGATGCAGACAATGGGAGTCTCTGTTGTCAGTCATGGGATCAGATGGTTCCACCACAAGACAGTGGCAAGCTGCCTCTGCCACTGCAGAAACACACCACGGGGAGCATGGAAAACCCCACAGAAAAATACCCCACAGGCCGCCAACTCGCCTGTACATGGGGCTTAAAATTCCCCCCAAGTTACACATTTGTAACAAAAGCTAAAGTTTTTGTTTAAAATTTAGTGGACCCAATTATTTTATTTTCCAATTAAGGGTCTATTTCGCATGGCCAATCCATCTAACCTGCACATATTTGGGTTATGGGGGTGAAACCCATGCAGACACGGGGAGAATGTGCAAATTCCACATGGACAGTGACCCAGGGCCGAGATTCGAACCCGGGTCCTCAGCACCGTAGTCCCAGTGCTAACCACTGCGTCGCGTGCTGCCCCTCCAAAAGTGGAAGTTGACCGAAATAAAACAGAAAATGTTGAAAAATGTGGAGCTCCGAAGAAGAGTGATTATAGACTCTAAACAGTGGCTCTGTTTCTCTCTCCTCAGATGCTGGCGCACCTGCCATGTTTCTCCAACACAGGGCAGCACGGTGGCCTAGTGGTTAGCACAACTGCCTCACGGCGCTGAGGTCCCAGGTTCGATCCCGGCTCTGGGTCACTGTCCGTGTGGAGTTTGCACGTTCTCCCCGTGTCTGCGTGGGTTTCGCCCCCACAACCCAAAAATGTGCAGAGTAGGTGGATTGGCTACACTAAATTGCCCCTTAATTGGAAAAAATAATTGGCTAATCTAAATTTAAAAAAAAAAAAAAAATGTTTCTCCAACATTTTCTGTTTTTGTTTCAGATTTTCAGCATCTGCAGTATTTTGCTTTGATATTAACGCAGAAGTTGACGCTGTGCGTACAGCTTATGTTTTTTTCATCTTTACCTTTCTGGTTATGAAGAGAAAGACAAAGAACTGATCTCACACAGGTGGAGCCTGCGAGAATGGGAAATGTGGTGAGTATTAGGAAGGGATTAGATGGGATGGGAAAATTTGATTTCCTGACAGTGGATTGAGATGCAGGGATTAGGTCAATGGTATTTTTGAGGTGTGTCAGGTCTCACACAGGCCTGAGGTGTATTTAAAAATAGAAAATCATATATCGGATACTGGCATAGCTGGCTAGACCTTAATTTATTGACCGTCCCTAATCTCCTTTCAGAAGGTGCCCTTCAGCTGCCTTCTTGAACCACTGCAGGCCATATGATATAGGTACACCCACTGTGCTGTTAGTGAGGGAGTTCCAGGATTTTGACCCAGCGACGGTGAAGGAACAATGATATATTTCCAAGTCAGGGTGGTGAGTAGCTTGAGGGGAACCTTTAGGTGGTGGTGTTCCCACGTATCTGCTGCACTTGTCCATCTAGATGGTAGCGGGCATGTGTTTGGAAGGAGCTGCCTGAGGAGCCTTGGTGAGTTCCTGTAATGCATCGTGTAGATGGTACACACGGCTGCTACTGTGTGGTGATGGTGGAGGAAGTGAATGTTTGTGGATGGAGTGCCGATCAAGTGGGCTGCTTTGTCCTGGGTGGTGTTGAGCTTCTTGTGTGTTGTTGCAGCTGCGCTCACCCAGGCAAATGGGGAGTCTTACATGTATTTAAGATTTGTGCTTGTAGATGGTGGACAGGCTTTGGGCAGTCAGGTAGTGAGTTATTCACCAGTAGATTCCTAGCCTCTGACCTGCTCTTGTCACCGCAGTATTTATATGGCTAGTCCAGTTCAGTTTCTGGTCAATGGTAACCCCCAGGATGTTGATCCAAATGTTGATTATTTGTATTTGCATTCTATGAATACTCATCAGCATAGAATGTTTTAAAATAAAATCGTACCTTCAAGTTAAAGTCAGAATAGCACAATAATCTCATATCACCCGCTTCATGTTTATTTAAAGGTAGTGTGTGCACCATTTGCTTTGTGTAATTTTATCTGAAGACAACGGTTTTCCTTAATTCTATGGAACAACGGATGGAGGCAGGAGAATGGCAGCTTGCATGGGTGCTCAGGACTGGCAAGGGTGAGTCAGTTGCGAGGTGGGGTCTTGGGTAGGATTGGGGCATGGAAGAGTGAAGTGAGAAGGGCCTGGTGCCCAGGGTGTGGGGAAAGGGGGCGATGAGGACAGCTAGTCAACTTAAGAAAATGAAAGACCTAAAGGGTGGTGTTGGCATTATCGAAATGTGTGTCCATTTCAGGGTGTTAAGTGACAGAGTCCTCACAGGGCTTTGAGTTCACCTGCAACATTTCAACTATCCCCGCTGTGAGTGAGGTCTTTTACAATGCACAGAAGGAAGGCCAGCTGAGTTTGCAAGTTCAACCTTGTCCCACAGAGTACAACACTGGGCACTAGCATGAACATTCAATAAAGAGCAAATGCAAAAAACACAACATTGTTTCTTCTGCAATAAAAACACTTCCCTAGCTCCTCGTAACCATCAATATGTGCCAACCATGAGGCATGCCAGTATATTTAGCTCTCTGACTATGCTAATCTCAACAAATAATGATGATGCACACATATAAATAAAGTGAATCCAATGTAATGCGTAACATTTACAAGTGAAACTTAAATTGTAGAAATACCTGTGCCACCTTTGTGTTCTCAAGCCTTTTGTTAATGGCAATGGAGTTGGGCAGCAAAGTTTTAGCCATGATGCAGAGCCTACTGTTTGACCAAGAGGCTCTTTTATAGACCACCCAAAGCGGCTGCATTTGGGCTGATGGTGGGTTTCACATCTCATGTCTCCTATTCATGCCAGCGGCACTTCAAATTTTATTTGTGATCAACTGGGAAATGGGAAGAGAGTGGCAGTGATGCACACTTTCAATTGCACTGTCAGGAAAATGGACAACTCCCAACCCAACATCCCTCCCTCCCCCTTCCCCAGAGAATTGCAACTGCACTGATATAGCAGACAGTGTTTTGGCCAGTCAAAATCCCTCTGGCAGCCCGCATGATAGCTTATTTTACCTTGGTCTCCGCCTCACCCAAGTCTATAGTTTTCCATGATGTGGAGATGCCGGCGTTGGACTGGGGTGAGCACAGTAAGAAGTCTTACAACACCAGGTTAAAGTCCAACAGGTTTGTTTCAAACGCTAGCTTTCGGAGCACTGCTGCTTCCTCACCTGAGGAAGGAGCAGTGCTCCAAAAGCTAGTGTTTGAAACAAACCTGTTGGACTTTAACCTGGTGTTGTCAGACTTCTTCCTATAGTTTTCCAGTGTTCAAAGCCTCAGGCAAAATCTCTGTAATTGCCCAATTGTCAACTATAGGACTTGGCTTATGTTAGCTTAATCGCTTCATTGACATTTGGTACACTGGCATTCTTACATAGGTGAATTGACTAATGCACACTTATTTTAGGTGGTTAACTGGGTTGGTAATCAACACCTATTATTTCCACACAAGAGCTTGAAATAGCTATTGGGCATTTTGAAAGCCTTTATCTTACAAACTGAGCATTCACTTCACCTAACAATGTTATTTCTTTCTATCCTATCTAAGGCATTCATTTGTTCTCAAAGCTTGGGAGTGTGAACCTGAGGAGAGAATGCAACCAACTAAGACACGTTTAATAAATGTGAAGGGAGTCAGATGAGTAACATAAAGAAGAGGTTTATTTCTAATACGGACGATTTACAGAGAGGCCCGGTTAGACCTCACTGGGTCCTCACTCTGTCAGCCGGTTCCTATCTGGCCGACCTTATATACACGCGGTAACAGGCCCTAGTTAGCGGGGGAGCTCATACTCCTTGAGGCACATGGAGAAAACAATAAACCAGCCTTATGTGTTCCATGCAGATTATTACACCATGGTTGACACTTCACAGTTGGCATTTGTGCGCAAAGTTTCAGAGTTTGATTTTACAAACGTGATTGGAAAGACCATTTTGTGCTAGGTGTTATTTGTGCAAAGTAGGCAAGCAGTCTGTAATTTGCAGCATGAGAGGAAAGTTAAGGTTGGGCTTTGTCGAATGGGTAATTGGAATTGCATTTATTGGCACCACAGTCAAGCAAGTGGATCACAAACATCCCCCTCCTCCAGCCAGAAATGGGCGATATTGTTTGCCTCCTCCCTTCCTCTTTATCCCTCTATTTATTCTCCTCCTCCTCAGTTGGTGGCAAGGACTGCAGGAGTGGTCCAGGTAGCATTGCTCAAGTGCCTCAATGATCTGAATGTCACATTTCATGAAGTAGCATGGTTTTCATTGTGGGCTGGTGGATTGTACACCGCAGTTATGTACCACATTGCCAAACTTGTTCCAAAGCGACATGTTTTCAGTGAGTGGAAGCTTGCAACACAGGGAAGCCTAAAATCCTCTCATAAAACCAATTGTTTATTCCTGCTTCTTCTGACCAGAGAGAATGAAATGTTTTCCGCTCCCTTGAATTGGAGTCTCAGTGACCTCCCTTCTGCAGTAGAGGATGGTGAACTGAGCAATGTTGCAAATAGTCTATGCTCCAGTCTAGAATAAACCAGATGCATCAAATTTCATGAACACAGTCACCTTCACAAACACCAACAATGCTGTAATTGTCTGTGCTAGATTGCAGATGTGGCTTCAACAGGTTACAGATTTCAGTCAGGCCTCCTTACTGTTTTGCTAACATTCCTTGTTGAGGTTCAGGTGGGAGAATTGTTTCCTTGGTGAATATGACCTCCTATTGAGAATGCTTCTCTCCCTCTGCCTCCTCCCTCTTTTACAGCTGCTAGTCTGCTGTGTGTTACCTGGGTTCATTCTTCTTGTGTGCTATAGCCCCAGGAGAATGGAAACAACTCCACCCATGTCTGGGAACAAATAGTTTGAAGTCAGGACAAAGTCCTTCAGCACGTGTCACACCACTCCCTGCAGACTTCAGCAACTTTAAACAACTGTGGAAACCACCAAACACCTTTCCAATCACAACATCAGACAATAAACGTCAATCAGTAACCAACCACTAAACTGGCTGATGATCAATATTTCATCTAAGCTGTGGGTGCCTTTCCACCCACCCCATCCCAACAGGCTGCACACAAGTTGGGGCCCCTTTAAATTACCACAGCTCAATAAAATTTATAGGGCCCATGCACTTAGAACAGTTGCGTCCCCCCAAGAGAAACATTTAGCTGGAACATTGTTCATTATCCCTTTAAATAGCACTGACTGATGTACTTCCTACTGCTGAACATATGTTCAGTTATATGAGATTAAAAGAGGGCAACAATTGGAATGTTGTACTATAAAGTGCGAGTACAAGCATTAAATCAACATTTTACATCATGGACTGCCTGCTCAACATTCTCCCATTACATACTCCGTGTAGACCTGTTAATGCCGGATGACTTCCGGTGGTGGCCATGGAGTGAGTGGTCGCACATTTGGTGGCTCCTGTTCAAGGTGGATTTTGTAGGCCCTTCCCCACCTGTATGGGTTTTTTTTTGAGGGTGAGTGCCTAGGGAAAGGAATACTCCTCTGGTGAGTCTGGTGCATGATTAGAGGATGAGAAGTACCATGAGAAGGAGAGAGCAGCTGGAGCAGGGGCAGTTTTCGTGGTTAAGATGACAGAGGGCAAAGGGACAGCTAGTGGTCAACAGAGCAACTGGTGAAGTTTTTAAATAATAAGTTCCAGCAGCAGAGAAATCAGCAGAGGAAGGAGGCCTTGGAAGACCTGGCTAACACCTGGTGGAGCCGCTTGGAGCAGCGATTCACAGAGTGGGGCAGAGGGTGGAGGCTCAGGGCCTTGCGATACAGAAGGTGGAGGAGGCAGTGGGGGAGTATGAAGCACATCTGTGCATCTGGCCATCTGGCCTCGCTGGCGGTGGAGTTGGGGTGCTGGCAGAAAACCAGAAGGGGCTGAGAGTGAAGTTGGAAGACCTGGAGAATCACTCCATGCAACAGAATTTGAGAACAGTTGGGATGCCCCGAGGGCATTGAAGGAGTGGACGCCGCCCAAGTATGTGGCAAGGATGCTCGTGCAGTTGATGGGGGAGGGGGACTTTGATCGGTCCCTCGAGGTGGATTGGGTGCACAGGGTGCTGAGGAGGAGACCGCAGATGGGGTAGCCTCCAAGGATAATGGTGGTGCACATGCACAGATTGAACTTGGCCTGATTAGTGGAGGGGATAAGGCGCATTTTAAGAGGTGGAATGTTTTGCTGTTATCACTGGTAGGGTGGGTGCAGACAGTAAAAATCACGGTGCTACTTAGGTTTCTGTCTGTGATTCAGAACCTCCCTACCTTTGTCCCTAAGTTGTTTTTTAGGAAAGTTCATGGGTTGATCTCGGGGTTTCCTCCCACAGTCCAAAGATGTGCAGCTTAGGTCCAAAGATTGGCCATGATAAATTGCCCTTAGTGTCCAAAATTGCCCTTAGTGTTGGGTGGGGTTACTGGGTTATGGGGATAGGGTGGAGGTGTTAACCTTGGGTAGGGTGCTCTTTCCAGGAGCTGGTGCAGACTCGATGGGCTGAATGGCCTCCTTCTGCACTGTAATTTCTATGATTCTATGATTCTATGATTAACAGATGTGTTGTCCGACTTAAGATAAAGGGCGCGATTTCCCGACCATGTCGTGTCGGGCGATAGAGTGAGTGGGCCAGATAGATCGCGGGAGAGGCTGAAATCAGGTACCACACCTGGCGCCGATCAGTTTCCGATCTAACTGGTCTGCTCCCATGAGCGAGGTGCGGGTTCCCGCCTTGGCATGGCGAGAATCCAAAAATCACCAATAAGACCAATCTCCATCCCTTTAACGGGAAGGACCCCCTTTGGAATGGCCTTTCGTGATCTAACCATCGTCCCAGCGAGCGGCCATGCGACTGCAGTTTAAAAATGTGAAACTAGCAGAATGGCTGCTGTGGGGATCCGAGGAGATGAGTAGCCATCTTGAAAATTGGGCAGACAACTCGGGGGCACTGGGACTGCTGCCTCGGGGGAGGGGGGGCAGCCTCCGGGGCGGTAATGAGCTCATTTGGGCGCTACCGCCATCGTTGGTGGAGGGTCTTCCCTGAATATGTTGGGGGGGGGGGCAAGGCATTGCGCCCGTGGGTTTGGCATGCCACCCTCTGGATCATGTATACCCATAACGGGGGCAACTCCAGCTTCTACCTGTCTGCTGTCTGACCCAGAACAGAGCCCTCTCCATGTTAATATGGTAGCCATGATGTGGAGATGCCGGCGTTGGACTGGGGTGAGCACAGTAAGAAGTCTTACAACACCAGGTTAAAGTCCAACAGGTTTGTTTCAAACACGAGCTTTCGGAGCACGGCTCCTTCTTCAGGTGAATGGAAAGGCTTGTTCCAGAAATGTTTATATAGACACAGTCAGAGATGCCCCGGAATGCGAGCACCTGCAGGCAATCAAATCATCAAAGATGCAGAGAGAGAGGTAACTCCAGGTTAAAGAGGTGTGAATTATAAAGGTGTGAAAGAGACGCGACAACGCAAAATTGCTGAGCAAAAACTTATAGCTAAGTTCCGCACGCATGAATGCGGACTCAACCGGGATCTGGGATTCATGTCGCATTACATTCGGCCCCCACCAACAAGCCTGGACTTGCAGAGGCCTACCGACTGAACTGGCTTGGGACAATTCACACCTCTTTAACCTGGAGTTACCTCTCTCTCTGCATCTTTGATGATTTGATTGCCTGCAGGTGCTCGCATTCCGGGGCATCTCTGACTGTGTCTATATAAACATTTCTGGAACAAGCCTTTCCATTCACCTGAAGAAGGAGCCGTGCTCCGAAAGCTCGTGTTTGAAACAAACCTGTTGGACTTTAACCTGGTGTTGTAAGACTTCTTACCATGTTAATATGGTGATGGTCACTTTAGCTCCCATTGACTGTTGCGGTCACTGGCATTAAGGCTGAAGGCTATTGCTAATGGGGAATTGGTCATTCAAGTCATGCGAGCATGTTACATCTCCCATGTGGCTGCACAGGGTATGTGATCGGTGAGCTCTTGCTTTCTTGGTTCAAGAGTGCCTGAGGGCTTGCTACTGTTCCTTGGCTGCTGCCTGACCGACTGCTTGGAGAAGAGAGGGAGGAAGGAAAATAGCCCACTGCTGCTTGGAAGAGGGAGAAGGGGAAGTGCTGCCTGTCATTTTGCCTTCCTGCCTGCCTGGGGGGAGAGGGAGTGGGAGAGGGAGAGGTGCTCTCTGTCCTGTGCTCTGCTGCTTGCCTGCCGTCCTGTCTACCCGCTTGTACGAGGAGGGGTGAAGAGAGTGGGATGCCTGACTAATGTTGCTATCACTTGGACGCCATGAGTCTGCTTGCTGCCACTACTTTGCTTCTGTTGCTGGAGTGAGGAAGGAAATGATGAGTGGCAGCTGTTTCACCTGTGTGATTGTCAGCCGCAGCCCCTTTTGTCGGCGGTCTTGAATCCAGAAAGGGGTGTTGACTCATTCTTCCATCATGCCTTGTGGCTGGGAGCTATGGGAAGGGGAAAGAGTGTGAGTTGGCTCAGATGCTGGTAGCTTTCTTATATTGCTGCCTGTTCAATGCTTAATATCTGTAGGTGTGTATCTATTAGCTGCAGCCCCTTTTGTCCAGAATCCGAAAAGGGGTGTTCACTCGCTCCTCAGCCATGTCCTGCTGCTGGGAGCAGCAGATAGGGGAAAGAACACAAGTTGGCTCAGATGCTGGTAACCTCGCTATGCTGTTGCCTGTTTCATGTTTGAAGGCTGTATGTTTGACAGCTGCAGCCCCTTTTTTCTGTGGCAGGAGTTCGGAATGGGGTGCTGTCTCTCTGATCTGCTATCCTCTGCGTCAGTGTGACTTTCTGGCTGGTCTGCTGCTGGGAGCTATTGGAGGGAGAAGAAGCAGCGGGTTGATTCGGATGGTGGTACCTTCTTTGTTCAGGTTGTTATCATAGAATTTACAGTGCAGAAAGAGGCCATTTGGCCCATCGAGTCTGCACCGGATCTTGGAAAGAGTACCCCACTTAAGCCCACACCTCCAACCTATTCCCGTAACCCAGTAACCAACCTAACCTTTCTTTTTGAACAGTAAGGACAATTTAGCATGGGCAATCCACTTAACCTGCACATCTTTGGACTGTGGGAAGAAACTGGAGCACTCGGAGGAAACCCACACACACACGTGGAGAATGTGCAGACTCTGCACAGACAGTGACCCAAGCAAGGAATTGAACCTGGGACCCTGGAGCTGTGAAGCAACTATGCTAACCACTATGCTACCAACCCCAGCCCCCGTGCTCCCTGCTATGGGATCTTCCCACTAATAAATGTTAGGTACCGGTAATACCTTTGTCGTGTCAGCTGATGGGAAACTCCTGGCATTTCCCGATAGTTACTATACTCTGAATGAATTTGGTTAGATCACGCCCATTATATTTAATGGCATGCTTTTCACTTAATAATGAAGTAAAAAAGATTATGATCATACAAGGCTTTGAATAAAATTGACAGTAACACTGCCTATGTTAAAGTAACACTAGAAACTGCACAAGGTCCTGTACTCTGCAAACAAAAAGAATATATCCAGACATTGTGCCTTTTTCAATTAAACAAAAGCACTGGGGACAACTGTTCCCTGGTGCATTCAACGTGGCAATGGCTTCACCAATTAGAGTTGACTTGCCTTTTTTGAATTTAAATAAAAGCTTGGGAGATAATTATTCAATTTTCCATGGCAATACATCAGACAATCAGAGTCCACTTATCAATCAATCAGCAGCCTTTCTTCACGCAGTATAACTTTTTGGTCCCATTAACATTTTTGTATCTGGACTGATGTATACTGATAATATATTCATCTTGACTCAATTCATGTGAGTTGAAATCTCAGATTGTATTAACACTGACCATGGAAAGAGGTTCAAAGTATGACAACAGTTAAATCCAAAACCATAAAATGTTACGGTTTGTAGAGGATAATCTAAAATTTGATGTTTATCTCTGATACGCAATACGTGATAAATTCAGTTTTGTTTTCACTATTTCCCACCTTCTTTGAGGCAAGGTAGGTATAGAAGACACTTTTCCATTCTGAAACGCATCTCACAGTGTAAAATTAGAACATCATATGGGAGTGGGTGGGAGTGAACCAATCTCCGCTCACATCAAGAGCAGCCTGCCAGCCGGAGGAAATGCTTCTCCTAAACAAGTCCCATCGGCATGGAGAAACAGACTTGTTGGATCTTCTGAAAAGTCTTTAAAGGACAATTTAGGTGAATGAGGTAGCGTGTACTAAAAGTAACTCCCCCATTCCTCCATCACAAGAGATTCATGAGAACATCTCGGCAACTCTGTGCATCAGCTTTCTGGTCATTATCGCTTTTAGATAAGAAACCATAAAACAAAGAAACCATTTCACAGTACTTTCCCATCAGCGTGGATTTCCTGTGCTCTGTGCCATTTTCAATCTCATTGGTTTCGCTTCTTTATTTCAGACAATGAATGAGTCTGAAATAATTTTACTCAGCTCCCAGAGTGACGGTCTTTCATTTAAGACAACTCTAACAGGCTAATTGGTTCAAGTAAATCTGAAATGAAGATGACGACAAACGTGTATAAAGTATAAAAAGCACCATCAGCCTCATTCTGTCTTTTGAAGGTTAACATCAGTCAACATCATATGAAATTTTGAATAAAATCTTAACCGCTAATTGGAGTGGGTTCAGATACCAGTGGGTGGGAAGTGGCGGTGGTGGCAGGGGGGTGGAGCGGAAACACGAGCAAAGGCGGGGGGGGGAGGTCAAGACCCCAAAATATGGTGGTGTGTTGGAAACTTGACATTAATCCACCCACTTCTGGATTTTAACAAGTTGAATTCTGAGATGAATAAAAAATCCAAGTGGAACCATTAGGTCAGTCATCTCAACAATCAATTAATTGAGTCTTTAAGGGGCAGCACGGTGGCGCAGTGGTAGCACTGCTGCCTCACGGCGCCGAGGTCCCAGGTTCGATCCCGGCTCTGGGTCACTGTCTGTGTGGAGTTTGCACATTCTCCCCGTGTTTGCGTGGGTTTCGCCCCCACAACCCAAAGATGTGCAAGGTAGGTGGATTGAATACGCTAAATTGCCCCTTAATTGGAAAAAATTAATTGGGTACTCTAAATTTATTTATTTTTTAAATTTAAAAAAAAAATTGAGTCTTTAAGCCTAGATTCTGGCTTTTGCAGCCAGGGCAAGTTACCAGGATCAACAAGGCACGAGCATTGTGGGGAGGGGATGTCATTGTTCAATGAAACTGACAGGCTGGAAAGCCTTTAAACAATGAAGCTGCATAGCCGCTGTTCTACCGAGGTTTGCAACACTTGTTCTGAGATCGACAATTTCATTGTTTGACAAGTGAGTTCTAACTTTTTGGAAGCCATTCTATTTCATTTGGAATCTTGATCTGACCTTCCCTGCCATCAAACCTTCACTGCAGCAAGGGAGCAGCATTTGCAGCTCTCATATGGATCTCTGATCTGGACTAAGAGGAGCTGGCATGCCAACAGCAAGAGAAGTAGCAGGAGTTCCATCAACAACAACAGCAGTTGACTTCTCTGCAGCACCATTCTGCTCCACATGGCGGAACTCCAGCATGATAGAGGTGATATCTCCAACACAAAGTAAAGAGACAGGATCAGCTTCCTCAACATGTCATAGCAACAGTGCCTCAGGGGGCTCAGGCCTTTGGAGAAGGCTGTTGCTGACATCTGCACCCTCCTGGAGAGTGCCTCAGGAGGGAAAGGTGGGTTCTCATTTCCAGTGACGGTTAAGATCACAACTGATGAAACCATCAATTCAGCGAACACGTGTAGTTGGATCTGAACAGAGGCTTTAATACACTTAGAACAGAACAAGCCTATTCGTCGTTGAACTACAGATGACTGGCTGGCTGGCTCTAAGGCACTGATCTTTATACATCGTTCCCAGGGGAAGGAGTCCTGGGCGGAGCCAAGGGAGGAGCCCAGTACAAATTCTCGTGTACGCCCAGAGCGACTCTCCCTGGTAGTCGGATAGTGCAACTGCACCTACAATGGTGGATAGTGAACATATATACACGGAGTTATATTGGCAACTATATACAGCATTGATCTTACAACGGGTAGATAACGAACATATATACATGGAGTGATATTCGCAACTATATATAGTGTGAATCACATTCACCACATTCACCCCCTGTTTAAAAAATCAAGTCCGGTGGGGGTGATGGCTCAAAGAGTCAGTCTGTCCGGTGGACAAATTGTCCGTTTTGATCTGCGGAGCACCGGGGTTGCAGTCTCTTGCTGTGGCTGGGCATGCGTCGAGGTCTGGACAAGCTCCGGGGCGAGTCTTGTCCGAGCCTCATACACCTCCTGGTCGAATGGAGACTGGGGGCGCGGGGGGCGGGCTGGTGCTGGCGCTCGGGACTGGTGGGGTGAGCTTGCAGAATCGGGGGCGAAAGGGGGCGGCCGCATTGGGAAAGGGGAAAGGAGTTCCTCGGTGGGGGTAGATGGGGGGCTGGATCCAGCGGGTGCCAGGTCTCAGAGGGATACTGTGTCCTGGCGACTGTCCGGGAACTCAACAAATGCGTACTGTGGGTTGGAATGAAGCAGGCGCACCTTTTCAACAATGGGGTCGGTTTTGTGCACCCTGACGTGCTTCCTTAGGAGAACCAGGCCTGGCGTCCTCAGCCACGCCGGAAGTGAGACCCCTGTGGTAGTGCCCCTGGAAAAATGAAGAGCCGCTCGTGAGGGGTTTGGTTGGTAGCTGTACACAGGAGGGATCTAATTGCGTGGAGCGCGTCAGGGAGGACTTCCTGCCATTGGGAAACTTGGAGCTTTCTGGACCTGAGGGTCAGTAGGACGGCCTTCCAGACCGTCGTGTTCTCCCTCTCCACCTGTCCGTTCCCCCTGGGGTTGTAACTGGTAGTCCTGCTCGAGGCGATGCCCTTGTCGAGCAGGTGCTGACGCAGCTCGTCACTCATAAAGTACGCACCCCGGTCGCTGTGCACGTAGCTGGGGAAACCGAACAGGATGAAGACACTATGCAGGGCCCTAATTACTGTGTGGGAGGTCATATCGGGGCATGGGATGGCGAAGGGGAATCGGGAGAACTCATCAATAATGTTAAGGAAGTAAATGTTTTTGTTAGTGGAGGGGAGTGGCCCTTTGAAATCGATCGCAAGGCGTTCAAAGGGCCTAGAAGCCTTGACCAGGTGGGCCCTGTCTGGTCTATAGAAGTGCGGTTTGCACTCCGCACAGATCGGGCAGTCCCTGGTGACCGCTTTTACCTCCTCGTTGGAGAAAGGCAGGTTTCGGGCTCTGATGTAGTGGGCGGGCCGGGTGACCCCTGGGTGGCAGAGGTCATCGTGGATGGCTTTTAGGCGGCTGATTTGCGCGCTGGCGCATGTCCCGCAAGATAGGGCATCCGAGGGCTCATTGAGCTTCCCCGGTCGATATTTGATATCGTAATTGTAGGTGGAGAGTTCAATCATCCACCGAAGAATTTTGTCATTTTTAATTTTGGCCCTTTGCGAGTTGTCGAACATGAAGGCGACCGATCGTTGGTCAGTAATGAGGGTGAACCTCCTACCTGCGAGGTAGTGCCTCCAGTGACGGATAGCCTCCACAATGGCTTGTGCTTCCTTCTCGACTGAGGAGTGTCGGAGTTCTGAAGCGGATAGGGTACGGGAGAAAAATGCAATGGGCCGCCCTGCTTGGTTTAAAGTGGCTGATAGCGCTACCTCTGAGGCGTCGCTCTCTACCTGAAAGGGAGTGAATTCATCCACCGCCCGCATGGCTGCTTTGGCGATGTCGTCCCTGATGCAGCTGAAGGCTTGGCGCGCCTCAGCAGACAGGGGAAATAGTGTGGCCTTGAAGAGTGGGTGGGCTTTGTCCGCATATTGGGGGACCCACTGGGCATAGTACGAAAAAAGCCCAGAGCACCGTTTGAGGGCCTTGGGGCCATGGGGGAGGGGGAGTTCTAATATGCGGTCCGGGTCTGGGCCCAGGACTTCGTTCTCAACGACGTAGCCGAGGATGGCTAGTCTGTTTGTGCGGAACACGCATTTTTCCTTGTTATATGTAAGGTTTAATTTTTGGGCCGTCTGGAGAAAACGGTGGAGGTTGGCGTCGTGGTCCTGCTGGTCATGGCCGCAGATGGTAACATTATCCAGATACGGAAACGTGGCCCGCAGCCCGTACTGGTCTACCATTCAGTCCATTGCTCGTTGGAACACCGAAACCCCGTTAGTGACGCAGAAGGGAACCCGGAGGAAATGGAAGAGGCGGCCATCGGCCTCGAACGCCGTGTAGTGGTGGTCATCCAGGCGGATTGGGAGCTGGTGGTATGCAGACTTCAGATCCACCGTGGAAAATACCCGATATTGGGCGATCTGGTTTACCATGTCTGCGATTCTGGGGAGGGGATCCGCATCTAGGAGCGTAAAGTGATTGATGGTCTGGCTATAATCGACGACCATGCGGAATGTTTCCCCGGTCTTGACGACCACCACCTGAGCTCTCCAGGGACTGTTACTGGCCTCTATGATCCCCTCACTGAGCAGCCTTCGGACCTCCGTTCTGATAAATACCCTATCCTGCAGGCTGTACCGCCTGCTGCGGGTGGCTACCGGCTTGCAATCCGGGGTGAGGTTGGCGAAGAGAGGTATATACCGCAAGGCAAGAATTATAGCTGGGGTAAAGGCAATTATGATGCTATTCGGCAAATTTAGGATGTATAGGATGGGGAAGGAAACTGCAGGGGATGGGTACAATCGAAATGTGGAGCTATTTCGAGGGACAGCTACTGCGTGTCCTTGATAAGTATGTACCTGTCAGGCAGGGAGGAAGTTGCCGAGCAAGGGAACCGTGGTTTACAAAGAAAGTTTAAGCACTTGTCAAGAGGAAGAAGAAGGCTTATGTTAAGATGAGACATGAAGGCTCAGTTAGGGCACTTGAGAGTTACAAGTTAGCCAGGAAGGACCTAAAGGGAGAGTTAAGAAGAGCGAGGAGAGGACACAAAAAGTCATTGGCGGATAGGATCAAGGAAAACCCTAAGGCTTTCTATAGGTATATCAGGAACAAAAGAATGACTAGAGTAAGATTAGGGCCAATCAAGGATAGTAGTGGAAAGTTGTGTGTGGAATCAGAGGAGATAGGGGAAGCATTAAATGGATATTTTTCGTCAGTGTTTTCACTGGAGAAAGACAATGTTGTCGAGGAGAATACTCGGGTTCAGTCGACCAGGCTAGATGGAATTGAGGTTTACAAGGAGGAGGTGTTAGCAATTTTGGAAAGTGTAAAAATAGATAAGTCCCCTGGGCCAGATGGGATTTACCCTAGGATTCTCTGGGAAGCCAGGGAGGAGATTGCAGAGCCTTTGTCCTTGATCTTTATGTCGTCTTTGTCGACAGGAATAGTGCCGGAAGACTGGAGGATAGCAAATGTTGTCCCCCTTGTTCAAGAAGGGGAGTAGAGACAACCCTGGTAATTATAGACCTGTGAGCCTTACTTCGGTTGTGGGTTAAATGTTGGAAAAGGTTATAAGAAATAGGGTTTATAATCATCTTGAAAAGAACAAGTTGATTAGCGATACTCAACACGGTTTTGTGAAGGGTAGGTCATGCCTCACAAATCTTATTGAGTTTTTTGAGAAGGTGACCAAACAGGTGGATGAGGGTAAAGCGGTTGATGTGGTGTATATGGATTTCAGTAAGGCGTTTGATAAGGTTCCCCATGGTAGGCTATTGCAGAAAATAAGGAAGTATGGGATTGAAGGTGATTTAGCGGTTTGGATCAGTAATTGGCTAGCTGAAAGAAGACAGAGGGTGGTGGTTGATGGCAAATGTTCATCCTGGTGTTCAGTTACTAGTGGTGTACAGCAAGGATCTGTTTTGGGGCCACTGTTGTTTGTCATTTTTATAAATGACTTGGAAGAGGGTGTAGAAGGATGGGTTAGTAAATTTGCAGATGACACAAAAGTCGGTGGAGTTGTGGATAGTGCTGAAGGATGTTATAGGATACAGAGGGACATAAGCTGCAGAGCTGGGCTGAGAGGTGGCAGATGGAGTTTAATGCGGAAAAGTGTGAGGTAGTTCACTTTGGAAGGAGTAACAGGAATGCAGAGTACTGGGATAATGGCAAGATTGTTGGTAGTGTAGATGAACAGAGAGATCTCGGCATCCAGGTACATAAATCCCTGAAAGTTGCCACCCAGGTTAATAGGGCTGTTAAGAAGGCATATGGTGTGCTAGCCTTTATCAGTAGGGGGATTGAGTTTCGGAGCCACAAGGTCATGCTGCAGCTGTACATAACTCTGGTGCGGCCGCTCCTGGAGTACTGCGTGCAGTTCTGGTCACCACATTATAGGAAGGATGTGGAAGCTTTGGAAAGGGTTCGGAGGAGATTTACTAGGATGTTGTCTGGTATGGAGGGAAGGTCTTACGAGGAAAGGCTCAGGGACTTGAGGTTGTTTTCGTTAGAGAGGAGAAGGCTGAGAGGTGACTTAATAGAGACATATAAGATAGTCAGAGGGTTAGATAGGGTGGACAGTGAGAGTCTCTTTCCTCGGATGGTGATGACCAACACGAGGGGACATAGCTTTAAATTGAGGGGTGGTAGATATAGGACAGATGTCAGAGGTAGGTTCTTTACTCAGAGTAGTAGGGGTGTGGAGCGCCCTGCCTGCGACAGTAGTAGACTCGCCAACTTTAAGGGCATTTAAGTGGTCACTGGATAGACATATAGATGAAAATGGAATAGTGTAGGTCAGATAGGCTTCAGATGGTTTCACAGGTCGGCGCAACATCGAGGGCCGAAGGGCCCATACTGCGCTGTAATGTTCTATGTTCTATGAGAGGAGGAGGGGCGATGCGCAGCGTGGCGAGGCTGCAGATAGTGAGTGGGGGCAGGGGCCCGCCGAAGCTGAGGGTGAGACTCTTGAGATTACATTGGAAATCCAAGCCTAAGAGGAGTGGCGCGCAGTGGTCGGGCAAGACATACAGTTTAAATTTGGAATAGCTAGCGCCTCGAATCATTAGCGTTGCTGTAGTGCGGCCTTGGATTTGGATGGAATGGGAGCCTGAAGCGAGGTCGATAGTTTGGTTGACGGGATAAATAGGGAGGGAACAGCGTCTTACTAGTTCTGGTTGTATGAAGCTCTCTGTACTCCCGGAGTCGAAATAGGCGCGACGTGTTGTAAATGTTGATCTGGACCTCCGTCATCGAATTTCTCAGATGCTTGGAACGGGATTGGTTGAGGGTGACCGTGTTGAGTTGCGGGCCGCGTGGTGGGTGCCCGGGGGAGTTGAATTCTTCCAATCGGGCGTCCTGTCGAGTAGATGCCGCTGCGTTCTGGCGAGCTTGATGCAGGAACACTACGCTGAGTGGCGGGCCATGTGGTGACTGCCCGGGGAGGTCGTATTCCTCCGATGAGCTGTTTGAGTCTGGCGATGCAGCTAGGGCCCGTGGATCGCACGTGGAGGGTGGTGATGAAGATGGCATCCAAGATGGCGGCCCCCATGAATCGCACGTGGCCGGCCGCATGGTGGAGGTTTGCCAAGATGGCGGCCCCCATGGATTGCACGTGGCGGGAGGGAGCGGAGCCTGAGCATAGGCCGCAGCGTTTCGGGCCCCGCGGGCCTGATGGTGCTGGGGGCGATGTTTTTGGACTGTTGGGATGTTGAGGGCTGGGGCCCTTCTGCCGAGGCACACTTTAGCATAGTGGCCTTTCTTCCCGCAGCTGCTGCAGGTTGCGGATTGGGCTGAGCAGTGCTGCTGCGGGTGCTGGCTTTGTCCACAGAAGTGGACCTCACGGTAGCATGGTGGTTAGCATCAATGCTTCACAGCTCCAGGGTCCCAGGTTCAATTCCCGGCTGGGTCACTGTCTGTGTGGAGTCTGCACGTCCTCCCCGTGTGTGCGTGGGTTTCCTCCGGGTGCTCCGGTTTCCTCCCACAGTCCAAAGATGTGCGTGTTAGGTGGATTGGCCATGCTAAATTGCCCGTAGTGTAAGGTTAATGGGGGGATTGTTGGGTTACGGGTATATGGGTTTAAGTAGGGTGATCATTGCTCGGCACAACATCGAGGGCCGAAGGGCCTGTTCTGTGCTGTACTGTTCTATGTTCTAAGTGGCAGACTGGAGCAGTTGAATAACTGGTTTGGGGAGCTGAATAGTGGCAAATTGGAGCAGTTGAATATCTGGTTTGGCGAGTTGAGTAGCTGGCTGGGGGAGCTGAGTAATTAGCTGGAGCAGCTGGATAGTTTGAGTAGTTGATGGGACAGTAGGGCGGCCGGCTGTGGCAGCGCGATAGTTGGGGGGCCTTGCGGCACAGGCTTGGGGGGTCCTCAGGTCGGGGGCCCATGCGGGGTTAGCGGGGTCCGCGGAAAACGAGTTGAGGCTGCGGAAGGAAACTTCCATCGTGATAGCAGCCTCTCCGGTAGTCTCTAAACCCTGGGCCCCATATTCTAATAGTCCCTGGCATACATAGCTAGATCGAAGGCCCGCGACAAAAACATCCCGCACAGCAAGCTCCCTATGTTCGGCCGCGGTTACGGCCTGGTAATTGCAGTCTTTTGAGAGATTGTTCAACTCGCGTGCAAATTCAGCTAAAGTTTCAGCAGCCCTTTGTCGGCGAGTCGTGAACACATGGCGGGCAAAGACCTTTTTCATGGGCCTAATATACATTTTGTCCAAAATCGCCAGTGTTGTGGTGTAGGAACCGGCTAGATTTAGTTGTGTAGGAATTCTGTGGCTTACCCTCGTGTGCAGTAGGCTGAGCTTTTGTTCCACCGTAGTTTCAGCAGTGCTGATTTCGGCCAGGTAGGCCTTAAAACATTTCAGCCAGTGGCAGAAGGTTTCTTTCGCCTCTGCATCCTGCGGATCGAGTTCCAGACGTCCTGGTTTTAGAGCGGATTCCATGCTTTACTTCGGCAGCTTCTTAAGTGTATTAAATTGATGGAACCATCAATTCAGCGAACACGTGTAGTTGGATCTGAACCGAGGCTTTAATACACTTACAACAGAGCCAGCCTATTCGTCGTTGAACTCCAGATGACTGGCAGGCTGGCTCTAAGGCACTGATCTTTATACATCGGCCCCAGGGGGAGGAGTCCTGGGCGGAGCCAAGGGAGGAGCCCAGTACAAACTCTCGCGTACTCCCAGAGCGACTCCCCCTGGTGGTCGGATAGTGCAACTGCACTTGCAATGCTGGATACTGAACATATTGGAGTTATATTGGCAGCACTATATACAGCATTGATCTTACAACGGGTAGATAACGAACATATATACATGGAGTGATATTGGCAACTATATATAGTGTGAATCACATTCACCATAACAACAACCCTTGATTTCTTCACTTCAGCTCCTTTCCAGCGATTTGCTGGTGGCAGCTGCAGGATTTCATAGTTGGCTGTCCACAATTACGCCCGCTTTGACACTGATGAGGTCAGTCAGATACAGAGGGCATTCACAGTTGTCGCAGTGACTGGATACCCACAAGTACAGGTGCATGTGGCAATCAAAACACCTTCAGATTAGCCTGAAATATTTGCCAATCATAAGGGATTCCACTCCACAGTGTTCAGCTCGCATGTGGCCAATGGAAAGTTTTCATGCATACATTTGCAGGATATCTTGGAGGCTGCCATGATTCCTTTGTTCTTCAATTATTGCATCTCCCACACACATTTGCACCTTCACACAGGGTGAGCAAATGGCTTCTTGGAGGTAAGTGCAAGCTCTTAGGATCTGGCTGATGAAACGTGTAAGGGATCAACAAGAGATAATGGTGATTATTGAGCAAACCATTGGGCTGCTGAACATGATATTCAAGTGTCTGGACAGATCTGGGGTCACATTTCTGTGGTGGTATGATTAGCATAGCTGCCTGCCATTGGTGCAGAACACCGGCTTACCATTGGCCCTGGTCGGTCATTTGCCTCTCGACCGGTTGGTTGAGACCAGTCATGTGACGGCTCCCCGATTGGTCGAGATGCTGAGTTAACCCCGCCTCCAGGGAGGGGTATAAATACCCAGTACTCCCGGCGGTCGTCCCGGCGGTAATCGACCGCAGGGCTTAACATCTAGTATATTAAAGCCATACTTTTGTTCAGCAACTCGTCTCCCGTTCAATTGATGGTACATCAATTTAATATACTAGAAATTTGAAGATGGAGCTCCGGATCAAGCCCGACTGCCTCCGCATCAGCCCGCAAACTCCGAACGCATCGGCAATCTTCAAGCATTTGCTGGCGTGTTTCGATAGCTATCTGGCGACTGCAAGCAGCCCCCCCACCATGGCACAGAAACTTCATATTCTCCATTCCAGCATGGGCATGGCGGCCTATGCGATGATAGGGGAAGAAAAGGAATATGACGTGGCCATGGATACGCTAAAAGGACAATTTCTTAAGCCGGTAAACATCTGCTGGCTACCAGACAACAGTTCCCCGGTGAGTCCTTATATGATTTTTACCGGGCCCTCGCTGTCCTGGGGAGGAATTGCGCCTGCCTCCAAGTTTCAGTCACTGAGCACATGGAACTTTTAATCAGAGATGCTTACGTGGCTGGGATGCAGTCCGCCGCTATCCGCCAGCGGATGCTGGAAAAAGACGACCTCAGCCTAACTGAGGCACGGACTCTCTCCACCTCCCTGGAGTTCGCCGATTTAAATGCCCGCGCCTGTGTCACCAGCCGCGCTGCAGCGCCCTGGGCCTCCTGGCACGCTTCCCCACCGCCATCCGCCGCTCCCGACCCGCCTCAGGCCTGCGCCGCGGGACGCCCCGACAAGTCCGCGGGGCCCCGCTGCTATTTCTGTGGGCTTACCAAACACCCTTACCCACTCTGCCCGGCCCGCTCCGCCCTCTGTAAGAGCTGCGGGAAGAAGAGTTATTTTTCGACGGTCTGCCAGGCCAAATCGGTCGCTGCCAAATCAGGGATCTCCTCCTCCGGGCCCTTCTGGGCCCTTCCAGTGCACCACGTCAGTTCCCCCCCCCCCGCACCCGGGCCCCTGCGTCCGGCCTGCGCGCCTCTCTGCCCCCGCTCTCAGCCGCTCCGATCGGCCCGCCGGCACCGCTAACTCCACCCCTAGCAACCACGAGGGCCCTGTGGACGCCGCCATCTTGGGCCCCGGACGCCACGTGCGGGTCCTGGGTGCCGCCATCTTGGGGCCCCGACTCCACGTGCGGGTCCTGGGCGCCGCCATCTTGGGGCCCCGACTCCACGTGCGGGTCTTGGACGCCGCCATCTTGGGGCCCCGACTCCATGTGCTGGTCCTGGGCGCCGCCATCCTGGACTGGCACACAAGGTCCTGCCAGCACCTACTCGGCCGACGACGACTACGACGATGGATCTTCTCCACGGCTCTCAGCCATTCAGCTCGACCAGTCACGTCCACGCACGCTCGCCAAAACGACGACGCAAATCCACCTCAACGGACATGTGACGGACTGCCTGCTGGACTCCGGGAGCACGGAAAGCTTCGTACACCCTGACATGGTAAGCCGCTGCATGCTCCCTGTCCACCCTGTAAAACACAAAATCGGGTTAGCATCAGGTTCGCACTCCGTCCGCATCACTGGGTGCTGCGTCGCGGACCTCACGGTCCAGGGGAAGGTTTTTAGAAATTATAAACTCCTTATCCTCCCCGATCTTTGCGCACCGGCACTCCTAGGACTGGACTTCCAGTGCAACCTGCAGAGCTTGACCTTGCAATTCGGCGGCCCTATACCCCCTCTCACTGTCTGCAGCCTCGCGTCCCTCAAAGTGGACCCCCCCTCCTTGTTTGCTAATCTCACCCAGATTGCAAACCCGACGCGACCCGGAGCAGACGGTACAGCGCCCAGGACCGGACCTTCATCAGGTCCGAGGTCCATAGGTTGCTGAAGGAAGGGGCCATCGAGGCCAGCAATAGTCCCTGGCGAGCCCAAGTGCTGGTGGTCCGGACAGGGGAGAAAAACCGGATGGTCATCAACTACAGTCAGACCATCAACCAGTTTACGCAACTGGACGCGTATCCTCTCCCCCGTATTTCCGCCATGGTAAACGAGATTGCGAAACACAAAGTCTTCTCCACGGTGGACCTCAAGTCCGCTTATCACCAGCTCCCCATCCACGCGAGTGACCGCAAGTACACCGCGTTCGAGGCAGATGGGCACCTCTACCACTTCCTCAGGGCTCCATTTGGTGTCACAAATGGGGTCTCGGTCTTCCAATGGGAGATGGACCGAATGGTCGACAAGTACGGATTATGGGCTACCTTCCCGTATCTCGATAATGTCCCCATCTGTGGCCACGACTAGCAGGACCATGACACCAACCTCCAAAAATTCCTCCAAACCGCAAAACTCCTTAACCTAACTTACAATAAGGATAAGTGCGTGCTTAGCACCGACCGTCTAGCCATCCTCGGCTACGTAGTGCGTAACGGAGTGATAGGCCTCGACCCCGAACGCATGCGCCCCCTGATGGAACTCCCTCTCCCCAATACCCTCAAATCCCTCAAACGCTGCCTGGGTTTCTTCGCTTACTACGCCCAATGGGTTCCCAATTACGCCGACAAGGCCCGTCCCCTCATTCAGTCCACGACCTTCCCGCTGTCGACAGAGGCCTGCCAGGCCTTTAGCCGCATCAAAGCGGACATCGCAAAGGCTACGATGCGCGCCATCGACGAGTCCCTCCCCTTCCAGGTCGAGAGCGACGCACCAGAAGTAGCTCTGGCGGCCACCCTGAACCAAGTGGGCAGACCCGTGGCCTTCTTCTCCAGAACCCTCCAGGCTTCCGAACTCCGCCACTCCTCAGTGGAAAAGGAAGCCCAGGCCATAGTCGAAGCTGTGCAACATTGGAGGCACTATTTGGCCGGCAGGAAGTTAACCCTCCTCACAGACCAACGGTCAGTAGCCTTCATGTTCGATAATGCACAGAGGGGCAAGATTAAGAACGACAAGACCTTGTGGTGGCGGATCGAGTTGTCCACGTACAACTACAATATCTTGTATCGTCCTGGGAAGCTCAATGAGCCTCCTGATGCCCTGTCCCGCGGTACCTGCGCCAGCACGCAGATAGACCGCCTCCGCTCCCTCCACGCAGACCTCTGCCATCCAGGGGTGACCTGTTTCTATCATTTCATAAAGACCCGCAACCTGCCCTACTCCATCGAGGAAGTCAGGACAGTAACCCGTGACTACCACATCTGCGCAGAGTGCAAACCGCACTTCTACCGCCCCGAGCGCGTGCATCTGATCAAAGCATCCTGCCTCTTCGAACGTCTCAGCATAGACTTCAAGGGGCCCCTTCCATCTAGCAACCACAACATTTACTTCCTGACGGTGATCGATGAATACTCCCGCTTCCCCTTCGCCATTCCCGCCCCGACATGACCACATCGACCGTCATTAAGGCCCTCCTCTCCATCTTCTCCCTGTTCGGCTACCCCACGTACATACATAGCGATCGGGGGTCCTCCTTTATGAGCGATGAGCTGTGTCAATTCCTGCTCAGCAGGGGCATTGCCTCGAGCAGGACGACCAGCTATAACCCCCGGGGTAACGGACAGGTCAAGCGGGAGAATGGTACCATCTGGAAGACCATCCTACTGGCCGTTCGGTCCAGAGATCTCCCTATTTCCCGATGGCAAGAGGTTATCCCCGATGCCCTACATTCCATCCGCTCCCTCCACTGTACAACAACTAATCAAACACCTCATGAACGCCTTCTTGTTTTCCTCAGGAATTTGTCCTCCGGATCCCCTCTCCCGACGTGGCTGGCCGCCCCGGACCCATCTTGCTCCGGAAGCATGTGTGGGTGCACAAGTCCGACCCGTTGGTGGAACAAGTCCAGTTACTCCACATTAACCCGCGGGGTATAAATACCCAGTACTCCCGGCGGTCGTCCTTCTACTGTAATCGACCGCAGGGCTTAACATCTAGTAGATTAAAGCCATACTTTTGTTCAGCAACTCGTCTCGCGTTCAATTGATGGTACATCAATTTCAAAATGCACCATCAAGGGTCACGAGAATGATTGTGGTCCACTGTGCTTTGCACAAAATGGTGCTTCAAAGAGAACTGGAACTGCAGAAAGGAATTCTCCTCGACATCCTCCTTCTGCAGCTGTTTACCTGGCTGACAGAGAAGCCAGCGACGGGCTCATGCAGGCACACTTCAGAACTACTAAGTGCATGAAGGTACTACTTAGTCTCTGGCCTCACCTCCAACACAAGTCGTTCCCACATCCTTAAATCCTTCCACTACACTCACACAGTTCACTCGTCACCCTGTCTGCTGATTCCATTCTCCTGTTGGCATTCAGAATGGAACAATGAAGATAGCAGGACAATAATGAATTCAGATAAAGTAACTCTAGATATGTAGTTACACTGGCATTGTTGTAAACAACTAAATGAATCTCTTATGCCAGTAGGAATGCTTTGTCTTCTGCTTTCAATTATCCTGCGTGCTTTACCCTTATGGCTTCAGCAGAGACAGTCTGCCTGTTCTCTGCCCAGACAGAAAAATGCCTGTGGTTGAAATCCTCTGAGGTTTGGAGCCCATGAGGGTCTTCCTTGCACCTGCGCAGAGGCAGGGAAGCCAGCTGGCAGGGGACAGGATGTGGGGCTCTGACAGAGAGGGCAAGAGAAGACACGTGTGAGCACCTAGAAAAGGCTTCCTACCATCATGTGTCCTTTCACCATCTTCTCTCTCATGGTCCTAACGCATATTCCTTCAAGCCAAGAGCTGGAAGGAATTTTGCTGCACTTCACAAGGGCATTACATGACTAAGCTGAGGCTTTCCTCCATCCTGTGCGAAGTCACAGACTGATGTGCAAGCCATTGGTAATGGCCAACATGCATTTGGTTGCCTGCCACATCTGATTCTCCATGTAATTGGTCACTCTTTTCATGGAGGTGGGCATCGGCATAACTACTTGAGACATCAGGGTATTCGTGCTGCAAATGGACTCGTCCAATCTCTCTCAGGAAGTGCAGTGACTCTGGAAATGCTGAGAAAATGACTTACATTTACCATGCGCACTCTAGAAGTGAGTAATCATCAAACCTCAGCACCTTTGTCCAGTTGTGGAGAGCTTGGATTATTCTGTGTCCTCCGAAGCAGATACTCAATACTGACCCAGTCTCTAGCATCTGCTTTTACTGCATGTGATGTGTACCTCACCATGTAACAATGATTACAACTACAGTACCCATTGAGATATATCTGAGTTGGTGGAGGGTGCGCATAAGTCATGTGATGGTTACCCCTCAGAGCATGTACCCTGCCCTGAGGACACCTCAGCCTCCTCTTCAGTTACTCCTCCATCAGCGTGAGAGGAACTGTGGGAGATGAAAGGCATGTATAATGACTGACATCTGGAAGACCATTGCCACACATCCAAACAACTGAAAAATTGGAGGTGAGAATGCGCCCACTTAGCTGGTTTGCTCTTCAGCCATTTAACGCCCATCAAGCCGGTAATTTGCTCAAAGAAAGACTTCTGCCCCCATATCTCTGAGAGCTGCTGGTCAATGTGCAGGTAGTCTCCAAAGAAGAGACATGAACCAAGACTTAAACGTCAAGTCAGAGGTTTTGCCGGGGCCAGGTGGCCCGGTCCAGATGGCAGGGGTACACAAACCATTAATCACAGTAGCAGAGATGGGGATGGGGGAGGAGGAAACAAGGGGCTGCGGGGTCTTCTTTGGGGGTGATCTCCATTGGGCTTAGGGGGTGGGATTCTCCGACCCTCGCCGGGTAGGAAAATCCCCGGGGGGGGGGGGGGTGGGCGGCACGAATCGTGCCCCGCTGCCCTGACACTGGCTGCCGTATTCCCCAGCGCCGTTTTTCGGGCAGGGGTGGGACTCATGGCATGCCGGTTGGGGCCTTTGGCAGTGGCCCCCCCCGTCAATTCTCTGGGCACCAATGGGCTGAGCGGCCATCCGTTTTTGGCCAATCCCGCCAGCGTGGGTTACGTATGGTCCCACACGGCGGGACCTGGCAGGTAAGACGGCATGGGCAGTCCTCGGGGGGGCGCAGGGGGATCCGACCCCACGTGTGGCCCCCACGGTGGCCTGGCCCACGATCGGGGCCCACCGATTTGTGGGCAGGCCTGTTCCGTGGTTCACATCTTCCTTCCGCGCTGGCCCCTGCAGGGTTCCGCCATGGCTGGCTCGGAGAAGAAAACCCCATGCGCATGCCCCAAAATATAGCGCCTGGTCTGCGCATGCACAGAATCACGCCGGCGGTTCCACGCATGCACGAGATCATGATACCCGTTTCACGCATGCGTGAATGCGCGCAGTCTCTTTGGTGCCGGCTGGAGCGGTGCCAACCCCTCCTGTGTCCACCTAGTCCCCGAGACAGGTGACAATTCCTCATCTTGGGGGTCCGTTGAGACCTGAGTCGTTGGCGCCGGTTTTCCTGCCGGCGTGGGGACATAGTCCCCGGAAGGAAGAATCCCGGCCTGGCTTCCTGAACAGGGAGCACATCGCCGAACCACAAACAAGACCAAAAGTGTTTGGACACTCGGCTCTGGCCTCGCATGCCAAGGATGAAAGAAGGATCCTTTCACAGACATGCACAGCATGTCATCACACCCATACTCCACTCATGGTTGGAAAACAAAGGAAGGGGATGCTAATGCAGTGAGTGAGTTATAGTCATGGCAAAGACTGCCTTCACAACAATGAGGCTGCTGATCCATTTTCTGCCAGCGATTACCATCCCTCCCCTCTTCCCGAAACTCCCCCCCCCCCGCCACCTGCAACCCCGCCATCACCTGCAAACCCCCCACCCACACTCAATTCCCACACTGTGAGCAAGTCAGTGCAAGTCAAATTTTAGATTTTGAAATTGTGTTAGTCACGTGTAATCATTTAACACCTGACCGCCATTCGCCTTTCCACGCCGGGGCTTGATTTTAACCACTTGGTGGGGGCACGGTGTAGTAAAATGGTCAGCCAGTTCAGGAGCTGTAGCAATGAGATGCAGTCGATTCCAGTGACCGGCTTTCATTATCATAGTGCTTACTGAGCAAAGTAGCCGGGAAGTGGATGAGAAGATGCTGTCCAGCTGTTAAGATCAAGTGGCAGAGTTAAGCCCAGGGTTTCTTTGTGAGTCTCAGAGGAGTCCTCATTCTCCTCCTGCCCCACAGGGAAACTAAAACAAATGTTTTCAAACTTACTCTCCTGGCCTTGGAGCCACTTTCAAGCAGGTTTGGCCCAGTGTGAACGCCATCACAGCTCCCCATTCAGTCCTCTGTTTAAAATAATAAATTGTGGCCGAATCGTAATTGCGATCTCGCCTCCCCCATGTCCCCCCCACCCCCAACTCCCATTGTGGGAAGGGCATGGGTGAATACCCCATTCCTTTTCAACTGCTCCTCTGCCTGGTGCGTAGAGTTAAAATCAACCCTGTTGATTCATTTATTTTAAATGGGTTAATACTTCTGCTGCAATAGTTTGAGTTCAGACAAACGCATTGACCATCACAGGAACAAATTT
Organism: Scyliorhinus canicula; assembly: GCF_902713615.1. NCBI lineage: Eukaryota > Metazoa > Chordata > Chondrichthyes > Carcharhiniformes > Scyliorhinidae > Scyliorhinus > Scyliorhinus canicula. The sequence goes on along the minus strand of NC_052150.1, from coordinate 67,168,573 downwards.
AGAGTCCTGCAGGCCTGATTTAGTGTAGCATCAGCAAAAAACAATCTTAAGGGCCTCCAAATTTATGCTACGATACTTAATGGGCTAGACAATACATGTTCATCTAACCAAGGTGTTTCAAAACAACCTCAGGATATTAAGGTGTCAGGCAACCATTACTAAATCCTCAAAGTAATACCTCCGTTAATAAAATCTTATCACTATGTAGCTTTGAGTTGTTTGGATGTAACATGTAATCCACATTTCTAAAGGAGAGGATTTTCAGTAAATTTAGAAATGGTTGAAGGGCCTTTAATTAGTTCTGAAGAGACATGCTATAAAAGTGACAATAAGGAAAGGGTTGAGTGTAACTGTAATCCTGGTATGAGTGCAAAGTAACATGTTCAGAAAGGTTTGTTCTAGCAGTGAACAGCTGCAATAAGTCACTGCAGATCTCATCTACAGAGCCAAAATTGGGTAATTTACACAGCAGTTTGTGATCCTCAAACAGTCTGTAATGTTCCGCATTATTCACACCACGACATGGGGCCCTGGACTCCCAGGTAGAATGTCCAAGATGCCTGTTTGTTCTGTGGCTGAGACTTTGCCTGTTTGAAAACTGCTAAGCAGCAACAGAGGCCTACAGATCTTGGCTAATGTGACACCCCAAAGCCTAATCTCCTTAGAGGACTTGGATAAAATAAGTATCTATTACGGAATCTACCTTCATCCTGCCCCCTTCTGAGCTCTGCCACTCCAATAGCCGACACTGAGACAATTGCATCATTCTGGACTTAATCAGGTATTAGTAGCTAATGCTGTAAGAGAAGCAGCTAATCTCCATATTTACTCCATCTGTGCTGCTGGACCTGACTTGCTGGGTCTTGGCAGATCAAAGGGTCCTCGTAAAAATCAGATTAGAAGGGAGGGAAAAGGGGAGGAACAGGGTGCAAGAGCCAGAATACGCTGAACTCGTCATGAAAAGTCTTGTATGTGTTTAAGTTCTTATCGTTTAATCCTATGGAAACTCACTGCATGGATTTTAGGCATTATCAACTTTAAAGAGCTGCTGAAGATTTGCTGGCGTCATTCTACCATCAGTCCTTATGTACATTTCTCTCAGCTTTTTAAACAAAAGTGAGTTTATAAAATGTAATGCAAATAGCTGCAGTACTACAGACTGAAGCATTAGCGTTTGAAGAATTTACTGGTGTGTAGAAACAAACACTCATCAAATTGTCTTTAAAAATGCACTGCAGCAATTAAAATCTTTTAGACAGGAATTGTATTACCTTTTCTCAGTTGGCAGCTTTCTAGCTTTGGGTCAGGACCCTGCAACAGGACATGAATAGATTAATGTCTGGCACTTCAGTGTCGTATCTGCGCCGTGTCAAACTTCAAATGAAACAGTAACTGAGGCCCTGATCAGGTGGATGGTAAGGATTCCTTGCCACTATTTGAAGATAATCCATGTTTTACGGCCAAGTTACCGCCCAAAAGACAAATAGCTCATGGGTGTTTGTGACGTGCTTATTGGCACTGAATGCCGACAATATTTTGCTGCACAACTGTAGACCGCCCCCTTGACAATAAATAATTAATTGTGTGAAGCATTATGACAAGATGCTCCATAAATACAGTTGTTTATTTTTAAGCACATGTGCTTCAAATATTTTATGAGCAAAGAGTACGCCTCTGACTACTTAAGTGGTTTCTTTTTATCTATGACTTATGTCAGCAGAAATGAAAGAAGGTGGGCAACATGCACAACTTAATGCTCAGTGCTCACACCATAAAACAAAGCTGCTGACAGTTAACCCCTTTTATTCTTTCATCTCACGTTACTAGCTGAACCTGATTTTATTTTTTAAGCTTGTTCCCCACCCAGTCACATAATAATATCAAATTGCTCTGTGTGATTACATGAGTAATTGAGTCATTGCATCGTGGCTGCAAGAGTGAAGTTTGATTGGAGGGTCAACCCTCTGCCGGGACTAGTTACATGTACCTGAATGATTGCGTTTTTGGTGAACTACCATAAAATAGGCAATCTATTCTGCATGCAGAATATGCAGTGTCCAGTGGAAGTCAGGTTTGACTCAATTACTTGGCCAGATCTGTTCTGATTTCAAAACAAATAAATGAAATGCGATAGAGTGACATATTCTGTCACAGGGAACTGAAATCATCACTGGGATTCTCCGATCCGAGTTTGCCCTGCCTGCGCTTAGCCAGAATTCCATTCACTGAAGCCGGACCGAGAATCTCGCCAGCGTGAATGGATGGAGAATTCCGGTCTATATATGCCATCTACGGAAGTACGTAGAAAAAATCCTCAGCTTCGTTCTTGCATGCTAGGAACCCATTATCTGGTTGTAAAAATGTTATACGTTAGGTTTGCAATCCTTTATTGCTTTTTTTTTTCCTCACTATTTTTTCGTAGGCTTACACAGTTTTAACTATGTCCACTTGCTCATGGAATAATTCAAATTAATGGGATTTGTGATCGGGGGGAGAATCAAGAGATAGGATGGAGAAGCTGGCATTAGTTACTGCTGCGCTGTTTCTATAACATCATTTTCAAATGATGAGCTTCTGATGGGGCAGAGTTGAGATACTATTGCTATTTATTAATAGTAATTACGCCTAGCCACCTTATTAAAAGCAGCAAGGTTGGGAAGCAATGCAAGAGTTTTAGTTATAATTCCGGGTGAGATTGGGAGGTCATGAAAGATCTAAGTATAAATGTTGGAGGCTGTGACAGACCCTAATTACAATGTAATTAATACTCAGTCAGTTGACCGTGGAAGTGCAACGCTTAGGATGCTCACCTCACACTCGTGTTCAGGGGGTTTGTATTTAGGACTTGTGATTCCAGAATCTGCCCGCCACATGTGTTCTGAGTTTTGTCAGTTTGTAGTCAGGCTAATTAGATGTGCATCATGCTGAGGTGAAGTGTTTCTGTGTCCAACTCAGGGCAGGCATAGCTCATCTCAGACCAAAGCGAGCTTACCTCCTGTAGGCTCAATATGGAGCAGCAATGGGACTGTGGCAGTAAACCAGTCAGTAATCCTGTTGATCCCATCCTCCAAGCTCAAAAAGAGATTGTATAGAGGCAAGGAGCATTAAATCTAATTGAATGGGCTGGAAGTTCACCATCCACTGTACAGCCAATTGTTTTCCAATTTAACTGCTTTATTAAAAATGCCATAGTTTAGTAAATCAAGATATAAATGGACAATAAATAACTTACATGGTTATGTTATAACTCCATTGATTTACCCCAGAATATTACCTCATTATTAGAGTCGAACACAGAATTCATTTGGAATGGAAGGTATAATTAATTCGTGCTCTGTATTTTATTTGAAGAGTTTTTATAGCATTGCAAAACAATACAAGGCTAATTTGCAGTTATCCAAAATAAATCAGTGCCAAAGATTGGTTTGTGTTTGATTACTCCTATGTTGTCTCTCATTGTCAAAGGAAATGCCGGAATTATTTTCTCTTCTTATGTTTGTAACCGTGTCAACTCTACTTGTTCAGCTTCCTCTCGGTACACATTCACGAATGAGTCTTAAATATAGAAGTTGACTCATGAATATGTGATTTGAATTGGTTCTTTGTGATTGGTGTGTGCTGTGATGACCTTCCAGATTTTGCACACACTGTAATGTATGCATTGTGCAGATGCATTACCCGTTTGCATCAGTGAGCTATTAAATTCTCTGCATGTGCTTACTGTGGAAACATAAATGGACAGCTTTAAAGAAATAGCTTCACTGTGGTCAGAATTTCTGTTAGAAATTGTACAATATGTGTTCTGTAAGAGAGGTGGGAGGGAACTCCCTGAGCTTTCAAATATATAAAATTTAAAGTTGCACCTGATACAGTGTGAATGTAATCGTAATTTGCAAGATGGCAACCCTGTGATGGCAGATTAGTAGAAACGCAGCTGCCCAATAAATCTCTAACAGTATGATGAGTCGCATTTAATTCTATTCAGTACAACTTTTGTTATAAGCAAGGCAACTCAAGTACTTTCTTTATTTCCCAATGTTTTCATTAAACATCAAAATACGGCCTGTTGAATGCACACAGCCATAGTGCTAAATGAGGCAAATAGCTTAATGTACAAAATTCAATAAGAAACTTATCACATTATAAATTGGGCGGCACGGTGGCACCGTAGTTAGCACTGATGCCTCACAGCACCAGGGACCCAGGTTTAATTCTGGGCTTGGGTGACTGTGAAGTTTGCACATTCTCCCGCGTCTGCATGAGCTTCGTCCGGGTGCTCCGGTTTCCTTACATAGTCCAAAGGTGTGCAGGTTATGCTAAAATTGCCCCTTAGTGTCCAAGGTTAGGTGGGATTAAGGAGATAGGGCGGGGGAGTGGAGCTCGGTTGGGTACTCTTTCAGAGAGTTGGTGCAGACCCGATGGGCCAAATGGCCTGCTTCTGCACTGCAGTAATTCTATGAAAACAGACAGGTTATTTTAAGATTTCTGATGCAGGGAGAAAAAAATTGTTCAGCATTGATTCCTGAGGGCAGGCAGCTGAATCTTGTGGCATTCCATTCTTCAAGGATGTCAATGAAGACTGGATTGCTCAGTTGGGTAGTTGGCTAGCATATGGTTCAGATTAATCCCATTCTGGCTGAGGGAGATTTGGGCCGGGATTCTCCGAGCCCGCGCTAGATTGGAGAATCGGCGGCAGTTGCTCGTGCGTGGTCGACGCAGTGCCGGTCGGGGACCATTACATATGGCCCCCACGCGATTCACTGCGGTTGACTGGCCGAGTTCCGCCGGCATGGATCAAACCTGTTACCACCCAGTGCGAGCTTGGACCTGCGACCGCGGTGGCCGTCCTGGTGGGGGGGGGTGAGGGGATCAGACTCTGGGGGGGACCTGCACGATGGCCAGGCCCGCGATCAGGCGCTACCGATTGGTGGGCGTGCGTGATCTGGAGGGGGCCTACCTCCTTCCGGGCGGGCCCGCTGTGTGGCTCCGCCATGTTGCACAGCGCCGGCACAGAAATGGCCACCATGCGCATGCGATGGCACGGAAACAGGCGCCGCACGCATGCACGGACCTGCACCGGCAGTGGAGGGTCGCGAATCGGCATCGGAGCTGCGTGCAGCACTCTGGCGCCGTGCTGGCCCCCTGCGGACCACTGAATCGCTGGGCCAAGAGGCCCATTGATGCCGGCGTGAAACACACCGATGTTTACACTGGCATCAACACTTAGTCGGGAGTTTGGAGAATCTCTGCCTTGGAACCTCTCACTTTGCTCCATGTACATGTACATGTAAATTCAGAGCCATTTGGCCTCTCGAGCTTGCTCTACCACTTGACAAGATCACGGCTGATCTGATTGTGGCCTCGGATTTCTTATACACTTTTGACTCCCTTTTCAATCAAAAATCTGTCCAACTCAGCCTTAAAAATGTTCCATGACGCTGCCTTCATTGTTCTCTGGGGAAGAGCATTCCACAGACTAATGACATTTCAAGAGAAAAAATACAACTCATCTCCATCTACAATATCTCTCCATTTAAACAATATTTTGCTTTCCTACTCTCCCTGCCAAAGTGAACATTTTCACATTTTCCCATATTATAGCGTGTGTCAAAATTCTGACTTCACTTAACCTATGCATATCTCTTTATGCCCCTTATAATTTGCTCTCCTACTTATCTTTGTGTTAGCAACCATGCATTTGATACCTTTATTCAAGAAATTCATATAGATTATAAAAAATTAAGACCGCAGCACTGACTCAACCTGAAAATGACCCATTTATGTCTGCTCTCTGATTTCTATTAACTAACTAATCATCAATCCGTACGAACATGTTACCCTCTTATTTTGTGTATAATCTTTGATGTGACACCTTTCATTTTGAGAATTGAAGTACACAACGGGCGGAATTTTCCGCAACGGCCGAAGCCCGTCGTGAAACCTGGAGTGTTTCACGATGGCGTCGGAGGCCGCTCCTCGCCCCCTTTTCTCCCCCCCCGGGGGGCTAGGAGCGGCGTTTCATGTAACTCGGCCGCCGGGCCTTGACGCTGGTGTTAATGCGGCGTGCCGATAATAACACAGCCGGCGGCGCCTACGTGACGTCAGCCGCGCATATGCAGGTTGGCCGGCGCCAATCCGCGCATGCGCGGTTGCCGTCTTCCCCTCCGCTGCCCCGCAAGACATGCCGGCTTGATCTTGCGGGGTGGCGGAGGGGATAGAGTGCATCTCTTGGAGATGCCAGCTCGATGATCGGCGGGTCAGTCCCCTCCCGAGCATGGCCGTGGTGCTCAATCCCCTCTCCGCCCCCCCACAGGCCCCAAACTCACTATCGCTCTATGTTCACGCCGGCAGCGACCAGGTGTGGTTGCCGCCGGCGTGAACAGGTTGGGAACGGCAGGCCGCTTGGCCCTTCCAGGCTGGAGAATCGCGGGTCGCCGTGAAAAACGGCGGTCCGCAATTCTCCGAGTGGCGTGTCGCAAAACGCGACACGCCATTTTGGGGGGGTGGGAGAATCGCGGGGGGTGCAAGAGGGGCCCTCCTGCAATTCTACCACCAGGCCTGGGCAGCGGAGAATCGCGCCCAACATCTTTAAGTTCCCCTTTATCCATGTAGCTTGTGACTTTGTCAAAGGACTCCCTTTCATGAAACCATGTTGACTCTGCTTGACTGCATTGATATTATGTAAGTGCCCTGCCATAGCCTCCTTAATAATACCTTCCAGCGTTTCCCTAAAATAGGCCAAATGGCCTGTAATTTCCAGTTTTCTTTTTCTCTCCTTTCTTGAATAGAAGAGTTACATTTGCTATTTTTCAATCTAATGGGACTGATCCAACATATAGGGAATTGTGGAATATTAAAACCAATGCATCTACTATTCCAAAAAACACTCCTTTTAAGACCCAAGGGTGAAGTTCTTAAGGATTTGGGGACCATTTAGTCTTTTGTTGTAGTACTGTTTTCAGTTTATTGAATGGCGGAGCAGACTCAATAGGCCGAGTGGCCTAATTCTGCTCCTGTGTCTTATGGTCTTATGGCCTTATTCTTTTTCTGTTGACTGTTATTGTTTTAAGTTTCTTCTGTTCTTTCATCTCTTGATTAAAATTTTGTTCTGGAATGTTATTTGTGTCTTCTACGGTTAAGGCAGATGCAAAATATCTGTTTAATTTGTCCACCATTTCCTCATTTTCTATTATTATTGCCTAGACTCTCTCTCCAATGGACCAAAGCTCACCTTAGTTGCTAATTTCTTTTTTAAATACCTGTAGAAACTCTTACTATTTATTTATTTATTTTTAGCTAGCTTTCTCTCATTCTCTAGTATCTCCTTCTTACCATTTAAAAAATAAAATCACCTTTGCTTTTCAAAAATATTTTATCCAATCTTCTGACCTGCCACTAATCTTCCCAAATTGTATATTTTTTTTCAAGTTGATACTATCGTTAGCTTCCTTAGTTAGGCATATATGGAGCATTCTTCTTCGAGAGTCTTTCTTTCTCACTGGAACGTATCTTTGTTATGAAATATCTCCTCAAATGTCTGGCACTGCATCTCTACTTGCCCATCCCTTAACTTTATTTTCCAGTTCATTTTAGCCAGCTGTCTTTATATGCTCACAATTGCCTCTATTTAAAATAGACCTACTATTCTCTCCCTCAAATTGTATGTGAAGTTCAAACATGTTATGATCACTGATACCTAGGGTTGCCTTGATTATGAGTTCATTAATTAATCCTGTCTCATTTCAAATGATCAGATCTAGTAGAGTCTGTTCTCTGGTCAGTGGTAGAATATGTTGTCCGAAGGAAACACTCTATGAACTCAACTTCCTGGTTACCTTTTCCAACATGATTCATGTAATCTATATGTAGGTTAAAATCACTCGAGATTATTGCCATACCTTTCTCACAAGCCCTTGTCATTTATTTCTGTCCTCCAGTGTTATTATTGTTACGGGGTCTATAAACTACTCCCACACGTGACTTCTTACCATTGTTATTTATTAACTTTGCTCAGACTGATACTTTAGAACCAACATCATCTCTCACTTGTGTCTGAATGTCATCCTGAATTAACAGCGCTAATATACCAATGAATTAGATTATCATTGATGCACATATAACAGTGTGGGGGACAATGGATTTGAACCTAACAACAGACAGATTTTCTGAGCCCACCATGTTGAGACCTGGCATTGGGGATGTGGCAGGCCAGCCAAATGTCCATTGAATTTTAGTAGGACCGGAAGATCCCGGTAGCGGAAGGCGGTTGGAAAATCCTGGCCAACAAGTGGGTTGGGAAATGAGCGGATGGTTCAAAGAGCTAAAAAATTACAGCATGTCACGAACCTGACTTGAACCTGCTAACTTCTACTTTTAATGCATTTGACTGCTTCCAAGGGACATAAAGGAGATGGTAGGGTAATGGCAACAGCATTGAACTAGTAACCCAGGTGCCCATGCTGATCCTCTGGGAGCATGGGCTCAAATCCCACCACAGCAGCTAATGGAGTTTCAATTCCATGAATAAAGCCTGGATCTAAAAGTTAGTGAATTGTTGTAAAAACCCACCTGAATCGTCAATCTGTCATCGTTATCTGGCTTTCCTACATGCGTCTCCAGACTCACAGCAATGTGGTTGACTCTTAAATGCCCTCTGAAATGGTCTTGCAAGTCACTTAGCTCAAAGGCATGCAGGGATGGGCAACAAATGCTGGCCTTGTCAATGACGCTCACATCCCATGAAAGGATGAATTTTTAAATCACCCTTGAGAGAAGCAAGTTGCTGAATTAAATAGGAGGGAGGCAGAAAACAAATCTATAGGCCAGTTAGCCGAACATCTATCCATAGATTCCCTACAGAGCAGAAGGAGGCCATTTGGATAATTGAGTCTGCGCTGACCCTCTGAAGGAGCATCCTACTGCCCACCTCCCCGCCCTATTCCCGTAGCCGCTCTAAACTGCACATCTTTGGACACTACAGGGTACGTTTTTTCTAGCATGCACCAAAAGAAACCCATGCAGGCTGGGGGAGAATGTGCAAACTCCATACAGACAACGTCAGAATTGAATCTGGCTCCCTGGCGCTGTGAGGCAACAGTGCTAACCACTGTGCCACCATGTCACACATATCTTGGATGTGGAAAGAATCCATTATTAAAGAGGCTACGGCAGAATACGGAGGAAATTATGATGCAATCAGGCAAAGCCAAGATAGCTTTGTGAAAGGGAAATCATGCGTGGGATTCTCTGATGCCTGACACCGATTTCATAATTGCCGATTGGACAGACAATCCACTCTGATGCCCAAATCAGACGGGCACCGGTTTAACTCTGGCCAACTGTGCTCCGCCACCTCGGAAGTGGCGTAATCGCATAACGCGCCGCAAGCCATTGCAATGGTGTTGGTGTGTCATCGGCAGGCCCTTCCACGATGCTCCGCCCCTGATGGGCTGACTTCCGACCACGCGGTTGACGTATGGTTTGAGTGGTGGGCAACCCGGCGTGGCGGCTGCGGACTGTATCCACTGCCACCACACTCGGGCGGGATCTGTCCTGCTGGCCGGTGCGGGCATCCTCGGGCTCTGGGGGACTGGTTGAGGGTGGCAAGTGGGTGGACAGGGGGTGGCCTGGGGTCACTGATGGCGGGTTGGGTCTGTGCACGGTTGGCACAATGTTGTATGGCGCAATCACTGCCATTTTCGGTGCAGGAGCCGGGTGTTTCACCCAGCACCGCTGCTAGCCCCTCACCCGTTCCAAAATCGGTGAGGGTTTAGCACCGAATTTGGCGCCGTAAAGCGCCCACGAGTTCTCCGTTTGATCCAGCACTTAGCCACTGAAATGGAGAATCCAGCCCATGTTCTTTTGACAAGAGTAACATTCAAGGTGAATAAACTGGAACTGGTAAATGTGGTGTATTTGGACTTTAAAAAGGCCTTTGATAAGCAGCTTTGTAAGAGCACATGGTGGAGGGCAACATATTAGTATGGACAAAGGATTGGTTCAGTAATAGGAAGTACAGAGTAGGGTAAAATGGGTCTAACTCAGATTGGGCAGCTATGACTCATGGAATGTCAAAGGGATCAATGTTGGGTCCCCATCTATTTCTAATCTATATCAATTACTTGTATGAAAGGACTGAATATATAGTAGCCAAGTTTACTGATAACACCTAGATAGATAGGGAATTAAGTTGTCAAGAGGAGGTAGAGAGTCTGCAAAGGGATATAGATAGGATAAGTGAGTGGGAAAAAAATTGGCAGATAGAGTATAGGGTGGATAAATGTGAACTTGTCTATTTTGGCAGGAAGAATAGAAAAGCAATATACTACTTAAATGGAGAGAGATTGCAGAACTCGGAGTACAGAGAGGTCTGGATGCCCTGATACATTAATCACATAAATTAGCATGCAGGTACAGCAAGTGATTCAGAAGACAAATGGAATGTTGGTGTTTTTTACAAGGGGAATGGAATATAAAAGTAGGGAAGTTGTAATGCATCTGTACAGGGCCTTGGTGAGACATCTGAAGCATTGCGTGCAGTTTTGGTTTATTTGAAATATATATATAATTTTTCAGACGCTGTATATAGAAGACTCACTCTACTCGTTCCTGGGAAGAAGGGCGTATGAAGAAAAATTGAACAGTTTGGGCCTATACACATTGGGGTTTATGAGCATGAGAGATGATCTTATTGAACCGTGTAAGATATTGAGGGGACTGAATACGGTGGATACAGGGAGGATGTTTAATCTTGTGGGGGAAATTATAACTCGGGAACACAGTTTAAGAATAAGAAATCACCATTTTAAGACAGGTGAGGTTTTTTTTTCACTTAGAGGGTCATCAGAGTATGGAATTCCCTTCTGCGCCTAAGAAAATACTTTTGTTCATAGGGCCTGAGCTGAGTGTGTTTTGTTTCTGCTGTTGAGGTGATGTTCACTGTTTTGGAAGCCATTTCTACCACTTGATTGTTTACCATAGTCTGATCTCTAATTTCCGTCTGTCAAATATCAGTTCAGGGAGTTTTCAACTTCAGACATGTGGCAATCAGGGCATCCCCAGATCACCCAGCAGTACTCATTAACCACAAGTGTTTTCACTCAATAAATATACAGTTCATGTGCAATCTCAAAAATATCTTCAAGCAGGAGCTTGTAAGATTCCCAGGGAGCTGCCATGACGCTATTGGCCTGCACAAGTCGATTCTCCCTCAGCTCTTCATACCTCAAGGCAGAGTTAACAGAGGGGGCACCTTGAAGACAAGGATTACCCACTGGAGATGTGACTGATTACAGTAATGGACGTTCAAACACCGAGGCCCAGTGGTGGTAGAATTACCTGATCACGAAAATGGCCATTGAGTAAGCAATTGGAATGCTGAAGATGTGCCTCAGGTGCCTCAATGGATCTGGGGGTGCCCTTCATTAAGCACAAGCACATGTATCAAGAATGCATCTTCTGCGCTCTGCATAACGTAGAACAGCAGCAAGACCGGACTTGCCAGGGGAATAGGCACTGTCTCTATCAAGGAGAAGGGAGGGTGATGGCAACATTGAGACAATCACAGCACAGGAAAATATTTGGCCCACCAAATCCATACTTGTTTTCTGTAGAGCAAACCAGTCATTCCCATTCCTCTGATCTATCCCCATATCCCTGCAAATTTATTTCCTTTAAATGACCATCCAATTCCCTTTTGAAGTCATTGATCGTCTGCTTCCACCACCCTCTTGGGCAATGAGATCTCTGTCATTACTAGTCACTGTGTAAAATAGTTCTTCCTCACATTCTGCTGCATATCTTACCCAAAATCTTACTTCAAAGTTCCCTTGTCTTTGTGCCATCAGCTAATTGGAATACATTTCCTTCTCTACCTTGCTCAACTTGTCATAAGCTTGTAAATGTCTCTCAAATCTCCCCTCTTCTATTTTATTGTAAAGAGAAAGACCCCAGCTTTCTAACCTAGCCTTGTAACTAAAATTGGCCATACCTGAAACCATTCTAGTAAATCTCTATTGCACCTGCTCAAGCACTCTCAAATCTTTCCTGCAAGTGGGATGACCAGAGCTGGACACTATTCTTGTTGTGGCTGAGAGAGAACATTGCACCGGAAACCCAATAATGCACACCAAGTGCTCTCCAGCTTATTACAAGCAGGCAAGTGGGCATTATTATAAAATGGGCCATGAGAGGGGAGATGGAGAAAGGAGATATGGAAATGTGGGTCCTGCTCAAAAGGCTTCCACTTCTCACCTGTTGCCCTCCCCCCACCAGTCAGTACTTACCGGTAAAAAATAAATGTTGAGCGTAATCTGATAAAAGTTCGAATTGTGAAAGTATTGAGAATGTATTACATGAATAAGTGATGAAGTAAGACTCTGGACAATTGAAGACTTGTTCTTATCTGGCATGAATGATGCTGCCAATGCCAAGAATTGCAGAGTTTTATAATAATGCCCACTGCCAAAATGTGGTTTGATTTAGAAGTGCTGATAGAAATATATTTCCGAAGTAGGTTAGAACTCTTGTTACACCTCTCCTTGCTAAATCCTATTTTACCCATTAATATCAGCTTTCCTCCTGATTTGCATTTTTAAGGGATCTCAAGCCTGTTGGAGTCCAGGAAAAAAAAATATCCTGACCCCCATCTTTCAGAAATAGTTTGGATGTGAATGTTGTCCAAAATGATTTGGGTCATGAAATTGGACTCCGTAGGGCAACTACTGCTGGGGCTATGGAAGCCTCAAAGTAAAATAATGATGGGCGAATTACATCCGTCTGTCATTCAAAATAATTTTCAACTTATAATATGTGAAACAGTTGGAATTAGCTTAACTGCGCAGCACAAGTACGAGCCATCTCCATTGAGGAAAGAAAATATAGAATCAAGTCATGACTCATGCCCTAATATTTCCTTCTGTCACTTTGTGTCAACGTTTTACTTCATAGTCCTCCCATGAAGCATTGCAGGACATTTTGTTATTTTAAAGGAGCTCTAAAATTACAAGCTATTGTTATTGGCTGATTCAGTGCAGTGCTCTGTGGCTTGTGTGAGCATGGCAAATACCAACGTGACCATCAACCAATCAGATTGTAGAATAATCACTGGGACACACAGTGCTGTATTATGACAGCGATGGGCAAGACCCACCACCAGGTCCAAAAGCAGAAGGCCACTCTGTTCCAGTGAGTGGCAGCACCTGGGGTGGCATTTTAATTGGGCGGTGGGCTGTCTCCTCCCCCCCCGCCAAGAGCTGTCAGTTCAATCCAAGGGCTGGCAACTCAGCCACTGCTAACTATTGCCAATGCATTCCATGAAGAGTTGCTTCAGTGGTAAGGTGTCCTCAAAGACAGGTCAAACTTGTTGGTGGATACTGGGGTTTGATAGGCATACTTTGGTAATTGGGAAGTAGGGAGGTTGTTGAGAATAGGTGACACGGTTGCCATGGGAGCAGCCATTGCCACAGAGGGTGAGGTGAGTGCTAATGCGTGGGCCATGGGGTGCCCATAAAGGAGGACCAGAAACAATAGAATATAATTTACAGTGCAGAAGGAGGCCATTCGGCCCATCGAGTATGCACCGGCTCCTGGAAAGAGCACCCTACCCAAGGTTAACATCTTCACCCTATCCCTATCCCCATAACCCAGTAACCCCACCTAACACTAAGGGCAATTTTGGTCACTAAGGGCAATTTATCATGACTAATTCACCTAACCTACACATCTTTGGACTGTGGGAGGAAACCGGAGCACCCGGAGGAAACGCACGCACACACGGGGAGGATGTGCAGACTCCACACAGACAGTGACCCACGCCGGAATCGAACCTGGAACCCTGGAGCTGTGAAGCGATTGTGCTATCCACAATGCTACCGTGCTGCCCTGATCAGTACCTGAGCAGACCTCATCAGCATCTATTTCAATCCCATTAGCGAGATTGATGTGGAATGTTGCAGTCTCCTGGGATGCTTTCCCCAACCCCCCTCCCCCCCTCCACCCCTTCGAGTTAGAAATCGCTAAAAGTGGGGACCAGGCACCAGGGACATCGAGGGGGAGTAAGGGGTTGAGTACCCTTGCTACACTTACCTCCAGAGTTCCAAGGGGGGTCTTTCAGAGGAAGTAGGGGTCGATGGGGCTTGGGCCAGGCTAGAGTCAGGTTCAAGGTCTTTCCCGGGATGAGGGTCATATGGCAAGTGCTCGCTTTGTAGCCTTGAAAATCTTTGAACTCTCTCCGAGCATGCCAATTTTAATGGTCTGTCAGATGAATGTAAAAGTCTTCTCTCTGTATCCTTCAAACCTTTGATCTCTCTCCCAGCATGCCAAATTCAAAGATCTGTCAGATGAAGGTAAAAGTCTGCCCTTTGATGTGTTGGAAATCTTTGAAGTTCTTTCTCACATTCTGTTTAATTTTACTTTAACTATGAGCTTGATGAGAAGCCTAAAAGGTTTGAAAGTTTACATTCAATGTCATGGTGCATTACCTTTTACACACTCTTGATTGACAGGTCCAGGCTATTTCAAAGAAAGATTTAGCTTGGCTTGTTTTTCAAGCTCTTCACAGTCCATGACCTTTTACAAGCCTCTTGATTGGCAGGCCCAGGCTATTTCAAAGGAGGGTGTACTTTGTTTTTATAGCTCTTCATGGTCCATTAATTCTGACGTGCTTCATCTTTTGAGCAGGTGCTGCTTCTGACCACAACTATTTTTAAGAGCCGTTTCTTTGTTCTGAAGTGCTTCCTAGAAAGAGCAGGTGTTGCATCTAACCACAGTTTTTTTTCCGACTGTGGTTTCCTCTGTTCTGAAGTCCTTACTAGAAATATCATGGTTCTTGTCTGAGTACTGCTCCTTGGCACCCTCGCAGCGATTGTCAGCGGGGGTGGGGGAGGGGCGTGAGGGGCTTGCCAGTGATTGGGGGGAGCCTTGCCAGTGATTGGGATGGGGCTGCAGTGTTATTCTGAGATCAGAGCGATGTTTATAAATCACTCCAGAATCTCTGGGTATCCGCCCTTGCCAGATTCTTCGGGTTTCACGGCGCAAATTACCCCGGCTCCAAAAAAATTTCCAGGTGTGGGAGGATTGCGATCTGCATTGCGTTGATCCACCTGATGGGAATCACACCTTGTTTCCCGCCAGAGACCACGCTTAAAAATCATTTGCTGAATACTAATCCGTCAAAGCATTGGGAGAATCCATAATAATGTATGGGAGTTGCTGGACTTATAAACTGAAGTAAGGATTTGTGCTAAATGTATTTCGGTCCGAGGTGGACTGTTGTGTTCAATTCTGAGCAGCACAATTTAGGAAGAACATCAGGGTGTTGGAAGAAATTGACTGGGATGGATAATTAGAGAAGCTGGAGTTGTTCATTTTAGCGCAAAGAAGGCTAAAAGGAAATTTGATAGAGCTATTTAAAGTTATGACAGGCTTAGATCGGATAATTAAAGGCAAACACTTTCCAATGGCTGAAGGACCAATAATGTCTGGGCAAATATTTAAGATAATTGGTAAAGAGTCAATAGAAAGATTGATTATGTGACAGATTCCAGATATTAAATGACAGAGTATCTCTGTGGCACTACAGCATCAGCAAGAGCACAATTAATCATTCATTTGCATCATAAATGAGAATCCCTCCCTCAAGAGACTGTCTGTGAAGACATCAAATCATACATGGATGTTCAATGAATAACAGAACATTGCAGAATATGGCAGGTGGCCAAACAGTTGGACCATCTTTGTGACAGTGCTAGGCTGTAAGGAGCATCCTCAAGAAGGAAAGAAGGTTTGAGAGGTGAACAGGATTAGGGACGGAATTCCAAAGCTAAGGCCACCAATGGTGGAGCAAATAAAATTGGGAATGGGCAAAAGGCCAGAATTAGAAAAAATGCACTTATCTCAAAGGGTCCCGGGGAGATTGCAGAGATCGAGAGGTGTGAAGCCATGGAGGGATTTTAAAACAAGGGTGAGAACTTTAAACACTGGGCTCGCTTAACCCAAATTTGTTCAGCGAGCACAACGGAGATGGGTGAATTGGATTTGGTGTGAATTAAGACAACGGGAACAGTTTTTTGGATGACCTGAAGTTTATAGAGGGTAGAAGGTGCAAGGCTTGTCAGAAGTGCGTTGGAATAGTCAGTTGATGTCTGATGACAGCAATGTGCCACTCAAAAGTCTGTGTAAAGTCACTCAAAAGTATTGTAAACTCTATAGATAGCTGTCAGAGTGATGTAAACTATTCCAGTACAGCAACAACACTGGAATCTAGCTGACAATTTTGAAAATTGCTCAGGTGTGTCCAGTCCACAAAAAAGCAGGTCAAATCCAATCCGACCAATTACTGCCTCATCAACCTTCTCTTTATCATCACCAAAGTGTTGGCAGTGCTATCACGCATTATTCACACAGCAATCACCAATGCTCAATTTGGGTCCACCAGGCTACTTGGCTCCAGCCCTCATTGCATCCTTCGTCCAAAAGTGGGTAAAGAAGTTGAATTATAAAGGTGTGTTGGGAGTGACTGCCTTTGACATCAAGGCAGCATTTTGCTGAGTGTCGTATCAAGTAGCCCGAGCAAAATTGGAGTTAATGAGAGTCAGGGAGCGGGATTCTCCCAATGGGAGTCTAAGTACCGACGCCGGTGTAAAAACCGAAGTGTTTTACTCTGGCGTTGGCGCCCGTTCCCAGACCCCTATTCTCCCCCCTCCATGGGGGGAGAATAGGGGTGTTGCGCGATTAATGGGGGCGGGGCCTCAGCGCGGCGTTAGAGACCCGGCGTCATGTAAAAGACACGGCGCCTTGGATCCCGTGCATGCGCAGTTGTGCCAGCGCCAACTAGCGCATGCGCAGTGGCCGTCCTCCCCCCGGCCGCCATGCACAAAAATGGCGGATGGATTCAGGCTCGCCGGCAGAAGAAAGGAGGGCCACTGACAGAGAGGCTGGTCCGCCGATCGGTTGGTCCCGATCGTGTACCAGGCCACTCCAGAGAGCCTCCCCGGGGTTGGAACCCCCCTCACCCCCACAGGCTGCTCCCGGCCCTTGAAGCCCCAGGTCCCGCCGGCCCGACAGCAGGTTAGAACAACGTCGGTGGGACAGTCCTTTTCTTCGCCAGCCGCTCGGCCCATCCGGGCCGGAGAATCGCCGCTTGCCGTTTGCAGTGATTCTCCGAGCGGCCCACCGCGATTCGCGCGGTGCTGGTTTCGGGGGGGGGGGGGTGGGAGAATCGCATGCGGGGGTCGAGGCGGCGTGGCGCGATTTGCGTGGCGCCCCAGCGATTCTCCCACCTAGCGAGGGATGAGCGAATCCCGCCCAGGGTGAAAAGCTGACACTAGATGTAATCGTTCCTGGCACAAAGGAAGATAGTTGTGATTGCTGGAGGTTAATCATCTCAGTCCCGGGACATCACTATCGGAGGTCTTCAGGGTAGTGTCCGAGACCCAGGTGTGACTCCAACCAGCGCAGCAGTTTCTTCCTGATTCCCATTGACTCCAGTTTGGCTAGCGCTCCTTGATGCCATGCTCAGTCAAATTCTGCCTTGATGTCAAGGGCAGTCACTCTCACCTCATCTCTGGCATTCAGCTCTTTTCTCCATGAATTGACCCAAGGCTGTAATGAGGTCAAGAGCTGAGTGACCCTGGCAGAACTCAAACTGAGCGGTTGTGAGCAAGTTATTGCTGAGAAAGTGCTGCATCATCATAATAACAATCTTCATTAGTGTCCCTAGTAGCCTTACATTAACACTGCAATGACTTTACTGTGAAAATTCCCTAGTTGCCACACTCTGGCACCTGTTCATAGACATTGAGAATTCAGAATGTCCAATTCACCTAACAAGCACATCTTTCGGGACTTGTGGGAGGAAATTAGAGCACCTGGAGGAAACCCATGCAGACATGGGGAGAATGTGCAGACTCCGCACAGACAGTGACCCAAGCTGGGAATTGAACCCGGATTCCTGGCGCTGTGAAGCAACAGTGCTGCTGTGCCGTTCATAGCACAGCTGATGACTCCTTCCATCATTTTACCGAGGACGGAGAGTAGATAGGATGGTAATTGGCTGGGCTTGTGTTCTTGTGTACAGGACACACCTAGTTTCTTGTGTACAGGACACACCTAGGCAATGTTCCACATTGCCAGGCAATACCTGTGTTGTAGCTGTACTGAAACAGTTTGGCTCGAGGTGTGGCAAGTTTGGAGCACAAGTCTTCCGTGCTATTGCTGAAATATTGTCAGAGCCCTTAAACTTTTTAGTTGTTTCTTGATATCACATTGAGTGAATTATATTGGCTGAACAGTGACATCTGTGATCCTGGGGACCTCCGGCGGACACCAAGATGGATCACCCGTTTGAAACGTCTGGCTGAAGATTGTTGTGAATGCTTCAGCTTTATCTTTTACACAGATGTGCTGGGCTCCTCCATTGTTGAGGATGGGAATATTTGTGAAGCCTCTTCATCCAGTGAGTTGTTTAATTGTCCACCATGATTCAGGACTACAGTGCTTAGATCTGAAGCGTTTGTTGTGGAATGGCTCAGCTCTATCTATTGCTTGCTGCTTATGCTGTTTGGCACACAAGTTGTCCTGTGTTGCAGCTTCACCAGGTTGACACCTCAATTTCCGGTATGCCTGATGTTGCTCCTGGCATGCTCTCCTGCATTGAACCAGGGTTGATCCCCTGGCTTGGTGGTAATGGTAAAGTGGGGCACATGCCAGGCCATGAAGTTGCAGATGTTTGAGTACAATTCTGCTGCTGCTGATGGCCCACAGTGCCTCATAGATGCCCAGAGTTGCTCAATTTGTTCAAAGTCCATACAATTTAGCATGGTGGTAGTGCCACACAACACGATTGAGGGTATCCCAGATGGTTTGGCTTGTCACGGACAGATACATGTACAGCAGGCAGGTTGATAAGGATGAGATCAAGTATGTTTTTCCTTCTTGTTGGTTCCTTCCCCACCTGCTGCAGTCCAAGTCAAGCAGTTATGTCCTTTAGGACCCGGCCAACTTGGTTTGTGGTCGTATTACCGAGCCACTCTTGGTGATGGACATTGAAATCCCCCACCCTGAACATATTCCGCACCCTTGCCACCCTCAGGGCCTCCTCCAAGCGGTGTTCAACGTGAAGGGCAAATCCCTCCCGACTGTATTCCACTGAGCCGTCGCTGCCTCTGCTGTGTCTGTCCTGCCAGTGAGACAGGACATATCCAGGAACGGTTCTAGTGGTGTCCGGGACATTGTCAGTAAGGTATCATCTGTGAGTATGACTGTAAGGCTGTTGCTTGACTATTGTGAGACAGCTCTCCCAACTTTGGCACAAGCCCCCAAATGTTAGTAAGGAAGACTTTGCAGGGTCGATGCCGGCTGGTCTGTCCAGTTGATTTCTTTTTTCTATGTGTTTTTGTCGCAGTTGAATCCAACTGGGTTGCTTGCTAGGCCATTTCAGACGGCATTTAAGAGTCAACCACATTGCTGTGGGTCTGGAGTCACATACAGGCCAGACCAGATAAGGATGACCGATTTCCTTCCCCAAAGGGCATTAGTGAACCAGATGGGTTTTTACAGCTGTCGATAATGGTTTCATGTTCATCATTAGACTTTTAATTGCAGATATTTTATTCAGTTTAAATGCGAACCCGGGCCCCCAGATCATTACCCTGGGTCTCTGGGTTACTAGTCCAGTGACAATACCACTATGTCTCTGCCTCCCCTTGTGGGATGTTCGCTGATGATTTCACAATGTTCAGCACTATTCATGACTCCTCAGATACTGAAGCAGTCTGTGTCCATAAGCAACAAGACCAGGGACAACATCCAGGCTTGATCTGACAAGTGGCAAGTAACACTTGTGCTGCAAAAATGCCAGACAATGACCATCTTCAACAAGATAGAATCAAATAATTTCCCCTTGACATTCAAAGGAATTATCATCACTGAATCCCCATCATCAACATCCTGGAGGTTACCATTGATCAGAAACTTAACTGGACGAGGCATTTAAATACTGTAGCTACAAGAGTAAGTCAGAGACTGGAAATTCTGCAAGGTCTAACTCACTTCATGACATCCCAAAGCCTGTCCATCATCTATGGTTAAGGCACAAGGCTGAAATCTGATGGAATATTCTGCCTTGATGAGTGTAGCTCCAAAAACAAACTGAAAGCTTGACATAATCCAGGGTAAAGTAGCCCACTTGATTGAGACCCCGACCACGACCTTAAATATTCACTCTTTCCACCACCAACACACAGTGCCAACAGAGTTCACTGCTGTATTCAAAAGATTCCTTTGACAGCACGTTCCAACCCTGTGACCTCTATCATCTCAAAAGACAAGAGCAGCAGATGCAGGGGGACACCTACCGCCTGAAGGTTCCCCTCCAAGCCACAAGCTATTCTGATTTGGAACCATCTCATCATTCCTCCACAGTCTCTGAGTCAAAAACATGGAATTGTCTTCCTAATAGCACAGTCGGTGTGTCTCCGGTCAGGAAAGCAGCTCGCCACCACCTTCTCAAGGGAAATTAGGCAGGATGGAGCAACAAATGCTGGTCTTGACTGCAAAGCTCACATCCAAAAAAGAATAAATCCAGAACAGTGAGTGAGATTCTATTGCCACTGACCACAAACCATTACATATTACTCTTTTTTTGCATTATTCCACGTAAATTACGGCATATTTATGAAAAAAAGCCCAAATATTTGCATTTCATCCAACCTATTTATTGCATTCAGTGTGGTGTTAAAACGCAACACCATTCCAGAATTTAATGCAGAAAATTGGAAGCAGGTGACGATTCAACTGAATGACATCCAATTTCAAAATAGTTTCAAACTGAAAATAGCATAGAAGTAATCTTCTTCGACGATCACTCGCTGATGAGTATGATTCTCCACTGAAGAAACTGTGTGTTACTGGTCATGGGTTCTGTGGGTTCTTGCATGGCTGATGAGCCGAGAGCTGCATCTTCGACCGCACACTTGGCAGGTGTTTCCTGGAGGTGCAATCGGTCCTTGGACTCTAGATCGCTGGTATTCCTTTCTGAGCCTCCTTTTCCAGTCCTCCTCTTGCCATTGGGTGTGCTTATGGATTGTGTCCCTTCAATCAGGAGGTTCATCCAGGTAAGTCTCTTCTGAGCAAAGGTCTCCCAGGCGTTGACGTCGATGTTGCATTTTTTTAGGTAAACCTTCAGCGTGTCTTTGAGCAACTTCCTTTGTGTCCTCTTGTTCGGAAGCCTTCTTTGAGCTGAGCAAAGAAGATTTTCTTCAGCAGTCGGAATTCTGACACCCTAAGCACATTATCAGTCCAGTGGAGTTGGTTTTGGATAATTATGGTCTCGACGCTGGTGCTCTTGCATCCTTCAAGGACACTGATGTTAGTACGCATGTCCTCCCAGTTGATGCGGAATCTGTCTCAGACAGATAGTACCTCTCCAGGGCTTTGAGGTTGTGCCTGTATCTAGTCCAAGTTCCTAAAGAGTTGGGTGGATGACTGCCTTGTACAAGAGGATCTTGATGTCAGCATGGATGTCATGGTCATCAAAGACTCTCATCCTTGGGCGTCCGAAGGAGGTACTCACGGATTGGATATGATCTTGGATCTACACATCGATGTCAACCTTAGAAGAGAGGTGGCAACTCAGGTATGGGAAATGTTCCACATCAGGGAGGGTTTCTCTGTTGATTTTGATGGAGGGAGAGATTGGATCTTGTCCTATGGCGGGTTGGTAAAAGACTTGAGAATTCTTGAAGTTGGGGTTGAGACCAATTCTTCGAAAGGCTTCCGTGAAGGTGTCAAGCATGGCTTGGAGATTCTTTTCTGAGAGAGTGGAGATGACAATGTCATCCACATACTGAAGCTCCAGAAGTGATGTCAGTGTCGCTTTCTTCTTGGATTTGAAACTGTTGAGGTTCAAAAAATTTCTGTCCATCCTGTAGATGATGTCCACTCCACTGGGGAAGCTTATTCTTGACAAGGTGAAGGATGGTGGTGTTGAAAATGGAGAAAAAGGTGGGGCTATGACATATCCCTGCTTGACTCTTGTCTTGACTTTGATGAGGACTGCACCAACATCTTGTCTTGGAAGAGTTAGAGGGTGTTGATGAACTGAACTTGATGATTGAGTCAAAGGCCTTGGTCAGATCGATGAAGGCCATATAAAATGGTTGATGTTGCTCCTGGCATTTCTCTTGAAGTTGACAAGCAGTGAAAATCATGTCTGCTGTTCCACAGTTTGGTCAGCAGACACACTTGCTTTCTGGAAGGATTTCTTCAGAGACTGGGAGACGGCGGGTAGCGTGCACTCATGTAATGACCTTCCCAGTGATGGAGAGTCGGGAAATTCCTCGGTAGTTTCCACAGTCTGCTTGTCTCCTTTCTTGAAGATGGTGGTGATGGCGGCATCCCTGAGGTAGACAGGAATTACTTCTCTGTCCCATATTTTCACCAGCAGCGGATGGGGATGGTGGGTGATCTCTTCTCCTTGATGCAACATCGGTGACCCTGCCAGGAGGTCAAGACTCCCGACGGCATTACTCTCGGATCAAAGGGACAGTCAAGCCTCTCCACCATGGCAAACTGGCAACCTGAGGAAAAGGCATAGAGGTTTTAAATCATCTGATAATAATAGGTAAATAATTTCTCATCGCCTAAAATTCATCCTATAAACATTGTGTAAGTTAATCAAAATCTGAATAATACAGTATATTGTTTGTTTCAGTAATATTAATTCTTAGGTGAATGAGAAAGGTGTTGAAAGAAGTAGCTCACTAAATTGTTACTCAGACATTGGAATGAAAGAAAGTTATATTTTGATTCCTCAAATTTATTCATATTGTGGCCAGAATGTAACTTTTGAAAAACTTTTGCTGCTTAATTACACATATGATAAATTGTTATTTTTTGCAGGATCACAGAGAAAGGCTCACACAGACAAAGGCTTTCTTTGGGAGATAATAAATGGATAAGCCAATCTGTTGAGTTCTCACATTCCCCATGCTATTGTACAGAGCACTCGTACTGTAGTATTCCAATGTTAGAGGAATTAACTTTCTCAGAATGTAAAGAAATGGAGCAGGAGTAGACCATTTGGCCTCATGAGCAAGCTTTACCTTTTAAGTCCTAGATGACCTTTCACCTCAGCTACACCTTTCTGCACTATCATAGAACATAGAACAGTACAGCACAGAACAGGCCCTTCGGCCCTCAATGCTGTGCCGAGCAATGATCACCCTACTCAAACCCACGTATCCACCCTATACCCCTAACCCAACAACCCCCCTTAACCTTACTTTTTAGGACACTATGGGCAATTTAGCATGGCCAATCCACCTAAACCGCACATCTTTGGATTGTGGGAGGAAACCGGAGCACCCGGAGGAAACCCACGCACACACGGGGAGGACGTGCAGACTCCACACAGACAGTGACCCAGCCGGGAATCGAACCTGGGACCCTGGAGCTGTGAAGCATTTATGCTAACCACCATGCTACCGTACTGCCCACTATCATCATATCATCATATCTCTTGATTCCATTTGGACCCAAGGAACTTCAGGTCTCAGTCTTAAGTACATTCAACAACTGAACATCCTTTGAAGACATTTCTCCACATCTCAGTCCTATATGGTCAACTCTTTATTCTGGCACTGTGTTCTAGTCTCCCAAGCTAGAAGAAACATTCTACTCTGTCAAGCCCAAAAAAATGTGATATGTTCCATTGAGATCACCTCCCATTCTTTTAAACTCTTGAGAATCCAGGCTTCATCTGCTCAATCTCTCTTTATAGAACAATCCCCTTAACCCAGGTATCAGTCAAGTGAATCTTTGTTGCTTTTCCTATAAGGCCAGTTTATCTTTCTTTAGGTGTGGTTTTACCGAGGCCCCATACAATTGTAGTGAGACTTCTTTGCTTTTACACACTTCAAGCCCTTTAAAATAATGATGAACATTTAATTTACTTTCCTAATTGCTTGCTGTGCCCGCATGTTAACATTTTATGATTTACAGACAAGGACATGCTGTTCCTTCTGAATTCTGAATTCCCAGTTCCTCATAATTTAAAAGATGTTCTGTTTTTCTATTTTCCTTGCAAAATGGATAACTTCACATTCCTCCACCCATTCATTTAACTTGTCAAAATTATATTCCGGTCTCTTTGAAATCTTCTCACAGTTTGCTTATCTTTTAACTAAGGATGCGATTCAGTGGCAACGCTGCACCCAAGAAGCAGTTTGCCGCGGCACAGCATGGTTGATAAAAGCCAACATACCCTGTTCTTTGGATCTACCCAGCTTGCAACATCTCACGGGATCCAACGCGATAACGCAAGATGTTGCGACGTAAATCCCGACCATTGTGGGCGGAACCACATTCTGGCAACTCTGCATATTAAAGTGAGACAGTTGGTCTCACTAATGCGCAGATTCCCGAGGTACCTGAGGCTCTGAGATTCATCCCCTTCGACTCGGAAACCTCGGTTGAGCGCCGTTCAGCACTGGACACCACAAATGGGGGCTCCGCTTACCAGAACTCCCCAGTACACAAAACTAGGCTGTGTGGGGTCTCAGCCGTGCATTCAACCTGAAGTCACTTATTTAACGCGAGTCGCGCTGGAAAACACACGGTTAAATGCGCTCACTGTGGGACTTTGTTCCAGATTAGCTGAATTGTGTCCTACATGTTCTCAGAAAACTTATAGATACATTGCACTCCGTCACCTCACCAACACCATTAATATAGATTGTAAATAGCTGAGGTCCAAGCACTGATCCTTACGGTATCCTAGCCTACCAACACAAAAATGATGTTTATTCCTGCTTTCTTCATTCTGTTCATGAACTAATCCTCAATCCGTCCTATTATTCGCAATCCTAACCCTTCATTTTGTGGCGTTGTATTGAGCGCTTCTGAAATTTCAACTATGCTACACCTACTGGTTCCCTCTAATCCAACCTGCTAGTACAGAATCACAGCATCTTTACAGTGCTGAAGGAGTGCAATCAGCCCATGGAGTCTGCTGTGTCTCCGAAAGAGCATTTTAACGAGCCCCGCTCCCCTGCCTTGCACATTTTTTCTTTTCAGATAGTAATCCAATTCCCTTTTGAATAACTCAATCAAAACTGCCTCCACCACCCTCTCAAGAAATGTGATCCAAACTCCAACCCTCTGGGTGAAAAACGATTTTCTCACAACCCTTTTACGCTTTCTGCTAACTATTTTGAATCTGTGCCCGATAGTTCTTGACGCTCTCTTGAGAGGGAATAGTTTCTCACTATTTACTCTGTCCATACCACTCACTCACGATCTTGACTATGTCTATCAAACTCCTCTCAGCCTTCTTTTCTCCGGCAAAAACACTCTCAAGCTCTCAAAAAATGACAATGTCAAAAAATTCTAATGGCTTTGACAAGCATGATTTCAATATAATTGTTAATTATTAATTGATTATTTATTGAAATGTTTTCTGATGCTTAATTCCCATCATTATTTTTGATCTAGTTTATTTTTATTTTTATTTCTAGTTCTTTTAGTCCACTGTAGCCGATTTACCTCTCATACCATCAGGCAGAAGGTACAGAAGTCTAAAGACCCGCACATGCAGACATTGGAACAGCTTCTTCCCCACATCTACAAGACTCCTCAATGACTCCCCCTCGGACTGATCTGTTCCCTGTAAGAACATTATTCACAAAGCCCTATGTTGCTCTTGCTCATGTATTTGCTTTGTTTGGCCCCTTGTTCCGCACTGTAACCAATCAGTCTTTGTCGATGTACCATTTCTCAATGTTCTCTATTGATTATTCTTTTTGTCTACTATGTACGTACTGTGTACGTTCTCCCAGCCACAGAAAAATACTTTTCACTGCCCTTCGGTACGTGTGACAACAAATCAAATCAAATACCTATGTAGTTTACTTTGTTCAGATTAAAGATCTAATGACTCTCAAACTCAATATAAAATTCTATTATATTGAGATCATTCTTCCCCAGATGCTCATTTACTACAAAGTCATTCATTAATTCTATCTCATTGCATGCAATTTCCCAGCTTCACTGTGACGAAGGATGCGGCACACCAGCCAAAAGTCCATTGACCTTCGGCGGGACCGGATAACCTCGATGACGGATGACGCTGGAAAATCCCACCCTGTTCCTTTGTCAGTTCCTTGGAATACTGATGTAGAAAACTATCTTCAATGCATTCCAAGTTTGATCAAACAATCTATTCTTGTTCTTGAATTTCATTTGATTTTTTTTATTAAAGGCTTGAAAAGAGGCCTTGAGTAAAGGAATTGTGTACAGCTGAGGAATGGATGCACAAATACACTGAACAATAAGTTGAAGAATAGAATATACTCTTGACAATACTCCCCCCTCTTAGTAATCCAAGGCAAATGAAGAAAAATAATGTCTTCAAACATTTAAAACACGATCAGCATTAACCAACTGAAGAAATAGTATGAACACTATTTATCTCCACTCATATGTGTGCATCACAATGTTAATCCAGGAGGTCCTGGATCCTGTACATGAATAAAAAACAAAAATAACACCTTGACGGCATGGGTACAAATCCAGCAGTGGCAATTGGTTGAATTTAAGTTCAATTAATAAATCTAGAATATGAAGCCAGTCTCAGTAATGATGACTATGAAACTATATCAATTGTTGGAAAAATACAAATAATGCCCTTTAGGGGAGGAAATCTGCCATCCTTACATGACCTGGCCTACAAGTGACTCCAGATCCACGGAAATGTGGTTGATTCTTAACTGCCATGTGAAATGGCCCAGCAAGCCACTCAGTTCGATAGCAGTTAGGGATGGGCAACAAATGTTGGCCTTACCAGCGAAGGTTACATCCCATGAAAGAACAGAGAGGAAGAAAAATAACCAAATTTTGTTCTCAGCTGTAGGTTTCCTGCCAAAGCCATCATGGCTACAGAATGGCAGCCAATATTTCAAATGTGACTCTCTCTAGGGTGCTGTGACACCATTTAATCAGCATTTTTATGGTGTTGTTTCTAATAGGTAAAATTCAAACAGGTTATGAATCAGCCTGCAAAATCCTTCCAATCCTTCAAACTGTTCTCCAAGGGAGAAAAGAGTGAGGAAGATATGCTAAAACAAACAGGCGAAATTATGTTGCATTTTATGAGATTTAAAATAAACGCTTCAATGCTGGAGTTAAAATAGTTGACAAAGAAATGTAATAGTCGCACACTAATTACACACATTAAGATTTAAAATGTTTTAAAGTAATGGGTTAATACCTACAAAATAAATCTAAATCATATTGTGCCCCATTAGGCAACCTTTTTGTACCCAACAGCTGCTCGATATGTAAGGGGCTGGTTTAGCACAGGGCTAAATAGCTGGCTTTTGAAGCAGACCAAGGCAGGCCAGCAGCACGGTTCAATTCCCGTACCAGCCTCCCCGAACAGGCGCTGGAATGTGACGACTCGGGGCTTTTCACAATAACTTCATTTGAAGTCTACTTGTGACAACAAGTGATTTTCATTTCATTTCATTTCATTTCAAATCTGCAACTTCTTCTTGCTCTATTTACATTACTTTCACAGGATATAAACATTCTCCCAAAATGGGGCTATGTCTCACGCTGATGCAAAAACACAGGCGTTGCACTCCTGAGTTTCCTAGAAAAAAAACAACCCGCAGGTTGCAGATTTTACATATCAAACAGCTATTGAGTAAAAATGTTGCCTAATGCGGCACAATATGATTTATATTTATTTTGCTGGTATTAACCTGATTCACATACTTTCAGGGGGCATGCCAGGGACCCGGAGTGCTTCACGCAGCTTTAACTGTAGATACGGGCCCCCGCACTTCTGGTTCCGAGACCGTGCATGCGCACGGCGGCAGCCTCCAATGGCTGCGACGAGCGCCATGGTGGACTTGGACCACGCCCCAAAACACCAACAAACTAGGCCTGCCTGATCTGCCGCTCGCCTGTGGATCTTTCTGGACCGATTGCTTCCCCGACCGTCCATAAGGATCCCCCCCGGTGCTCGATCACCCCGCACCCCGCCAGGGCGGCTGCTGACTGAGTCCGCAGCCAACACGTGAGGTTCCCAATTGACCATATGTGGTTAGAACCACGTGGTCGGGAACTCGACATGCTGGGAGCGGAGTATCACTGGACGGGCCTCTGGCAATGCCCCCCCCCCCCCCTCCCCCCCCCCCTCCCCCCCCCCGCCATAATGCAGCTTACCTTAGTAATGTTTGGAATACTGTACTTAAACTGTAATTTATTTTATAAATGAAAATACAAACTGTCATTTTCAATCAGTATGTTTCAGAGAACCTATTCAGAACTAGAAACCACACCATAATGCCAATTTGGGTAATTCGCGGACGCGCGGATATTCGGGGCCCGAAGAATCCGAATTCTTCGATTCCGTTGTAAACTTTGATTCTCCACCCCTGCGCCAAACACGATTTTGGCGCGGGGCTGCGGAGAATCCAGCCCAGGATGTCCATTTGTGGCATGTATGTTATAAAGAATCTTTAATATACCGACAAGAAAGGGAACATTTTTTGTCATGCATAAAGTCTGTTCAGAATCCACTTCACCACTTTATTTTTCTCATGGGTATCGTCATTTATTATCATGTGGTTAAATTAAAAATCACATAATTAGAAAGTAAAATTTATTTGACATACTGTTAGTTCAAGTGTTGCAGTACTGCTCTGATATGAGGTGATACCAGAGTCATTATTAGCTGAAGGGCCATGTTTATGTGGCACTATGAAAATCTGGCTACGCAGTTGCGAAATACAAGTTTAATGACAGGCAAAACGCACAACGGAAAACTTTGGCATATTATTGTAACAATTGGCATTATGGCATGGTTTCTAGTCCTGAATAGGTTCTCAGAAACATACTGATTGAAAATGGCCGTTTGTATTTTCATTTATAAAATAAATTACTGTTTAAGTACAGTATTCTAAACATTACTAAGGTAAACTGCATTATATGTGCTTTCAGGGAACACAGAGAAATAACCTTTTTACTCCATGTTTGTCCGGGTCCAAGCCACTACATTCGCTGCCCCCTACCCCACCCCAGTCCTGGAGAGAACTGTGAATTGCTATTTGGCTGTTGTATTTTACCTCATTAGAGTGGATTAAGCCAGGATGCTGAGTAGGATAAAAGGTGACTTCCAGGCAGGAGAAGGACTGGGGCGTCTGAGAGAAAAAGCACCAAGTGTCATTTGAGTGCTGACACCATTATTGACTGGAGCCCATGCGGTTCACACTTTTCAATTATGGCTGCTAAAGCAAAGGTGGCCATTAATTGCAAAGGCTGATGCCTGAGCAGCAAATGTCAGGGGAGGCTCCATAACCCCTGTCTCCACTTCTTGGAACTTGACTCGAGGATGTTCAAGGGCGGGATCCCACAGGGTTCCCAGGTCCCAGTGGAAAGAAAAGATGCTTCAAAAGCGAATTGTATTTAGCAGTTTCAGTTCAGTGCGCAGTCTGCGCTTTTTCCTCTGTAGTGTCAGAGGTCTGCTTCAGTGTGGTGATATGTGCATCATCGTACATTGA
This sequence comes from Scyliorhinus canicula, assembly GCF_902713615.1. Taxonomy (NCBI): domain Eukaryota; kingdom Metazoa; phylum Chordata; class Chondrichthyes; order Carcharhiniformes; family Scyliorhinidae; genus Scyliorhinus; species Scyliorhinus canicula. The sequence continues at coordinate 67,139,009 of NC_052150.1, read as the reverse complement.
CTGCTATAAACTCTCCAGCAATATATTTAATAGAAACAACTGGGGAAAAACCTTGAAATAACCTTCATATTGGCACTCACCATTGTCCTGGTGACAGCATGGCTTTGTCCAAGGAATTTCTCTGCTAACAGCCTTTTTTGCTAATTGATAAAAGGACCAGAGTGCTGAGTATTCTTAATTCCTCAGCTCTTTTGTTCCTTTAAGAACACCATCTTGCATTTGGAAGAAGTTAATGTTACTTGTGCGCAAAAATTTGTAAGAGATATAATCTGAATGTTACTGAGTTATGACCACAAATGCTCCTTCAATCCAAGTATTTGTTGAATGAATATGCTTTAACCTGCTCACCGCAGGAAGTTTTATTGTGACATAAGCAATTTAGCACAAATTAATGTGATTTATTTTTATCATTCTGAATTCTGCAGCACCTAAATTAAAGCTATCCCTTTATGAACTGCCACTAAAGTGTATCAAATCATTTAAGCAAATTCATGACTGTCTTAAACATACATTATTTAAATAAATACCCATTTTCTTGAAAATATTTGGAATTTTTTTTAACGTTCAATCATTTGGAATATGGTGGGCTGGATTTTCACTTTGCGACTTGCTGATAGTGAAGGAGCCTGGCACTGCCTGGGAAACCCTGAGTTTCAGCAGTGTGTTTGTCAGTTCCTTTTTAATACAGCCACTGCATTTTTACCTGCCTTTTCGATTTCCTGAACAATTAGCGCAGGCAGGGGGGCTGACAATCCCAATGAATTTAATGAGACTCTATGCAGATGAAAATTGAAGGATTGTCCAGGATGTTTCTGCAGTTTCGGGAACTGCAATAATGGGCTCTCAATATTGCAAGGCAGCGACTCGCTTCTTTGATGCCTTCCTGGAACTGATGCTGGGGACGACAAGAGCCCACAAGGAGATTCTGTTCCCTGTCAGCAGTGTGAAGAAGCATGCCACAGAGCACAAATAGGCATGGTTGGAGACCGCTGAGAAAGCCAGAGATAGGGGGCAGGATTCTCTGATCCTGGGCTAAGTGTTGACGCCGGAGCGTTTTACAGGCCCCTCGGATCATCGATCCTGTGCTGCACAGGGGGCCAGCACAGCACTGAAGAGCCTCATGCTGCTCTAGCTGCCGATACCGGTGTCAGAATGGGCGTCGTGGGTCTGCACATTCACACTACGACCGGCGCAAGTTCGCACATGCGCATGGGTTGCCTTCTCAGCGTCAGCCCCGACGCAACATGGTGGAGAGCTACAGTGGCCCGGCACGGAGGAACATAGGCCCCCACCAGGATAAGCCCGCCCGCCGATCGGTAGGCCCCGATCGCGGGTCAGGCCACCGTGGAGCCCCCACCCCCGGGGTCGGATCACCCCTCCTCTCCACCAGGCCACCCCCCGCAACATGAATGGCGAGGTCCCGCCGGGTAGGACCACACATGAACGGCGCTGGCGGGATTCGGCCTAACCCGACGGGCACTCAACCCATCGCACGTGGATTATCGCCGGGGGGGGGGGCGCATAGAGCGGGCCCCGAATGGCGCCGTGCCAAAACTGCCGGCACCAATGGTCCTGCTCTCTCTGTGAACCTCCTTATATTCCTATCTGAACATCCACCATTGACAAACAGCCTCATCTTAATGCAAAATTGCACTACGACTCACAAAAGCAAAAGTTGTTCGCCCATCCACTCAAGACTTTCCAAAGTCTCACCCATAGGTCTTTCCTCTAACTCTTCTCAGGCAAAGAGACTACAGAACACCAGGGAGAGACAGAGAACTGAAGGTGGCTCTCCAGCACTTCCAGACTGATAGAGGAGGCATTGGACTAAGCACTGGACTCGGAGGCCTGGTCATCAGAGAAAGAGACATGGGGGCCTCTTGGCCAACTTGTGGCAGAAATGAATGCCACACGGCAACATGCTCACTCATGCTGAATTGATGCTTACAGCCATTGAAATATGATGCACAATTATCATTGACCACCATCTCACCTTGACAGTTCTAAATTATGGCATTTTATGGCCCCATCGAAGTCAATGGACATTTGGCTGACTCACTGCTTCCGCCACAGGGAACTTGCTACGGTGATATTGGAAATCTTTAATCTCCTGAGGCCCATAACATGTCCCACAGGATATGGTGCAGGAGGAGGACATGGTGAACCAGAAGAGCAAAGATTTGTCACAGCACAGGGGTATGTACATGAGTTTCTGAACCACTAAAACCTCCTCAAACATCCTGCGAGATTAACGCAGCTAGATTGAAAAACCACTGGTAAAATTCTCCATTTGAGAGACCATTGGCTGGAATGGTGCGTGAGCCGAAATTGAGGCCGGCACCGGAATGCCATGCTCCGGTGGCTAAACAGCGGCATGAATGCGTTCTATGCCACACGCCAGCATGGTCATGTAAATTGTAAAGTAAACGTGCCGGTATACCATTAACGGACATGACCAGGCCTCCTGTGATGCTCCACCTCTGCCAGCAGCAGTACCGACAACGTGGTTCACTTGTGGTACTTAAAATCGAGAAACAGGCACAGTGTCACCTGAAGGTGAGAGAGGAGGTAAGACATGGACCCAAAGGCGCAGCTGTGGGCTGCCAGTCCTGCCACTGGCTGAGGTGGGGTGGTGGTCTGCCAGGGTCAGGGCAAGTAGGGGGGGGGGGGATATTGGGAAGGGGGATATGGGGGGGAAGGGGGATATGGAGGAGGGGGATATGGGGGATATGGGGGAGGGGAATATGGGGGAAGGGGGGATATGGGGAAGGGGATATGGAGGAAGAGGGGATATGGGGGAAGGGGGGACATGGGGAAGGGGGTATATGGGGGAAGGGGGCAGTCAGTGGAGGGTCTCGCTTGGTGCTGCGCGCCGAGTGGCCATTTTGCCGGGTCTCCGGGAGGGGGCGTCTTTTGTGCAGTGACGCCGCGTGCGTCCGTGACAGGTGACGCCATCGCAAATGGTGTTGCGCCGCGACATTTCGGGGGCCCGATGCCGGAGATATTCGCGCCGTTTTTGCCGCCGGGTTCAGGCCATTCACGGAGAATCCCGCCCAAGGTAGCTGCAAATGCTTCAGCCTTGTCATTTGCACAGACATGCAGGGCATCATTGCAGATGGCGATATTTTTGTCGCCTTCTTGTCCAGTTAGATGTTTCATTGCCCACCGGTATTCTTGACTGGATGTGGCCGTGCTGCAGTCCTTTGAACTGATGCGATGGCTGTGCGTTCACTTAGTTCTGCCTGTGGCATGCTGCTTCAGCTGTTTAGCTTGCCTGCAGTCGTGTTCAGTAGCTTCTGCATGTTGGCACATCATTTTTAGCTGGCGTGCCGTTGGTCCAATCTTTTGCAGCTTGGCAGCCACTCTGTGCCCATTGCCTGTCATAAGTGGGCAGGAGGTGGATTGGCATAGTCTGGACCTGTTTACCGCCACAGTGGGTGAGTTTCAACTCAACCTACCAATCACAAGCTCAAATTCTGCTGGGAGATGTGTTAATGCCTTTTGTGTTCATCAATATGGTTATTAAGATAAACCGGCATTCCTCACATGTTTACCTTAACAACCATATTAATTGTGCCAGTTTGGATATTTTCTGTTTCCTGCACCACTCTTCCTTCTGTCTTCTCTAAGTGAGTTTGACAATTTGAGACTCATTTGTGTCAAAATGCATTCACTTTTGTGTTGTGAGCTCACATCCATTAGGAACTAGTTTGGGACTGTCCCAATCTAACAGCAGAAAAAAAATGCTTTCATCTTAGTGTCTTTGTTGAATTCAAGCCAGGATTTTAGAGCGAAAAGGAAAAAGAGGTTAACCAGCTCTCTTTAATCCAATAATCTAACACTGAACACAATTGGGTCAAAATTGCTTTGTCTGCTATTAGTAACGAAACAATGTGTTCACATGACAATTTTTTCTTTTGTTATTTTGACAAAGGTATGAACGTATTTATTTTAACACAATAACTAACAGCATTAATTCAAACTTGTCTTTTATGGAGCCAAAAACAAGTTAAAGCTATATTTTTAAGAAGTAAAATTATATTGCATCCTGATTACATAGTGCCAAAATAAATGACACTGGTCTTATACTTTAGGTTTTCAAAATACATTGAGCTATCTCATCCAAAAATGTATTAATTTAATCCGGGGTAAATTTGTCATGACAAAAGAAATGCAGAAAGAGCTGCATCATTTCTTTTGCTGATATCCCATATATTCACTTGGACTGGAGAAAAATATAATGGGAAAAAGTTTGACACACTGAGCAAAATTCTCTGCTTGGGAGATAAGTGTTGCCCTTGGGACTGAATAGCGTGCCGTTCGCCTTCCCGTTGTGGCGCTATTTGTGGAGCAATTCAGGACATGCTAACGGGCCAGCACTCTGCCCATGTGAATCGGGAGCAATTCGAATTTCTGCCGTCGTCGGATTGTCTGGAGTTGCCACTGGAGAGCTGGACAAGCTGGAGCAGTTTATAAGCACACAGCTCCCCAAACACTCATTCCAGCCAAGAAGATGGCTCCACGTAGAGGAGCGCCATGCTTCACGGATGCAGAGCTCGATACCATGTTGGAGGCGGTGCAGGAGAGGTGGGACACCCTCTTCCTCAGGGTGGGCAGGAGGCACCCACCCTTGATTGTCAACATCGTCTGGGCGGAGGTGGCCAAGGCGGTCATTGCTGTGAGCCTCATCAGGCAGACTGGCACGCTGTGCCGCAGGAAGATGAACGATCTCCTTTAGTGCAGCTCGGGTGAGGCACCACCTCTTTTCCCCTGGCATCACTCCTGTTGTTCACATCACACCAGAGGCTCGCTGAACATTTACAGGACATTGTGAGCTGTCAGCAGAATGAGCAACCAGGGGCTGTTCAAATGGGTGAACAGAGGGAAAGAGTAGCCATGTGTTAACTCCCCAGAGAGTGAGGTCACTAAAGAGTTCTCTTACAGGGGACTTAGATGAGGTGGCATATCAGAGAACTTGGATGTCGATGCACAGTGAGATTTTTGGAATAGCACCTATCATGGTCTAGGACCACAGAGGAGTTCAGTTCCAACGTGGCAGAAAGCATCGCCGTTTTCAGCATGCAAATGGTGACTAATACATGGCTGCACCAACCCCTGATCGAACGTCTGGTGACCATTGACTCAGTTTCCACTGCAGCACAAGTTGAATTCTCCTGATGTCTCAGTGCCATCAGTTCCTTTCACAAACCATTGTTTCAAGAAAATTGCCATGACCTGTGACTTATTTAGTTTGTTTACTTTTGATTCAAAATGAAGTCCTCGGATCAGGATTTAATATTCAAACTAAAGTCCATTAAAACAATAGCAGCAGTGAATATGACCCTTAATGTGAATATAATCCTTTGAGACAATTTGATGTGTAATTGGCAATGTCAGGGTGGCAGTGCTAAGATGTTCGGCTGGCAGTGCCAAGGCACTCAGGTGTCGAGTGAGTTCCAGGGTACCACCCTGCCCTGCCTCAACCACCCAGGGGTCTCAACTGCCCAGCGAGACCCCCAGGAGGTGCCATCACAACTGGTGCATGACTTTGTGAGCCAGTACAAAACGGAACCCATTGAGGCATTGCTGGTGTGATCAGTGAGTCCCAGGCAATTTGGGGGAGCACATATATAAATGAGCCTAATTGCTTATTCAGATAATTTAGACATTCTTAATTCTCCCTCAGTGTACCCGAACAGGCGCTGGAATGTGGCGACTAGGGGCTTTTCACAGTAATTTCACTGCAGTGTTAATGTTAGACTACTTGTGACAAATAATGATTATTAATTATTTAAATATGCAAGCCTGGGTCTCACCCAGTGAGAGCGAGATCCAGATTGTGACGCGCTGAGACATCGGGAGGATTCAACCTGTGCTGCAGTGGAAACTGAGACAATGTTCACTAGACGTTCGATCAGGGGTTAGTGCAGCCATATATTAGTCACCATTTGCATGCTGAAAACGGCGATGCTTTCTGCCACATTGGAACTGAACTCCTCTGTGGTCCCAGACCATGATAGGTGCTGTCTGTAAGTCCTGTGAATTTCGTGAGACATTTCAAGTGTCACAAATCTCGATGTGAGCCTCTTGCAAGATTCAACAGCCTCGTCCCGGCACCAAGTCAGAAGCGACGAGTTCGCTGAATCATGTCCTGTATCACCTTTCTCTGGTCATCGCTACAAGAGGAATCATCCTCCCTGTATCTATCATATCAAGTCCCCTCTGGATCTTATATGTTTCAATAAGGTCATCTCTTATTCTTCTAAACTCCAATGAGTATAGGACCAACCTGTTCAACCTTTTCCTGTAAGATATTCCCTTCATCCCAGAAATTATTTTAGTGAACCTTCTCTCAACCGCTTCTATGTAATTACTTCCTGCCTTAATAAGAACAAAACTGTACACAGTACTCCAGTTGTAGCCTCACTGTGGCCATGTACAGCTATTGAAAAATGTAATTACTTTAAATCCCATTTCCCTTTTAGAGATACCAACATTCTATTTGCCTTCCTAATCACTGGATGTACCTGCATATTAACATTTTGTGATTCATGTACCAGGACACTCAGGTCCCTCTGTGCCACCAGGTTTTGCAACTACTCTACATTTTAATGGCATATTACTTTACTATCCTTCATGCCAAAATGGACAAGTTTGCATTTTCCCATATTGTACTGAATCTACCAATTTTTATCCCACTTACTTAACTTACCAATATATCCCTTTGTCAACTCTTTATCTCCTCTTGACAATTTTCTATCTTGGTGTTAGCTGTAAATTTAGTTAAAGTGGACACAATTCGACCACCGTGTTGCGCCCAGTGCCGATTAAGGCATGTCAAGTGCATTGCAGGAAAGGCCCAAATCAGGCTTTGCATGGGGCACGAACCTTGCATGGGTCACCCGACACGCGGTGTGATCTAAATCACGCTCTCACTGGGCATGATCCAGATAATCATATTTAAATAATAAATAATAATAATAATCACTTATTGTCACAAGTAGGCTTCAATGAAGTTACTGTGAAAAGCCACGAGTCGCCACATTCCGACGCCTGTTTGGGGAGGCCGGTACTGGAATTGAACCCGTGCTGCTGGCCATATTCTGCATTACAGGCCAGCTGTTTAGCCCACTGTGAATGAGCCAGAGAGGACTCACCCAGGGGCAGATAAGTCATGATGGCCACTCTGAGGGTCTCAGGAGGCCAATGGAGCCCCTCGGGCGGTCAAGGACAGGGCAGGGCATTACCCTGTCCTTCCCATGGCATCCAGAAACATTGGGAGTGGCAACCAGACATGCTGGCAGTGACAGATTGGCACTTCTAGCATGCCCAGCTGTCATTACCGGGTACCAGTGGCACTGTCTCGGTGCTAGGCTGGCAGTGTCAGGGTTCCCAGGTTGGCATTGCCAAGGGTCAGAGCCTAAGGGGAGCCAAACCCATGGAAGGAAGGGTGAGGGGGAATGAAGAGTGGAGCAAAGGGAGGGTATGAAGAGCTTCACAAAGGTTGAAGGAGAGGAGAGGGTGGTCCTGAAAGGGGAATGGGGAGCCTGAAAGGGAGAGCCCTCAACCACCCCATAGCAGGGTGTCCTCACTTGTTGGGGTGTGGTAATGCCCATATCTGTGAGGGGTGGCATTGCCCGTGGGTGGGAGTGTGGGGACCCTCATGTTCACTTGGAGATCTCACCCAAAGTGTGGATCTCACCCAAAAAGCCAGCAGAAAATATCCTGCCAAACTCACCCCAAATGACAATTTACATTTTTTGGGGTGAATCACGCCCAATACATTCTGTCCCTTCACCTAAATCATTGATGTAGATTGTAATTATTGAGGCCCCAGCACTGATCCCTGTGACACTCCACTAGTTCCAACTTGTCAACCTGAAAGATACACATTTATTGCTTTCTGTTAATTAACCAATCCTTTAACCATGCTAATTTGTTCCCCGCCCTTCCCCCCCAGCCCAACTCCCCATACCCTGAGCTCTTATTTTGTGGAGTAGCCTTTGATGTGGAACCTTATAAAATGCTGTGTTGAAACCCAAGTAGACCATGAGGGGAAGGTGGTGGTGTTGTACTAATATCACTCAGCTCATAATCCAGAGGCCCAGGTGAATGCCCTGGGGACATGTGTTCAAATATGCTGCTGTTTTTTAAGTTCAATAATAATTCTGAAATCTAAAAGATAGAGTCATAGATGGTAACCATAGCAACTATCATTGATCGCTGTGATCTCTACCTGGTCTGGCTTACATATGACTCTAGTACCAGAGCAATATGGTTCACTATTAACTGCTCTTTGAACTGGCCTAATTCAGTCCTACAATCAGGGCTAGGTAACAAGTTCGGGCAGCACGGTAGCATTGTGGATAGCACAATCGCTTCACAGCTCCAGGGTCCTAGGTTCAATTCCGGCTTGGGTCACTGTCTGTTCGGAGTCTGCACATCCTCCCCGTGTGTGCGTGGGTTTCCTCCGGGTGCTCCAGTTTCCTCCCACAGTCCAAAGATGTGCAGGTTAGGTGGATTGGCCATGATAAATTACCCTTAGTGTCCAAAATTGCCCTTAGTGTTGGGTGGGGTTACTGGGTTGTGGGAATGGGGTGGAGTTGTTGACCTTGGGTAGGGTGCTCTTTCCAAGAGCTGGTGCAGACTCGATGGGCTGAATGGCCTCCTTCTGCACTGTAAATTCTATGATCTATGAAGTGCTGGCCTTGGTCATTGATGCCCACATACCATGATAGAGTAAGAAATAAAAGCACATTCACAGATTTTCTTTCATCCCTTTAACAAAGGTCATCCAGACTCAAAACATTTGCTCCCTTCTCTCTCCACAGATGCTCTCAGACCCGCTGAGATTGTCCAGCAATTTCTGTCTTTGTTCGCTTTTATCCACCTTGCTTTCTGCTTCAAATTTATTAGTTAAACATGGTTTCCCTTCCACAAAATCATGTTGATTCTTCCTGATCCCATTATAGCATTCTATGTATCCTTCTGCAACGAGGAATTCTAGCAAGTACCCTGTGGTGAATGTGTAACCACTATAATTCACACTGTACATTACTGTGTCCCTGTGGGCTCCATCTGTGAGCCGTTGCACGGCTCTGCCCACAGGGGGAGATGAGGAGAATGTACAGGGCTCCGCCCTCGGCTCCACCCCTTCAGGAAATATAAGTGCTGCGGTTCTGCGAGTCTGCCTTCAGTTCAGCATAGTCGCAGGCAGGCTCAGTTGTAAGCCGATTAAAACCCCAGTTTACTCCAATTCGTGTCTCTGGTTGAATTGATGGTTGCATCAATTTAATCAGCTTAAAGAACTATTATGGAATCAGCCCTTAAACCTGACCGACTGGAACTCGATCCACAGGCCGCAGAGGCAAAGGAAATGTTTTTGCATTGGCTTCGGTGCTTCAAGGCCTACCTGGCTGCGTCAACGACCTCTTCGGTTACAGATGCACAGAAACTCAGTCTCCTCCACGCATGGGTGAGCCATCGTATTTTTACTCAACTTAATGAAGCTGACTCTTATACTGAGGCCCTTGCGATGCTCGACCACCTGTACGTGCGGCCCGTGAACGAAGTCTACGCGCGACACATCTTCACAACTCATTGCCAGCGCCCTGGGGAGTTGCTAGATGACTATCTGCATGACCTCAAAGCCCTAGCACGCGACTGTATCTTCCAGGCCGTGACAGCCTCTCAGCACATGGAACTCGCCGTCCGAGATGTGTACGTTGCGGGGGTCCGATCAAATTATGTGCGGCTGCGTCTTCTTGAAAAAGGGGCCCAGGACCTGGAGGACACGGTAAAACTGGCGACCTCGGTAGAGGTCGCTTTCCAAAGCCTAACTGCGTTCCTGGCCGATCACGCGACCCCATCGTGGATCCCGACCAAAGGCTGCCCCAGGCCTGTGCCGCGCGGCCACCCGCCCACCACGGAGGACTATCGTGCCATTCTTGCGGCCAGCCCCAACATCCCCGACAGCAATGCCTGGCCTGCAATGCGACCTGCAGCAACTGTGGGCGAAAAGGGCACTTCACTTAGGTGTGCCTGGCCAAATCCAAAAACTCGAACCCCAACTCGAACACTCGCTCCTCCGACTCTCAGGCTCACAGACCCCGTAACGTGGCAGCATGTCTGCCGACTCCGCACAACATGTGCAAATCACGGGGGCTGCCATCTTGGCCATCCTCCCCCACGCGGCCAGCCATGTGCGATCCATGGGGGCCGCCATCTTCGATGTCATCTTCCTCTCTGCCCGCCACATGCGATCAACAGGGTCCGCCATCTTGGCCATCACCTCGAACAGTCATCGCGGGGCCACTCCAGCACTGCCGACCACACCGTCTAACCTCAACTCAGCGCCGTCACCTTGGACCAGTCGCAGCCCAAGCACCTCAACAGCTCCATGATGGGCGTACGCATCAACAGACACAAGACACCGTGGGCGGAATGCGCCACAATAAAACCCGGAGTTTTTCACGACGGCGTCGGAGGCCGCTCCTCACCCCCTATTCTCTCCCCCCCGGGGGGCTAGGAACGGCGTTTCGATCCCCTTTCCGCCCCCCACAGGCCACAAACGTACCTTTCCCGCTATGTTCACGCTGGCAGCGACCAGGTGTGGTTGCCGCCGACGTGCACAGGTCGGGAACGGCAGGCTGCCGGCCCATTCGGGCCGGAGAATCACGGGTCGCCGTGAAAAATTTTGGTGGGGGGGTGGGAGAATCACGGGGGCTGCCAGACCGGCCCTCCTACGATTCTCCCACCCGGCCTGGGAAGCGGAGAATCGCGCCCCTTGCCTCTTCGACTCTGGGAGCACTGAGAGTTTCGTTCACCCGGACCTGGTAAGGCGCTGTTCGCTCCCGGTATTCCCAACACTGCAAACAATCTCTCTCGCCTTGGGGTGGCACTCAGTCCAAATACAAAGGCGCACCTCAGCGGCTCTAACGATACAAGGCGCCAATTACACGAATTTCAAATTGTACCTCCTAGGGCTGGATTTCCAGTGTAACCTCAGGAGCCTCACACTCAGCTTCGTCGGGCCCCTGCCCCCACTATGCAGCCGAGCAACCCTGAAAGTCGACCCCCCCCCTCACTCTTCGCTAACCTCACTGCCAACTGCAAGCCAGTGGCCACTCGTAGCAGGAGATATAGTCTGCAGGACAGGGTGTTCATCAGATCTGAAGTCCGGCGCCTATTGCGTGAAGGAGTCATAGAGGCCAGTAACAGCCCCTGGAGAGCTCAGGTGGTGGTTGTCAAAACCGGGGAAAAGCTCCGGATGGTGGTTGATTACAGCCAGACCATTAACCGATTCACGCACCTTGATGCGTACCCCGTCCCCCGGATTGCGGATTTGGTAAACCAGATCGCACAGTACCGCGTGTTCTCCACGGTGGATCTTAAATCCGCATATCATCAGCTCCCAATCCGCCCGGAGGACCTCCACTTCATGGCGTTCGACGCAGACGGCTGCCTCTTCCATTTCCTCCAGGTCCCCTTTGGGCTGAATGGTATGGGCTGCGGGCCACTTTCCCGTACTTGGATAATGTCACCATCGGCGGCCATGATCAGCAGGACCACGACGCCAATCTCCACCGATTTCTCCAGCCCGCCCAAAAGCTCAATCTCACCTATAATAAGGAGAAATGCGTTTTCCGCACCAACAGGCTAGCCATTCTCGGCTACGTCGTGGAAAACGGAGTCCTAGGACCCGACCCTGACTGTATGCGCCCCCCCCTTACAACTCCCTCTCCCATTCTGTCCCAAGGCCCTCAAGAGGCGCCTCGGATATTTTTCGTACTATGCCCAGTGGGTCCCCCAGTATGCGGATGAAGCCCGCCCACTATTTAAGGCCGTCCTCTTCCCACTGTCAGCCGAGGCTCGCCAGGCCTTCGACTGCATCAAGGAGGACACTGCTAAGGCCGCCATCAGTGCAATAGATGAGTCTGTCCCGTTCCAGGTGGAGAGCGACGCCTCAGAGGTCGCTCTCGCTGCCACTCCGAAACAGGCAGGCAGCCAGTAGCGTTCTTTTCCCAAACCCTCTCCTCTTCCGAACTTCGACACTCCTCAGTCGAAAAAGAAGCCCAAGCCATTGTGGAAGCCGTGCGGCCTTGGAGGCACTACCTCGCAGGTAGGAGGTTTACCCTCATCACCGACCAAAGATCAGTTGCCTTCATGTTTGACAATTCGCAGCGGGGCAAGATCAGAAGTGACAAGATCTTGGGGTGGAGGATCGAACTCTCCACCTACAATTACGATATCGTATATCGTCCTGGGAAGCTCAATGAGCCCCCAGATGCCCTGTCCCGCGGCACATGAGCCAGCGCACAAGACGATCGTCTTCACGCGATCCACAATGTCCTCTGCCATCCGGGGGTCACCTGGCTCGCCCATTACATCAGGGTCCACAACCTACCCTTCTCCACTGAGGAGGTTAAAGCCGTCACCAGGAATTGCTCGATCTGCGCGGAGTGTAAACTGCACTTCTATAGACCAGACAAGGCACACCTGGTAAAGGCATCCCGGCCCTTTGAACACCTGAGCATCGATTTCAAAGAGCCCCTCCCTTCAACTAATCGCAACATTTATTTCCTCAACGTCATAGATGAATTCTCCCGTTTCCTGTTTGCCATCCCATGCCCTGATATGACCTCCCATATAGTTATCAGAGCCCTGCACAGTGCCTTCACTCTGTTCGGTTTCCCCAACTATGTCCACAGTGACAGGGGTTCGTCCTTCATGAGCGACGAGCTGCGTCACTACCTGCTCAGTAAGGGCATCGCCTCGAGCAGGATTACCAGCTATAACCCCAGGGAGACCGGGCAAGTGGAGAGGGAGAACAGGATGGTCTGGAAGACCGTCCTACTGACCCTACGGTCCAGGAATCTCCCGACCTCCCACTGGCAGGAGGTCCTCCCTGATGCGCTCCATGCTATTAGGTCCCTCCTTTGTACAGCCACGAATCAGACTCCTCATGATCGCCTATTTGCCTTCCCTAGGGGAACTACTACAGGGGTCTCACTTCCGCCCTGGTTGAGGACACCGGGCCCTGTCCTCCTCCGAAAACACGTTCGGACACATAAGACTGACCCCCTGGTAGAGAGGGTCCAACTCCTGCACTCAAACCCCCACTACGCGTTTGTTGAATACCCCGATGGCCGACAGGACACCGTTTCCCTCCGTGACCTGGCACCCGCAGGCTCTACTACCACTACCGCCGATGTACGTCCCACACTACACCCCACCCAACCTCCCATGCCCTGTGCCCCTGCGCCTCTTTTCTTCCCGCGCTCCCTTCCACCCGACACACCGGTTCGCAGGAACGAAGCTCAGGAAGAACCATCTCCAGAGTCCACCCCCGGACCCACACCGACCATCCTTCCACAGCCATCCGAGACAGCTGCAACACCGGTGCTTTGTCGGTCGCAACGCACAATTCGGGCGCCGGACCGACTGAACATGTAGAGCCGTCACCCCCGTTTGACTTGATTTTTTTAACAGGGGGTGAATGTGTAACCACTATAATTCACACTGTACATTACTGTGTCCCTGTGGGCTCCATTCTTGAGCCATTGAGCGGCTCTGCCCACAGGGGGAGATGAGGAGCATGTACAGGGCTCTGCCCTCGGCTCCACCCCCTTCAGGAAGTGTAAGTGCTGTGGTCCTGTGAGTCCGCCTTCAGTTCAGCATAGTCGCAGGCAGGCTCAGTTGTAAGCCGATTAAAGCCCCAGTTTACTCCAACTCATGTCTCTGGTTGAATTGATGGTCGCATCATACCCAATAACAGATGTTAGGCTAAATAGCCTCTTCTTCCTTTCTATCTCCCTCCTTTCTAGAAAAAAGGTGCTACAATTGCTATTTGCTAATCTGCTCGAACCCTTCCAGAATCAAAGGAATTTTGGAAGATTATTACTAATGCCTCTTGTATTTCTACAGCCTCTATTTTAAGACGATAGGATGCAGGTCATCAGATCCTCAGGACTTGCCTTTTGGTTTAATAGTTTTCCCAGTATTCTTTTCCCTGGCAATGGTTTTCGTCTAGTTCAAGGTAAGAACAATAACTTTTCCCCTTGTTCAAATCATCAGCCTCACTACTCACAATACTCGCTTATCTCTCCTACAAATATACCATGCCAACTTAGTTTTCTCAAATTGACCATGATTGCAACTAGCTGCATTTCACATTTCATACACTGCAAACCAAACATTCTACCATTACCATTAGATGCTCTAAACTCCTTGTCACCAACTAGGAAAAGGTCACACACAAATTGTGGCGTGCAGCCCATCTCTGTAGCCTATCGCTTGTAGAAACACACATGTGTTGGCCATCACAGGTAGGTGGAGCGGCATGGCTGTGGTGAGTGACAACTTTGAAAGGGAACTTTACACATGCGTTTTCACACTGACAGGCTCATTTTCCATTCTTACTTCTATCTCACCTTACTTTGGAGGACAAACTGCAGCTGCATTTATCAGACACTTCCTCCTCCAGTATTCCATTACACTAAAATTGCCTCTCTTATCCTAGAACTGAAAATGTGGTGATACCTCTGCTGCTTTGGCAAGAAAAGGACAGCCAACTTGTCGATGCATTAATACTGTGGCCACCAGGGCAGATTAAAGGCTAGGAATTCTACGCGGCCTCACGTCCTGACCCCTCAAGGCCTGTCTACCATCAACAAGGCTCAAGTCAGGAGTGTAATGGAATACTCTCCACTTGCTCCAACAATACTTAAGAAGCTCGACACCATCCAGGACAAACCAACCCATTTGATTGGTTCTCCTTCCACAAACATTCAATCCCTCCAGCACCGACGAACAGTGACAGCCTTGTGTACCATTTACAAGATGCACTGCAGTAACTTACGAAGGTTCCTTAGACAACACCTTCCAAACCCACGACCACTATTATCTAGAAGGACAAGAACAGTAGATACCTGGGGAACCCATCACCTGGAGGTTCCCCTCCAAGTTACTCACCATCATGACTTAGAAATATATTGCCAGTCCTTCACTGGGACAAAATCCTGGAACTCTCTCCCTAATAGCACAGTGGGTGTACCTACACCTGAAGGACTGCAGCGGTTCAAGAAGGCAACTCACCACCACTTTCTGAAGGGCAACTAGTGATGGGCAATAAATGCTGGCCTAACCAGCGATGCCCACATTCCGTAAATTAATTTTTTTTAAAGCGCCACTCAATGCAGCCCTCACAAAGACCAGCTCAGAGACTAGGACTATACTAACTTTAAAGGACAGAGGTCTTCAAGTGGGAAAATACAGGGCACAAGTTTACTGAGTAGAACAAGGGGAATAGGACAGGTTTCAGTTCGCTGGAGATCATAATCATCTGCTCACTCTGCTTCAGGGGATCCAGATGCTTACTTCAATAAGTTAAAAAATATTTTACAGATAATTTATTACTGCAGAAAAAAATTGACGATTTTTGAAGTACTTTTGAAGTACATGGTGCTCCGATTTTAAAAAATATTTAAAGAGTGAAAGAATATATGAAAGTAAAACAGAAGTAGCCTCTGTGTAATTAACTTTGCTTGCTTTGCCTCCATGATTTATGAATGATTTTCTACATTTTTGTTCCAACTTGAAACAACTTGCATCAGCAAAAATGAATTCAGTGAGTTACCGACATGGGTGGTGGAACAGACATATAGACATAGTGCTCAAACAGAGTGAAGTTTAATGAAGGAAGACGTAAATTACCTTACATCATCCACATAAAAGATCTGCAGTTTCTATTTTTCTGCAGTGACGACAATAGTACAGAATTCTCTTCATAATTTTAATACCTACTCGATAAATATATATGGATTAGACATGAAATAGAACACAAATCGGTTTGTCATTCTTCTTACTTAGTACATTTTATGTGACTGAAGTTATCTACAAATGTATCTCCTCTACATTTATTTATTGCTGAATTAATAATAGGTTGCAGGATTCATCCATATTTGAAAGTAGAAAGGAGGGACCCTGACTGGCTTCTCCCACAATGGACTCTAATCTTCTGACTTCATGCTCACCTGCCTTAATGTAAAGAAAGCGCTTGCATCTAAATAATGCCTTTAGCCATCTCAGAACATCCCAAAATGTTTCACAGCCAATAAACCATTTTTGGAAGTATACAGAGTGATACTACAGTGAATCGAGAATATAGAGGAGCCAGTAGATCTCCGGCAATGACTTCTTTCACCCCTCTCCATTCAAGTAATATCTGGTGTACTCCATTCCTGTCTGCCTCCTTTTCTTCAGATACATATTGACTTTCTGATGTGTAGGCCCAGGGTTGGCTTCCATTAGCTTTATCACTTTATTACTTTTCTTGACTCAATGACCATGCCTGTCATGTTAGGTTGCTGTATGACATCAAGTAGTGGATGAGACAGATGCCTGCAATTGAACATTGAATCATACACTTTTACTGCTTAGAAGAAGACCATTTAGCACATTGAGCCTGCACCAGCTCTCTGAAAGAGGTATCCACTTCATCTCATTCACTTGTCCTTTCCCTGTACTCTTATTTTTTTCAAGTATTTATCCATTTCCTTTCAAAAGCTATTATTGATTTGAAAAGAGACGTGTCAGTTGGGAAGGATTTTACACATGGGCCAGCGTTTGCTGATTGTCCATTGAATTTTGTAAGATTCTTTGAAGATTTCCTCTATATGCTGGGTCCAACTTATCCTTCACACCCAAGGTACAAAAGAGAAAAATCTACTTCAATAGTCTGCGGCCAACCAATAATTTGTATGGATTAATTGTAATGTGTTGTATTGTGTTCTATGCCCCTGTTTAAAGACATGTAAGATCCAAAATGTGTTTTAGACACTTGCCTTCTCATTTTTTAAAAATCTGAACTGTTAATAGATGTTATAATTCAAAGTACATTTTCCCCATTTGTCCTCTTAAATTTATCATCCCACATATCCTTGTGTTTAATTACTTACACCCTATATGATCAATCTATTAAACTCCAAAGCTTGCTTATATTATAGGCTTGTCCTTGCCCATCTGTCCTCTTAGCTGGACATAAAATATCTCATGACATTACCTCGGAGGAGGGCAGGGGAACATTCCCTACAATCTTGGTAACATTTCTTCCTCAACCAACATTACCAGTAGAGATTAAAAGGATCATTGCTCTTTGTGGGGCTTTAATTGCTGCCATGTTTCCACGGTAGCACAGTGGTTAGCACCGTTGCTTCACAGTGCCAGGGTCCCAGATTCAATTAGCCTACTTCTAACAATAATGAAGATTATTATTATTGCAACATTAAATACACTTACCTGCAAAGTGTTTTAGGATGTCCCATGGTCAAAAATTGCTCTCAATAAATGAAAATTCTTTCTATCTTAATTATCTTATTTTTAATATTATTTACCATCAAGCCTTCTACTCAGCATTTTATTGAATGGTAGTGGCTTATCAATTCAACTGACCCCATTTTACTCAAGGTCCACCAGCAGCCCCATATCCTTGACTGTATGTTCCTCCGGAACGGCTTGCTTATTTTAAAACCTGGCATGCTGATAAATGCAAAGATAAATTCAAAAGTTTGCAATCAATCTGACACCCAAATCTTTACTTATTTCATCACCTGACTCCACTCACACCTGAAATGTTTTTGTTACTTCACAACTCAATCGGTCAGATTTTAACTCACTCTAAACACATTCACTCCAGACTTCAGGTTCAATCCAAACCAATTTGCTATTCTCCAGAGTCCTCAACTTCATTGTTCTGAACTGCAGCTCATAGAGCAGGCACGTGTAACCTGATCATGTCAAGAGGGTGTCATCGTGCCAGCTTGCGCGATATTCCAGTCGGCGGACGCGCATGGAAATCAGGCCCACAAACAAGAGGCCAATTAAGCCAATTTAAAGAGCAATTGTCTCCCACTTTGAGTGGCCCATGTGTTTTTATGATCAATGTATGGACCACTCGGCCAGGTAGTCTCCCTGTTTTTCATGAATTCTATACCGTGCAGTATAAAAGATGCACATGATCTTGGCAAGGATCAGGAGGTAGGGATTTTGATTTGATTTGATTTACAATTTTTTCTGGCATTTTTTGGTGTTCTGGAAACTCTTTGATTTCTCAGCATTTGCAGAGGCCTTCCACCAAGAGAATCATAGAATAGATCTCCTGCAGTACAGAAGGAGGCCATTCAGCCAATCGAGTCAGCACCGGCCCTCTGAAAGAACACTCTAGACCCACTCTCCACCCATAACCTCACCTCACCCACACATCCCTGGACATTATTTACATGGGGCAATTTATATGCCAAATCACCTATCTTGAACATCTTTGGGCTGTGGGGGGAAACCAGAGCACCTGAAGGAAGCCCACACAAACATAGGGAGAAAGTGCAAATGCCACGCAGGCAACATTTAATCATGTAGGCTCACTTCTCTGGAACGGAATTTATAAGTTCTTCCTCTTCAATGCCTATCATTCCATCTCTCAAACCTTCCTTAAAACCTATCTATTTCACCAACTTTTAATTCCTTCTCCTAACTAGCCCACTGGTCTTTGGTATCTATTCTCATCTTCATTTGATTTCAGTGCTATTTATGGGATCTCAATCTGCATGAATTGGCTTCTGCATTTGGCTGCACTACAGCAGTGATTGTATTTCCAAATGTCTTCAGTGGTTGCAAAATACTTCTGCACATTCTATGGGTGAGAAAGATGTTATGCAAATACAAGGTTATTCTACGTGAATTGCCTTGGGATATTTTCTACTGTTTTCAATGTGCAGGGATATTGTTACTATTTTGTTAGTCACATCTCATTTATTCCAATGTCTGGTGGCGTATGCCCTTCTAACAACAAAAGTACAGATAGATTGCCTATTCATAGAATCCCTACAGTGCAGAAGAAGGCCATTCAGCCCATCGAGACTGTACCGGCCCTTGAAAAGAGCACCCTACTTCAGCCCACACCTCCACCCTATACCCGTAACCCAGAAATCCCACCTATTCTTTTTTATTTTGACACTAAGGAGCAATTTAGCATGGCCAATCCACCTAACCGGCCATCTTTGGTTGTGGTAGGAAACCTGAACAGCCAGAGAAAACCCACACAAATATGGGGAGAAAGTGCAAACTCCAGAAAGACAGTCACCCGAGGCTGGAATTGAACCCGGGACCCTGGAGCTGTGAGGCAGCAGTGCTAACCACTGTTCCACCCCTTAGCTTTTGCCCAAACTGCACTTGATCCAACAGTCATGCAGAAAGGGGATTGGTTGATTTGTTGATCCATACTGGGATCATTTTATCTCCCTCTCTTTGAACTGTGATTGGTCTTCTGTTGACTTATCTTTACAATGGCCAAATTGAGATTGGGAACTCTGTGACTTCAATCTGGTGACATATTTTCTGTTGACTAGTTTGTTATGCTGAACTATCATAATATAACGGAAAATGGTGGTTTCCGTTTCCGTCAATAAAATTGGAAATTTGCCAACAAATGCCACAAACTGATCAAACGCTATCTTCATTTTTATCAACAGAAAATAAAAGAAAAATAAAATTCTGTTGATAAAAATGAAGATAGCGTTTGATCATCCGTTTTCGGGTGCGGCCTGCAATGCCAGCAGCTGGAACCTCTGTCCCGGCAGCTGGCCAATGGGGTTTCCCATTGTGGACACCCCTGCGCCGTCGGGAAGTCCGCGGGCGTGAGTGCACTGCC
Source organism: Scyliorhinus canicula (assembly GCF_902713615.1). Classification (NCBI taxonomy): domain Eukaryota; kingdom Metazoa; phylum Chordata; class Chondrichthyes; order Carcharhiniformes; family Scyliorhinidae; genus Scyliorhinus; species Scyliorhinus canicula. Next base: position 67,119,304 of record NC_052150.1, on the reverse strand, counting down.
GGTGAAATGGAGGATCCTGCTGACGGAGAATCCAGCCCCTTGTGTTTCAATAAATTCTGGCAACAATTGCTGGAAAGTAGTTCCTAAACACTATCATATTCTCTCTGTATCAGATGTTGGATCAGAGTTTGGGGGAGAAATAATGGTGACATAAATAGTGCAAGTGCATATAGATAAATGCAAAAAGTAAGAAAGCTGCTGTCTGAGATAACTTGGGCCTCTAAAGTTGAGTGGCAACAATAAGTCATTCATTGAACTTACATTTCCTGGATCAGGAAATGCACTGCAACAGTTGTTTAATCTGATTAGTTAAAGAATTACACATTTGCTTCAGATAAGATATGTCTCAGATATCCTTTATAAGCACTGTGCCTTTTCAATGGAACTTCCAGTGGAAAAGTCCATAAAATGTTAATGCACAAGAGCGAGTGTAACATATATGAGTCCTGGGCCTGCATCCGAAACAGGTCAGAGCTCCTCAATGCAGGAATTGCGGCCTCGGTGGGGCATTCCCTGTTGAGGCCCAAAAAACAGAGTTCCATTAGATAGCAGGAACATCCCCGCTACTTGTAGCGCCAGGAACCACTCCTCGATTCCCGCCCAGAATGGACTGTTTTTATTCTCGTTAGATCACGCCCTTTGTCTTCCTCATCTGCATATAAAGAAAGTTTAACCTTTCTTGCCCTAAATTGTACGTTAACTTTTGGAAACTTCTGGAACAAATTCATATTTCTGGCTTTTATAAATAAAGCTTTTGAAGCCAATGTACTTACTTTAACAAAAGGTTCGGTAAGTTAATAATTTATCCTTCTTGCCATCCAGCTTTTGGAGGACACCTTAGGCAACAACTTTCTTATTTTTTTGCATTCAGCTGTATGTACTTGCATTGCTCATGTGGTCATCATTTCTAAGAGCAAAATGTGACCCATTGATGGTTTCCTGCCTTGAATTGCACATTAGCATTTGGGAAATTCTAGAATTAGCTCATATATGTGGATTCTTTTGATAAAACCTTAGAAGCCAAAATACTTAATTCAAAGAAAGTTTAGGTGAATTAGCAATTTATCCTACTTCATCAGTCTATTCAAACTAATCCATGCAATGGACACGATTAATTTCAATGACGTGAAATGCTGCTGTCAGATAATAGAATGTTGACTCTAAATGTCTTCGGCCGATATTTCTTGCTTCACTCTTTTAGTCCAGATGTCCGCCTTTTAATTTGCAATGAGTGATTTTGTCTTAGCTAAAAATATCCAGGGAGCAATTTCATATAATTGCATTTAGCTTTGTATGGTAATATCGCAAATACAATTTCAAGATCTATATAAGTAAGATTGGGGAGTGGGAATTTTATGATTTGGTGATAAAATATGAAAAGATAACTAATGTTTAAACAGGGCATACTGATGCGGAATAGACATGTGGGATATAAATGGTGCTCCAATAGCCTCTACCAATCAGCATGTCTGATGAAAGAATGTTAATAGGTGAAAACATTCACAGCTGTTAAGTTAAACCATATCTGAAAAGCTAAGACTGTGGAGAGCAGAACAATTGTGGACAGATAGTCCTTAATGTGTAAGTGAATAACTACAGCTTGTTTGATTGCCATATTGATCAATCTGCTACAGAGAAGCACTTGATTTGTATCGTGCTGAGCTCAAATTGACAGTCGAGATGTTCGGAAGGAACAAAGTCTAATTTTCTTCGAGATACTTGCTTTTGGCTGTTCATACATGGTTGAAATCACCTTTCCAGGTCAGTCAGCGATCTGATGGCAACAGCCTGTTGGGATATTGTATTTTCACTTTTTTGTTTTCTCTCTTTCATTCCTGGTGGCTGCTGTAAATAAGCTGATTTTATTTACAGTGTGAAACGCCACTGCTAAGTGCAGTTTTTTTTAAAAACCTCAGAGTTACCAACTGACTCAGGGGATTACTGCTATCTTCTCCAGGCCTGATAATTGATATTGAACACAGAGGGAAAGCCTCACAAGCAAGTAGCAATTAACTAAAAGGATTTGTAACTCCATGATTCATCACATTCACAAAGGAAGTCACCTACGCGCAAAGTTTCCGTCATCACTGGATGGTGCTCTGAAGTTGTGCCCTTTGTTTGCTTCTCATGTTGTCCTGTTAAATTTCCTGCCTTTCAAATGCTTTTTTTCTTCAAATTGTATTAGTGTATCAGGTCTCTCATACCCTTTGATTTGTCTCTCTCAATCCAAATAAGCCTGTTGACCTGAACATATTTTGGATATTGTGAAGTTGCCTTCAAATCTTGGAGAGCAGTGACAGACTTGTGCTTACAGGAGGACAGTAAACATGCTTCATTTCGATGAGAGGATTTACCACAAACAGGCAATATTTCGGCAAGCAGAGTTTTACGTTCTGATATTTGTTTCCTTAGGAATACAAATGATAAGAGAAGCTGTGCTTAGCCTGAAATAATTTGGAAAAAAGGTGACAAAATCTTCCCTTTTTCAAATCAAGAGATGTCTATGGCAGAACATTATGACCACATTGGTATTGTGCCCACTCCTCATCCCAAGCTGAATGTTACAGCATTGGAAAGTGCTTTGATAATGATTCAGTCAAGTGCTTTGGAATTGAAATTGGTCTTGTTGCAAAATGGGCAGCAAGTCATCCAATATAATAATAATAATCGCTTATTGTCACAAGTCGGCTTCAATTAAGTTACTGTGAAAAGCCCCTAGTCGCCACATTCCGGGGAAGCTGGAACGGGAATTGAACCCGTGCTTCTGGCATTGTTCTGCACTACAAGCCAGCTGTTTAGCCCACTGTGCTAAACCAACCCATATGGTGGGCCTCATGTGTCCGTACATTCCATCCTGGCAGTGTGTTGTCCGACTTATTGGTAGAATCAAAGCATAGGAGTTCCTGATCTGCACCCGAAACAGGTTAGTTCTTTTCATAACCAAGTAAAGAGACTAATAGATATTTGAGGCCATGCTTGCTGAACTGCTTTGTGCTGAAGGCAGCCAATGTCAGGGTAATTGTGTTTAGGTAACACAGTCTACATGAAGTTTATCCAGCTGCCCTCAAAAAGAAAACCAAGCGCCTCTCGCAAAAAAGGAAAATTTGTTCATAAATGCTTACCTGAATATGGAGCTGGGAGGAGCAGGAATCTGACGGGGTGCCAAAGAACATTGTCAGCTCCTGTTCCACCCCATTTAAATTCCTTCAAAATCTCTTGCGACTTTAACTGAGGGCAGGACCAACAAAGTAAAGAGCCTAAATATGATGTTGAACAGCAACATTTAACTGAGGCTTGAGGCCTAATATCAAACGGGTTCTGGGTTTACTCATTCCAGCACAGGGATTGTTTCCTTCACCCAGTTTGTGGCAAGACATCGGTGCACATCGATTTGTAGAACTTGGGCTTTCACACATCAAAGTAGAGTGCACTGTAATAGTTTGCTGTAATGATATGCCAAGAGTTTGAGACATTGCCTCATTTCTTTGTGAATCAGGTGCTGCTAACTTTAGGGCAATGGCTGTGCCTCATCAGGTAATTATTGATGAGATCATGTTTTTCAGCAATATAGCTATGATCACTGCCATATTTGTTGGATGCAGAATCATGTTCTTTCGAGCCTCTCAGTTAATTAAAGAAGACTGGAGACAAATTGTTTGTATCCAATGCAATTATTCAAAGTATAAAATAACCAAATACACATTGGCCATCTAGTTTTTAAAAGAAGATTTGTTAGTGGTCCACTTCTATATTTTCATACCATAAACATACTTTTAATCGTACATTCAATATGGTAACAATATTCAATTATATAATTTTATTTGTTCAATAAAAATTTCCAGAATAAATGTCACAAGCAGCACCAAGCATAACAAAAAGTGACATGTCAACCTGTTGAAGCCACAACACCTGACCATTGGGAGGTCAAACATTGGAAGCAACATTCTATAGATAGAGCTAAGTGATCCCACAGCCAATGGATCCTGCCACATGCAGGTGGACAATTAAACAATTAACAGGGGAGGCTCCACAAATATCCCCAATGATGGGGGATTCCAGCACATCAGTGCAAAAGAGAAGGGCTGCACTTTATGTCCCCCCACCAGGGGTATCTGTAACATGGAGTAGGTGCCCACCCTGGGTGCACACCCCAACATCTTCCTACATATCCCTGGGCTCATCCCTTTAATACAGGGTTGGGGGAGAGGGGCAATAGCCTGCTGACTGATACTCAGTTTGGGTTCTGCCAGAGCCACTCAGCTCCTGACCACAGCCTTAGTTCAAATATGGTCAAAAGGGCTGTACTCATGTGTGAAGTGAGAGTGACTGCCCTTGACATCAAAGCAGCATTTGACCGAGTGTGGCATCAAGGAGCCCTCAGAAAACTGGAGGCAATGGGAAATAGGGGGGACAACTCTCCACTGACTGGAGTCATACTTAGCACAAAGGAAGATTGATTGATTGATTGATTAATTTATTGCCACATGTACAGAAGTATAGTGAAAAGCATTTTTCTGTGGCCAAGGGAACATACACAGTACGTACACAGTAGACAAAAAGAATAATCGACAAAATAGAGCGACAAATAGTGATTCTTTACAATGCGGAACAAGGGACAAACAAAGCAAATACATGAGCAAGAGCAACCATAGGGCGCTGTGAATAGAGTTCTTACAGCGAACAGATCTGTCCGAGGGAGAGTCGTTGAGGAGTCCAGTAGCTGTGGAGAAGAAGCTGTTCCTATGTCTGGATGTGCAGATCTTCAGACTTCCGTATCTTCTGCCTGATGGAAGGTCTACAAGATGGCAAAGCCTGGGTGGGAGGGGTCTCTGATAATGCTGTCTGCCTTCCTGACGCAGCGGGAGGTGAATACAGAATCAATGGGAGGGTGGCAAGCCTGTGTGATGCGTTGGGGTGAGTTCACTACACTCTGCCGTTTCTTGCGATCTTGGGCCAAGCAGTTGCCATATCAGGCTGTGATGCAGCTGGATAGGGTACTCTCTATGGCACATCTCTGGAGGTTTGTGAGAGTTGACACACACATGCCGAATTTACTTAGTTTCTGTAGGAAGTAGAGACATTGTTGGGATTTCTTGACTGTTGCATCAACGTGAGTGGACCAGGGCAGACTGTTGGTGATGGTGACCCCCTGGAAACTAAAGCTATCGACCATCTCCACTCTGGAGCCATTGATGTGGGCGGAGTGTGGGGGGGGGGGGGGGTGGGCTGCGGGGGGTGAAGTGCTAAGCTTCCTGAAGTCGATGATCAGTTCCTTAGTTTTGCCGACATTTAGGGAGAGGTAATTTTCAGATGGCTTTGCTAGTTGGAGGTCATTCATCTCAGTTCCAGGACATCACTGCAGGAGTTCCTTAGGGTCGTGTCCTCGTCAGCCCAAACATCTTCAGCTGCTTCATCAATGACCGTCCTTCAATCATATGGTCAAAAGTGGGGATGTTCACGAATGACTGCACAATGTTCAGCATGATTTGTGATTCCTCAGATACTGAAGCAGTTCATTTCACACCTGGAATACTGTGTGCAGTTTTGGTCTTCTTATGTGAGGGAGGATGTTTTGTTCTTCGGGGAGTGTAGTGAACGTTTCCCAGACTGATTCCTGGGATGGTGGGACTGATATATAAGGAGAGATTGAATCAGTTAGGATTTATTCACTGGAGTTCAGAAGAATGTGGGAGGATCTCCTGGAAACCTAGAAAATTCTAATAGGATTAGATAGATGCAGGAAGGATGCTCCCGATGGTGGGTGCATCCAGAACCAGGAGTCACAGTCTGAGATATGGGATAGACCATTAAGGACAGAGACGAGGAGAAATTTCTTCACCCAGAGAGTGGCCGGCCTGTGGAATTCGTTACCACAGGAAGTAGCTGAGGCCAAAGGATATGGGGAGAGGAGTGGGATTAGGCTATTGAGTTGGATGATCAGCCATGATCATAATGACTTGCAGAACAGGTTCAAAGTGCTGAATGTGCAAAATCCTCCTCTTGCTCCTATTTTATGTGTTTCTATGTTTCTGTGTCTACATGCAGCAAGGCCTGGACAGTATAAAGGCATGGGCTGATAAGTAACAAGTGACATTCATGCCACACAAATGCCAGGCAATGACCATCTCCAACAAGAGAGAATCTTACAATCTTCCCGTGACATTCAATGACATTACCACCAGCATCCTGAGAGTTATCTTTGACCGGAAACTGGTCCATCCATGACAAAGCAACCCATTTGATTGGCACCCCATCCACTGCCTTAAACATTCATTTCCTCGACCACCAATGCACAGTCACAGCCATGTGTACCATCTGCAAGATATACTGTAGCAACTTAGGGCAGCACGGTAGCATAGTGATTAGCACAGTTCGTTTCACAGCTCCAGGGTCCCAGGTTCGATTCCGGGCTTGGGTCAGTGTCTGTGCGGAGTCTGCACGTTCTCTCTGTGTGTGCGTGGGTTTCTTCCCGGTGCTCCGGTTTCCTCCCATAGTCCAAAGATGTGTGGGTTAGGTGGACTGGTCATGCTAAATTGCCCTCAATGTCCGAAAAGGTTAATTGGGGTTACTGGGTTAAGGGGGATGGGATGGAGGATGTGTGTGTTTGAGTGGGATGCTCTTTCCAAGGGCCAGTACAGACTCGATGGGCCAAATGATCTCCTTCTGCACTGTAAATTCTATGAACTCACAGAGACTCCTTTGACAGCAAACCAAAACCTTTGCCACCTAGAAGGACAAAAGCAACCTACAAGTTTCCCCCAAGTCACTCACCATCCTGACTTGGAACTATTTCACCGTTCCTTCAATGTGTCTGGGTCAAAAATCTGGAACTCCCTTCCAAAGAGCACTGTAGGTGTACCTACTCCTCATGGACTGCAGCAGTTCAAGATTCATCACTACTTTCCCAAGAGCAATTCGGATGCATAAAAATTGCTGGTTGGGCCAGTGACACCCACAGCCCATAAACACATTTTAAAAACGTTATAAAACTAATTTATACAAATATACTGAGGAAGAGTTTTTACCTACACCCTGTGGACAGAAATGCTAGTATCATTACATCATCGGGCTTAAAATTGGCTCGCACTTCTTTTTAGGCACTCAAACCATGATTCGGGATCTACCTGCCATCATTTCCATTGAGACCAGCAGGATATAAACGTGCCGCGTACTCAGTTGCATAATTTCTACATGCAGTCCACTGCAATTCACACTGCTGGCTGGCTGCACACTCAACAGGAAACCTAACAATGTGCAAAGCTGGCACATGTTCCAACTAGTCTCCAGCTCTTAAAGGAAGGCTGTCCCTCTTAAAGGGAAACAACACCAAATGAAATAAGGCTGTTGCTGATAGTCACTGCTGCAACTGAAGAAAATGAAGCACCAGAGCAGAGAGTAGGCTCTGTGGTTCACAGATTCAGTGCTGGGGAACTTAATCTTTGAAGTGAACAGGAGAAAATATGCCATGTTCATGCGGGGAAACAAGGAAACTCTCACTTCACACCTATCTGCCACATCCCTGCGAATGTCATCAGTCTATCTCCTCTTGAAATCTGCTACTACTTCCCTCACTATTTACTACAACGTCAGGTTTTGTATCATCTATTATAACCGGAAGCCAAGTCAGCTTCCTGACTGGAATTGTAACCTCCTCTAATGTAGCTGTAAAGTTCGATATTTAAATTAAGCTAATTCTGGAGACAAAATCCCTAACTGAAATTCTCCAGTCAATCCTGACATTATGCAGTATTATAATTGATTTACAAAAGGAAATCATTTCTCTTTGTTGTCATGTTAACAAACTTACATTTTGAGCTGAATGTTGTTTATTTCTTTGTCTAAATACAAAATCTCTAGTTGATGAGTTAATATTTATTATGCCCTTGAAGCAGTCTTTCAATTCTTTCAGTTGAACGGCTCTCACATCCTCCCTAATTATCATTTGTTATTTCTGATGATCCCACCTTCTCTATATTTATTCCAATTATTTGGGCATCATGTTATTCCAGGTCATCACGGACCACCTGAGACCAATTTGCAAACCATTATGGCTTTAAAAGAAAGGAATGTCCAGAGGGAAATACTTAATATTCAAAGTATTCCACCCATTTCCAGTTCCAGCTTTTCTATTAGCTTAGTGCATGTTTCTGGTCTCATACACGTCAGATTCAGGCTGGGAGTTAACTCAAAGTGGCTTTAGTTCATTGGCATAGAAATGGTTAGGAATCCTACTCCTGTTCATTATTCATCTACTCCTGGTGGAAATACATACAAATGGAAGGTATGGTCAAGATCTCGTTTGTCCATAATGTTCCCATTGGTCAAATACGATGACAGCACTCAATATCACTTTCCTTCAATGGATAATGAAAATAATTTTTATTAGTGTCACAAGTAGGCTTACATTAACACTGCAGTGAAGTTTCTGTGAAAATCCCCTAGTTGCCCCATTCCAGCTCCTGTTCGGGTACACTGAGGAAGAAGTCAGAATGTTCAATTCAGCTAACAGCACGTCTTTCGGGGTTTGTGGTAGGAAAACTGGAGCACCCGGAGGAAACCCACTCAGACACGGGGCGAATATGCAGACCCCGCAGACAGTGACACAAGCCGGGAATCAAACTTGGGTCCCTGGCGCTGTGAAGCAACAGTGATAACCACTGTGGCACCTAGCTGCCCAGCCTAATGAAGCTGTCCCTTGGCCCATGCTGTCTATGGTTAACAAATGTGCAATGAGAAGTCAACACACTTAGGACAATTCTTGACTCTGCCACTTCAGCACCCATTCTTTGCAGGGTGCTCCAGTTAATATCTCTGAGCTGCTATTTGAACTTTAAAGTGGATTGCAGCTTCAAATTCGCATTGGAACCACTACTTCAATAATCATGATCTTCTCTATAAATTTGTTTAAAACTTTATTCTCAGTTTGGAACGTTTGAATATCTATAAAGACTGCTCCACGAAAAGGCTCAAAAATGACATGCCAGAATTAAAAGACCCTTTCTCCCAAGTAAGATCTTTATGGTTCTTTAAAATTTAACCCATAAAGAAAAGTAAAAAATTGTGATGTTTGTTATGATGGTCACACTTGATTGAGACTAGTGTACAATCCTGACTCCTCCATAAGTTCACAAAGATGTCACTCTGGTAAATATGCCTTTTACTCACAAAAAAAAATAACAACTTCCACGAAGCGGCAATCATTGTCAGATTGGCGCTCCACTTGAACCTTTCCACACCTAGACACTGCTTGTCATTTCTTGCTGGGTTTTCTGAGTCCAACTTCTCCAGAAATTCAGAGCGCAGAATTCCTCAGGGAAATCTATTGCAGCGCTGTAGTGCCGGATGGGGGTGGGTGGAGTGACAGGCCATACACCCTTGTTACGGCACTAACATCTGTATGGTAAGTTGAAAGGTCCAGTGTGAATGTTAGTCAATGGATGAATGTTAGTGAATGGGTAGGGTGGTAGAGTGGGTTAGGTAGGTAAGGTAATAGAATAGGTTAGCAAGTGGGTGAGATGTTAGGTGAGTAGGATGGTAGGTGGGATGTGAGCGTCGCTGGTTAGGCCAGCATTTATTGCCCATCCCTAGTTGCCCTTCAGAAGGTGATGATGAGTTGCCTTCTTGAACTGCTGCAGTCCTTGAGATGTAGGTACACCCACTATGCTGTTATGGAGGGAGATCCAGGAACATAGAACATAGAACATTACAGCGCAGTACAGGCCCTTCGGCCCTCAATGTTGTGCCGACCTGTGAAACCCCTCGAAAGCCCATCTACACTATTCCCTTATCGTCCATATGTCTATCCAATGACCATTTAAATGCCCTTAATTTTGGCGAGTCCACGACTGTTGCAGGCAGGGCATTCCACGCCCTTACTACTCTCTCAGTAAAGAACCTACCTCTGACATCTGCCCTACATCTATCTCCCCTCAATTTAAAGCTATGTCCCCTCGTGCTAGTCATCACCATCCGAGGAAAAAGGCTCTCACTGTCCACCCTATCTAATCCTCTGATCATCTTGTATGCCTCAATTAAGTCACCTCTTAACCTTCTTCTCTCTGACGAAAACAGCCTTAAGTCCCTCAGCCTTTCCTCATAAGATCTTCCCTCCATACCAGGCAACATCCTGGTAAATCTCCTCTGCACCCTTTCCAATGCTTCCACATCCTTCCTATAATGCGGCGACCAGAACTGCACGCAATACTCCAAATGCGGCCGCACCAGTGTTTTGTACAGAGATTTGAGGCAACATGACCTCATGGCTCCGAAACTCAATCCCTCCACCAATAAAAGCTAACACACCTTATGCCGTCTGAACAACCCTATCAACCTGGGTGACAACTTTCAGGGATCTATGTACATGGACACCGAGATCTGTCTACTCATCCACACTACCAAGAATCTTACCATTAGCCCACTTCTCTGTATTACTGTTGCTCCTTCCAAAACGAATCACCTCACACTTACCTGCATTAAACTCCATTTGCCACCTGTCAGCGCAGCTCTGCAGCTCATGTATGTCCCTCTGTAACCTGCAACATCCTTCCGCACTGTCCACAACTCCACCGACTTTAGTGTCATCTGCAAATTTACTCACACATCCTTCTACGCCCTCCTCCAGGTCATTTATAAAAATGACAAACAGCAGTGGCCCCCAAAACAGATCCTTGTGGTACACCACTAGTAACTGAACTCCAGGCTGAATATTTCCCATCAACTACCACCCTCTGTCTTCTTATAGCTAGCCAATTTCTGATCCAAACTGCTAAATCACCCTGAATCCCATGCCGCCAAATTTTCTGCAATAACCTACCGTGGGGAACTTTATCAAATGCTTTACTGAGATCCATATACACCACATCAACTGTTTTACCCTCGTCCACCTGTTTGGTCACATTCTCCAAGAACTCAATAAGGTTTGTGAGGTATGACCTACCCTTCACAAAACCGTGTTGACTATCCCTAATCAAATTATTCCTTTCTAGATGATTATAAATCCTATCTCTTATAAACCTTTCCAAGACTTTGCCCACAACAGAAGAAAGGCTCACTGGTCTATAGTTACCGGGGTTGTCTCTACTCCCCTTCTTGAACAATGGGACAACATTTGCTTCAGTCTTCTGGCACTATTCCTGTAGACAATGACGCCATAAAGATCAAAGCCAAAGGCTCAGCAATCTCCTCCCTAGCTTCCCAGAGAATCCTAGGATAAATCCCATCTGGCCCAGGGGACTTATCTATTTTCACACTTTCCAGAATTGCTAACTCCTCCTCCTTATGAACCTCAAGCCCTTCTAGTGTAGTAGCCTGTATATCAGTATTCTCCTGGACAACATTGTCTTTTTCCCATGTGAACACTGACAAAAAATATTCATTTATCACCTCTCCTATCTCCTCGTAGTCCACGCACAACTACTGTCCTTGACTGGCCCTACTCTTACCCTAGTCATTCTTTTATTCCTGACATGCCTCTAGAAAGCTTTAGGGTTATCCTTGATCCTACCTGCCAAAGACTTCTCATGTCCCCTCCTGGCTCTTCTTAGCTCTCTCTTTAGGTCCTTCCTTGCTAACTTGTAACTCTCGAGCACCCTAACTGGACCTTCACGTCTCATCTTTACATAAGCCTCCTTCTTAGAACATAGAACATAGAACAGTACAGCACAGAACAGGCCCTTCGGCCCTCGATGTTGTGCCGAGCCATGATCACCCTACTCAAACCCACGTAACCACCCTATACCCGTAACCCAATAACCCCCCCTTAACCTTACTTTTTATTAGGACACTACGGGCAATTTAGCATGGCCAATCCACCTAACCCGCACATCTTTGGACTGTGGGAGGAAACCGGAGCACCCGGAGGAAACCCACGCACACACGGGGAGGACGTGCAGACTCCGCACAGACAGTGACCCAGCCGGGAATCGAACCTGGGACCCTGGAGCTGTGAAGCATTTATGCTAACCACCATGCTACCGTGCTGCTTCCTCTTGACAAGTGATTCAACTACTTTAGTAAACCACGGTTCCCTCGCTCGACCACTTCCTCCCTGCCTCTCAGGTACATACTTATCAAGGACATGCAGTAGCTGTTCCTTGAATGAGCTCCACATTTCAATTGTGCCCATCCACTGCAGTTTCCTTCCCGATCCTATGCATCCTAAGTCTTGCCTCATCACATCATAATTGCCTTTCCCCCAGCTATAATTCTTGCCCTGCAATATATACCTATCCCTTTCCATAGCTAAAATAAACGTAACTGAATTGTGGTCACTATCTAAGGGCAGCACGGTAGCATGGTGGTTAGCATAAATGCTTCACGGCTCCAGGGTCCCAGGTTCGATTCCCGGCTGGGTCGCTGTCTGTGAGGAGTCTGCACGTCCTCCCCGTGTATGCGTGGGTTTCCTCCGGGTGCTCCGGTTTCCTCCCACAGTCCAAGGATGTGCGGGTTGGGTGGATTGGCCATGCTAAATTGCCCGTAGTGTCCTAAAAAGTAAGGTTAAGGGGGGAGTTGTTGGGTTACGGGTATAGGGTGGATACGTGGGTTTGAGTAGGGTGATCATGGCTCGGCACAACATCGAGAGCCGAAGGGCCTGTTCTGTGCTGTACTGTTCTATGTTCTATGTTCTATCACCAAAGTGCTCACCTACCTCCAAATCTAGCAACTGTCCTGGTTCATTACCCAGCACCAAATCCAATGTGACCTCGCCTCTTGTTGGCCTATCTACATACTGTGTCAGGAAACCCTCCTGCACACATTGGACAAAAACAGACTCATCTAAAGTGATCTATAGTGTTTCCAGTCAATATTTGGAAAGCTAAAGTCCACCATAACAACTACCCTGTTACTCTCGCTCCTGTCGAGAATCATCTTTGCAATCCTTTCCTCTACATCTCTGGAACTATTCGGAGGTCTATAGACAACTCCCAACAGGGTGACCTCTCCTCTCCTGTTCCTAACCTCAGCCCATACTACCTCAGTAGACAAGTCCTCAAACATCCTTTCTACCGCCATAATACTTTCCTTGATTAACAATGCCACACACCACCCCCCCTCTTTTACCATCTTCTCTGTTCTTACTGAAACATCTAAATCCTGGAACCTGCAACAACCATTCCTGTCCCTGCTCTACCCATGTCTCTGAAATCGCCACAACATCGAGATCCCAGGTACCAACCCATGCTGCAAGCTCACCCACCTTATTCCGGATGCTCCTGGCGTTGAAGTAGATACACTTCAAACCAGCGTCTTGCTTGCCGGTGCCCTCTTTCGAAATTTTAACCCTATCCCTGACCTCACTACTCTCAACATCCTGTACACTGGGACTACAATTTAGGTTCCCATCCCCCTGCTGAATTAGTTTAAACCCCCCCCCCCGAAGAGCACTAGCAAACCTTCCCCCCAGGATATTGGTACCCCTCTGGTTCAGGTGAAGACCATCCTGTTTGTAGAGATCCCACCTACCCCAGAATGAGCCCCAATTATCCAGGAAACCAAAACTCTCCCTCCTACACCATCCCTGTAGCCACGTGTTCAACTCCTCTCTCTCCTTATTTCTCACTTCGCTAGCACATGGCATGGGTAACAACCCAGAGATAACAACTCTGTTTGTTCTAGCTCTCAGCTTCCACCCTAGCTCCCTGAATTTCTGTCTCAAATCCCCATCTCTCTTCCTACCTATGTCGTTGGTACCTATGTGGACCACGACTTGGGGCTGCTCCCCCTCCCCCTTAAGGATCCCAAAAACACGATCAGAGACATCACGAACCCTGGCACCTGGGAGGCAACACACCAACCGTGAGTCTCTTTCGTTCCCACAGAACCTCCTGTCTGTTCCTCTAACTATGGAGTCCCCAATGACAAGTGCTCTGTTCCTCTTCTTCCTTCCCTTCTGAGCAACAGGGACAGACTCTGTGCCAGAGACCTGTGCCCTATTGCTTACCCCTGGTAAGGCGTCGCCCGCAACAGTATCCAAAACGGTATACTTGTTATAGAGAGGAACGACCACAGGGGAGACCTGCACTGCCTGCCGGTTCCCTCTCCCTCCCCTGACGGTAACCCATCTACCTTCTTCTTTTACCTGAGGTGTGACTACCTCCATATAACTCCTCTCAATAACCCCCTCCGCCTCACGAATGATCTGAAGTTCATCCAGCTCCAGCTCCAGGTCCCTAACACGGTTCTCGAGGAGCTGGAGTTAGGTGCACTTCCCGGAGATGTAGTCAGCAGGGACACTCGAGGTGACCCTTTCCTCCCACATTCTGCAGGAAGAACATTCAACTGCCCTAGCCTCCATTCCCACTGAACTAACTTCCCAACTACTGAAAACTAAAAACTAAAAAAAAAACAAAAAAAAAACTTGTTAGTTTAGCAATCCGATGGACAGAATTTTACTTTTGGTTAGAGGAGGAGGATGGGTGGGAGACACTACGTAAGTAGTGTTTCGGGGATAGCTGTCACTCAAGAACAGCCCCTTAACAAACCACCTTCGACTTACGCTGACCGCACTGCACGTATGCAAATCTCCCCGGAACAGCCAATCAGAAGCTCTGCTCTGCGGCCCTCTGCTGGATCCACCTTTCTTATTCCGCATGCTCCTGGCGTTGAAGTAGACACACTTTAAACCACCTTCCTGCCTGCCGGTACACTCCTTCAGCCTTGAAACCTTACTCATGACCTCACTACTCTCAACCTCCTGTATACTGGAGCTACAATTCAGGTTCTCAACCCCCTGCTGAATTAGTTTAAATCCTCCCGAAGAGCATTAGCAAATTTCCCCTCCAGAATATTAATACCCCTCTGGTCCAGGTGTAGACCATCCCGTTTGTAGAGGTCCCACCTGCCCAGAATAAGCCCCAATTATCCAGGTATCTGAAACTCTCCTTCCTGCACTATCCCTGTAGCCACGGGCGCGATTCTCCGCTCCCCACGCCGGGTGGGAGAATCGCGGGAGGGCCGGGTGAATCACAACACGCCGCCCTGGCACCCCCCGCGATTCTCCCACCCCCCCAAAATGGCGTGTCGCGGAATCGCCGCTCGCTGTTTTTCACGGCAACCGGCGATTCTCCGACCCGGATGGGCCGAGCGGCCTGAAGAACCCGACCAGTTCACGCCGGCTCCAACCACACCTGGTCACTGCCGGCGTGAACATCACGCGACAGGTAAGTGTGGGGCCTGTGGGGGGCGGAGGGAGGATCGAGCACCACGGCCGTGCTCAGGAGGTGACTGGCCCACGATCGGTGCCCACCGATCGTCGGGCCGGCATCTCTAAGAGACGCACTCTTTCCCCTCCGCCGCCCCGCAAGATCAAGCCGCCATGTCTTGCGGGGCAGCGGAGGGGAAGACGGCAACCGCGCATGCGCGGGTTGGAGCCGTCAACCTGCGCATGCGTGGCTGATGTCACTGAGGTGCCGCCGTCGCATCATTCTCGGCACGCAGCTTTGACACAAGCTTCAAGGCCCGGCAGCCGAGTTTCTTGCAACGCTGCTCCTAGCCCCGTGAGGGGGGGAGAATAGGGTGCGAGGGGCGGCCTCCGACGCCGTCGTAAAACTCGGCCGAGTTCACAATGGCTTTCCCGATGCCACACGGCATCGGAGAATCGCGCCCCACGTGTTTAACTGTTCTCTCTCCCTATTCCGCGTCTCGCTAGCACATGGCAAGTGTCACAACCCAGAGATAATAACTCTGTTTGTCCTAGCTCTGAATTTCCACCCTAGCTCCCTGAATTCCTGCCTTACATCCCTAACTCTTTTCCTGCCTATGTCATTGGTGCCTATGTGGACTACGACTTGGGGCTGCTCCCCTCCCCCTTAAGGATCCCGAAAACACAATCCGAGACATCACGGACCCTGGCCCTGGGAGGCAACACACCAACCGCGAGTCTCTCTCGTTCCCACAGAATCTCCTATCTATCCCCCTAACTATGGAGTCTCCAATGACTAATGCTTTACTCCTCTCCCTCCTTCTCTTCTGAGAAACATAGACAGACTCTGTGCCAGAGACCTGTTCCTGATGGCTTACCCCTGGTAAGCTGTTCCCCCCATCAGCATTCAAAGCAGTATACTTGTTACTAAGGGGAATGACCACAGGGGATCCCTGTACTGATTGCTTCCTCCCAGCCCCTCTCACCGTCACCCATTTAGCTTCATTCTTCAGAGTAACTACATCCCTGAAGCTTCTATCTATGACCACCTCTGCCTCCCGAATGATCCAAACTTCATCCAAGTCCAGCTCCAGTTCCCTAACGCGGTTTCTGAGGAGCTGGAGATGGGTGATTTTGGTTTTGACCCAGCGACAGTGAAGTTATGCAATATATTTCCAAGTCAGGGTGGTGAGTGACTTGGGGGGGGGGGGGGGGGGGGGGGACCTTGACTTGGTGTTGTGATGAATAAAGTTAGTATGTGTGTTATGACAAGTTATAAAATCCCCGCACCACTGGGCTCTGACCCCAATCAGTATCAATAAAAAACAATATCAAGTCATGATCACATCACCGTGTGAGAGAATTTTCAAAAACGATTTTATTGAAGGTATTACATTTTGTACACTGTACAGTCAACAAAGGTAAGTGCATCGGTTACAATATACATGACATTTTCCTTTGTGCCGATCCACCTTCCCCCCACCCACTTGGTCCCTACTAACCTCCCTTGGGTCGCTTATCATACAGTGGGCAGTTACCTTCTATTTACATCTGTGCGGTGTTTTCCCCTTCCCCTCTCCTCCCTTTGTTGATTGGTCCGAACCCCCTTCACCACCCCCTCCCCCCCCCCCCCCCCTCCCTCCCAACCCCCATCTCCCTTTTGGTGCTTCCTTGGAGGTTCCGTTTCTTGTGGCCTCGCTCTGGGCCTCCTGGCATTTACTTTGGAGGTTTTATGGCTCCCCCTCCTCTCTCTCTAGCCTCCCCCCTCCCCTCCCTTCCCTCTCCATTTCTTGCAGTTTCATGGTCTCCTATGTGCCGCACATTACCACTGCTCTATTGGCTATTGGCCTCGAACTGGTCCTGGAACAAGTTGATGAACACGCTTTGTGGAAGCCAACCTCTGACACTCGGACATTGAAGTTGATCTTCTCCAGGTGGAGAAATTCCGCCAGGACTGCCAGCCAGTCTGCAGCTGTGGTTGGTCAGCTGAGCAGGATTCCCCTGCGTGCAATTAGGGAAGCAAAGGCTAGGGCGTTGGCCGTCTTCCCATGAATAGTTCTGGCTGCTCCAATACCCTAAAGACAGCCACTCTTGGGCACAGTTCTACCTTCGCCCCACAACCTTGGATATTGCCTCGAAGAAGGCTGTCCAAAACCCAACAAAAGTCTGGGGCAGGCCCAGAACATGTGGCCGTGGTTGGCCGGGCCTCCCTGGCACCGTTCACATTTGTCCCCCACCTCCGGGAAGAACCTGCTCATTCAAGTTTTGGTCAGATGAGCTCTGAGCACCATTTTCAGCTGAATGATGCTTAGTCTTGCGCAGGAGGAGGTGGAGTTGGCCCGGTTCAGTGCTTCGCTCCTGAGTCCCCACCCTATTTCCGTCACAACACTTCCTTCCATTTTCCCCATATTTCGGCCAGTGGGAAACACGTCCTTTCTAATAGTCATCTGTACAGGACCCTGCAGTTTCCCCTCCCCAGATTGTCCATGTCCAATAGGTCCTCAAATATTATGTCTCGGGGTCCATGGGTATGCTGTCGTCTCTTTATAGAGAAAGTTCTTAACCTGTAGATGTCGGAGTTAATTTCCGCTCGGTACCTCCAGTCTCTCTGTCAGTTCCTCTGGGCTCACTGGTCTGTCCTCTGTTCAGAAGTCTTGAACTGACAGTGTACCCTTGTCCTGTCTCCATCTCTTGAAGGTGGCATCAAGCATGGCTGGTGGGAACCTATGATTACCACAGATGGTGGATATTTCAGTCAAGCCGAAGTGCTGCCTAATCTTGTTCTGGGTTCTGAGGATGACTACCACCACTAGGCTTGTTGAGTGATTTGATGCTGTGGATGGGAACGCCGTCATGGTGAGGGTCCAGAGGGCTGTCTCTGTACTGGAGCTGTCTTCCATCCTCACCTATTCCATGTCTGGTTCTTTCACCCATCCCCTCACTCTTTCCGCAGTGGCTGCCCAGTGGTAGTACGATAGGTATGTGAGGACCTTGGGGATGTTGATCAGTATGGACTTGAACATGAAGAGGAGTCTGGGCAGTGCATTCATCTTGATCATCTGCACCCTCCCTACTTGGAGAGCAGGAGAGTGTCCCATCTCTGTAAGTCCTTTTTTACTTCCTCTGCCAGACTGGTCAGGTTTGACTTATGGGTCCGTGTCCAGTCATGGGCTATCTGGGTCCACAGGTAGCAGAAATTCTTTTGGGCTCGTTTAAATGGTTTAAATGAGAACTCTCCAGTTCTGCCTCTCTCCCTCTTGGGTTCACAGGGAATTCTTTGCTCTTGCTCAGGTTGAGTTTGTAGTCCAAGGTGGCTCCAAACTCTCTCAGGAGCTCCATGATTTCCTCCACGCCATTTTGCGTGTCCGAGATGTGTAGGAGCATGTCATCCACATTGAGCGAAACTCTGTGCTCTGCCTCCTCTCCGGATTCCCTTTTAGTTTCTCGCTGCTCTGAGAGCAATCACTAGCAACTCGATTGCCAGGGCTAATAAGAGCAGGGACAGTCGTCATCCCCGCCTTATGCCTCTGTACACCTGGAAGTATTGAGAGCTGGTGATGGTGATCCGTAGGCTCACCTTGGGCATTGTACAGGAGTTTCACCTACGAGGTGAACCCTGTCCCTAGCCCAAGCTTCTCCAGTAGCTCAATGAGGTACTTCCACTCGACTCTGTCAAAAGCCTTACTGAGTCCAGGGAGACGATCACCTCTGGTGTTCTCTCCCCGGATGGGGTCATTATTACATTCAGTACCTGTCTGATGTTCGTTGTTTGCTGTTTACCTGTAACAAAATCTGTCTGGTTCTCTGCGACCACTTCTGGTACTCAGCGCTCCAGCCGCTTAGCCAGGATTTTTGTGAGTATTTTCGCATCGACATTGAGCAGCAAAATGGGTCTGTATGATCTGCATTCCGTTGGGCCATTGTCCCTTTTGGGTATGTGTGATATGGTGGCTTGTGTTAGCACCGGAGGCAGGGTACCCCTTGCTAGCAATCATGCGAACATATCCCGCAGGTGCTGGACCAATGTCATCGCAAATCTTTTGTGGAATTCCGCCAGGAACCCTTTGGGTCCCGGCAACTTCCCTGCCTGCATAGAATTTATGCTTTCCATGACCTCTCCCAGTCCTAGTGGTGCTTTCATCTCCCTCCACCGATCATACCCACGACTGGCATGTCCAGTGCATCGAGGAACTCTTTCATCCAAGTCCCCGTCGGGGAGCTCGGAGGTGTACAGCCCCCGGTAGAAGGTCTCAAGCGCTTTTTTGGCCTTTCTTGGCTTGGCTACCAGTCCATCTCTGCTATCCTTCACCCTGCGCTATTTCCCTCGTAGCTGCCTGCTTTCTCAGCTGATGAGCCATCAGGCGGCTGGCCTTCTCTGCATGTTCATAGAAGGTCACCCGTGTCTAGCGGAGTTGGTGCACTGCCTTACTGGTGGATAGCAGGTTAAAGTCCATCTGTAGCTTTTTCCTCTCCGCCAGAAGTTCTACGGTTGGGGCCACAGAATACCCTCTGTCGACCTCCAGAATGGAGTTGATCAGTTGTTGCCTAACCAGCCGCCCTTCCCTCCCTCTGCGTGCCTTGTAGGTAATGATCTCTCCTCTGACCACAGCCCTCCTCCCAGAACGTGAAGAGTGAAACTTTCCCATTCTAGTTGTTAGTAACATATTTGTCTATGACCTTGACTGCCGCCTTTATTTTGGCCTTGATGTCGTCCCTCTTCTTCAATTCTCTGGTTGAGGAATGTCTTCCATCCATCGCCTGGTGGGGGGAAGGGAGGGAGGGAGGGAGGGCTCACCTTTCGGGTCGTTGGTCTCCCTCGCTGTTCTTGTCCTTTGCCATAGTTCTTGGTATCCCTGGGCCTCTGGAGCTGCTGCTTTTTTACTGTGTATCTTGCCGTTGAGGGTGAGGGGATGTTTTAGTCCCGTTTTGCGGGCTACGTTCAGTCAAAAGTACCTATATTTCTGTCTTACGGAGGAGAGGCACCTGATGTGCGACTACTCAGCACATCCCCATCACTGAAAGTGTGTGTGAGAACTTACTGTGCAGAACTGGCAGCTGCCTTTCCAGCATCATGACAGTGGCTACACCTTAAAAGTACTTCTGTGGCTGTAAACATTTTAGGACAACTTGAGGTCATTAAAATGTGTTTAATGGTTCCAAATCTTCCTTTCTATAAAATAAAAATTTCATTTATGACTGAATATGACACATATTATACTCTGGATCCATTAGCAATTACTTAAGGTGGAATATGATAAGATAAAATTCCAATTGAGTTGAGATCCTTGAAATGCCACATTTTGAATTATTTTTCACTTAGATAATATCACTATGTGATAAGTTTAACTTTAGTTTGAATAAAATGGAAGCGATCTTATCAGAGCTTCATCACATCATTCATGTTTGCTTGGAGCATCATATTTTATCTTACATTTAATTTTTGAAAGTATCTTTTATTTTGCTCCTGTTTTGATCTCAAGCTCTGGCCTATTTACAATTGATAAAAAGTCGTATTTGTTTTTGAACCAACTAATGCATATTCTTTTGACGCTAATGTTTAGATTATTTTGCAGCAGACATTTTGACACGTCATTTGATTATCTCTACTATTATAAGCTAAACATCTGGATTTTATATGAAACTTTATTCTTATACAAGACAGACTGCCTCGTCAAAGGGTGCATCACATTTCAGCTTATCTGCAAGTCCCTGTTGTGGTCTGTGCATTAGAAAGTGCACTGTCTTATTAGTTATCAGAGTAAATTTAGATTCTTTTCACAATAAATTTCCTGGGAATTCTATTTCTGTTTAGGTATTGTTGTGTGAGGCTTTTGTTATCCCTATCTGCTTTGACAACATAGGATGGACTGCAGTGAGATGCTTTTTGTTTTGCCCAGTCAACACGCCTGCATGACTCTTTTAATGACCTGTTTCATCTTTGTTATATTTGATTCTCTGCTGTAAATTTCTCTCCTATTAGAACAGATTCAATCTATTTAAATCTTTCTCATTCTACAAAAAGTATTATGTGGCAGTATTAACCACTTTACTTCCAAGAAAGAGAAAAATTTAGCCCAAGATTTCTTGGTTCTCTTCACATGCAATGTTCAACTGTGGAGTTTTAGCAACGACAGTGGAACTGCTATTCCTTGTGAGTGGCGCATGTTACTAGTACTCTGCCTTAACCCGGTCTGAGTTCGCAAAGCGAAGTCATTTAAATTATTAAAGTAAACTCCAAGAATACATTGTCCTCAAGAAAACAATAGCTGCGTTTATCATTTTTCTGGCTGTTACAAGTCCCAAGAGATTTCACAAATGTGTTAGAAAAAAGCAGATGGCAAGCCATTGAAGGAAATGTTATCAGGGAATAAATAGACAAAATAGGTGGTTTTCAGGAGAGTCTTAATGGAAAAAAGGAAAATATGGAAGTGCTGGCATTTAGTGGAAACATTCCAGAAAGCAGGAACCTAGTTGGCTGAGGCCATGATTTTCAATAGCGGTCAAAGGTGGGAGGATGGTGCATAAAAGTCAGAGGACTCTGAGGTAAATTGGAGCAGATTATGATAGTGGGTGGTGAGAATGTTGAATTACAACTCAGGAACCGTATTATGATATCTAGACATGAGCCCAAAGGAATGCAAATCTTAAAGATGTCAGTTTCTTCTTTCACTCTGGTGACCTTTTAAAATGTGGCATTTTTGAACAGTTGGTTTAGTTGGAGGAATCAGCACGGTAGCGCAGTGGTTATCACAGGTGCTTCACAGCTCCAGGATCCCAGGTTCAATCCCCAGCTTGGGTCACTGTCTGTGCGGAGCCTGCACGTTATCCCCGTGTGCGCATGGGTTTCCTCCGGGTGTTCCAGTTTCCGCCCACAGTCCAAAGATGTGCAGGTTACGTGGATTGGCTATGATAAATTGCCCTTTGTGTCAAAAAGGTGGGGTTACTGGGATAGGGTGGAGGCATGGGCTTAAGTGGGGTGCTCTTTACAAGGGCCGGTGCACACACGATGGACTGAATGGCCTCCTTCTGCACTGTAAATTCCATGATTCTATGATTAGGACCCTAAAGGATTGGCACAACCCTCAAAAGACAGAAATACCATCCACCTAAACAAGTTATCAAAATACAGCTGAAAAGTAACCAACAACAACAGGATAAAAATAAAACTGCCAAGGTGTTGGCATAATAAACAGTTTAAATAAAACTATTTGTTTGAATTTGCTTCTTCACATCCCAATGTAGTAGCATCAGAAGTACCATGAATTATCCAAACAGGAAGAGATTTTCAGTGAAGACAATCATTAATGCGTTGTAGTTTAATCGGCTAATGGATGTATAAATGAAATACATGGCTTTGTAGTTTGCACAAATTGATCAGTTATGTTTGTGTTAAAAAGAAAGATGTAACTTGTGATACAATCTAAGGTAAAGACTTGTACAAGAAGGTAGATCAATAATTTAAGTCAATTAATCCAGCAGAATCAGCAGAAAAGTCCAGAAACACCAGTAAACACACAAACTTGGATACACACTGAGCAATGAAGTAGATTGTTTAATTAATAGGAAGGTAAATCAAGCCCATTAATAACGTTCTTCAGAAGAATCACAAATTAACGAGCTATCATTCCATTAGCCATCATGTATCTTTCTCCTTTGCTGATGTTTGTTGTGAAAGCAAAAAAGATTTAAAATATTCAAAAATATAATTAAAATTGTTGAATAAACAACAATTTGAGTGCAGGTGCACAACATCAATCATAGTTTTATCATCGTTTTGTACAGTGCTACATCGAGAAGATTGTTAAATGACATATTGTCCAATACTATCCAATAAACTCTCCAATAAACTTTCCACTAAATTCTTCAATAAGCTTTCTAATACACCAGCCAATAAACTCTCCAATACACCATCCAATAAACTCTTGACCAAAACCATTGATAAACTACGAATAAACTTTCCAATAACACCACAGATAAACTCTCCAATTAACTGTCCAATAAACTTGCCACTAAATTTACCAATAAACCATCCAATAGACTCTCCAATACACTGTCCAATAAACTCTCCAACCAACTCTCCAATACACCGTTCGATAAACTCCCTAATAAACTCTTCAATAAACCCTCCAATACACTATTCAATAAATTCTCCCACAAAACCACTGATAAACTCTCTAATAAACTCTCCAATGCAACCACCAATAAATTTTCCGATACACAATCCAATGAACTCTACCAATAAAACCTCCAATAAACTCTCCAATACACACTCCAATGAACTCTACTGATAAACTCTCCAACAAAATCATTGATAAACTGTTCAATGCAACCACAAAAGATTCTCCAACAGAACAACAGAACAACAGAACAACAGAACAACTCTCCAATAAACTTTTCAATGTAACCACAAATAAACTCTCCAATAAAATCAACGATAAACTAACTCATAAGCTTTCCAATAATCTCTCCAATACAGCAGTGTCCAATATATCGTGCCATAAACTCTCCAATTAAACAACTGGTAAGCTTTACAATTAAACAACTGATAACTCTCCAATAAACTCACAAATATGCCATCCAATAAATGCTCCAATAATCTCTCCAATTAACTCTCCAATACACCATCCAATAAGTTCTCCAATAAACTATTCAATACACCAGCCAATAACTCTCTCATAAACACTCCAATAAACCTTCCAATAAACTCTCCAATAAATTGGCTTTGATCCCGGCCCCGGGTCACTGTCAGTGTGGAGTTTGCACATTCTCCCCGTGTCTGCGTGGGTCTCACCCCCACAACATAAAGATGTGCAGGTATTGGTGGCCACTGTTTTGAGGTGGCCACTCTTTTGAGGTAAGCGGGATTGGCCATGCTAAAATTGCCCCTTAATTGGGAAAAAAAGAATTGGGTATTGGGTACTAAGTTTATTTTAAAAGCCTCTCCAATAGATTCTCCAATCCACCGTACAATACATTTTCCAATAAAACTACTAATAAACTCCAAAAGACCCAATGCTCTCCAATAAACTTTTCAGTAACCTCTTGGATACACCAACCAAGGAACTGTCCAGTAGGCTATGCCTTAGCTCTCCAATTAAACAGTTGGTAAATTCTCCAATCAAACCATTGATAAGTTCTTCAATATAGCCACAACTACATTTTCACAAAAAACATCATTCACCCTCTATTAAACTCTTTAATAAAACCGCCAATAACTGCACCAATAAACTCTATAGTACAACTTCCAATAAACTCTCCAATAAAACCATCAATTAACCCACGATTAGATTTTTCAATAAAACTTTGAATGAACTCTGCAGAAGTAATACTGATAATGGATTCTGTCACAGATCTGAAATATTGGGCAGAATTGTACACACCTCTTGGTGGGTTGGTTGGAAGTCAGTGGATGCCAAATTGGGCATAATGTTATGGGTGCCAGTCCCAGCACCAGCCCCATCTTCCTGGTCCATTGCAAGATCAGGAGGGTAGGTATTTTGTGGCCCACCCACCCTTGGGACAATTAAGATGTCATAAATGGCCATATGGCCATTTGATGGCATCTTCCCAACCACAATGTTTTCAGGTCCAGCTGGCAGAGACCGGAGCCAAGTTTGAAGCCTGCCCGGTCCTCAGGCTATTGGCCGGAAGAAGCTACATGCTCCTTTCCAACCCAATAAGCCAATCAGTGCCCTCCCCACACATATTCTGGTCAACCCAGGGTATACCCACCCTCTGGCCTCTGGACACCAGCCCCCACCCCTTCACATACTAGTCTGACCCCACCCACATCACCCCCACCAAAACTACATCCCCATCCAACTCAGGTAAATATCACCGATGGGAGGGCACAGGAGTCCCAGACTTTTGATTGGCCAGCAACTCTTGGCGATGGTCCATCCTTCCCAGGTGGGGGTGGAAATCTCAGCCTCAGCCAACTAACATTCCTCCAAGCATTTATTTGTCTGAAGAGCCAAATGCTGGAGCCAGCGCAGGTTTGCTATTTGCTACTGTTTTGTTCATGGGTAGAAGTGGGAAAGAACCTTAGTAAAACATAAATGTGGCCATTAATTCTGTTTCTCTCCATAGATGCATAGCTGCAGAAGGGACAAGTAACATGTGGGAATGCAATGGTTTTAGGGGATTCAATAGTAAGGGAATAGATAGATAGAATATAGGGAGTTAAGAAGAAAGCTGAGAAGTCAGACCTCAAAGGTATGATTTCAGGAGTACCACTAGTGCTAGTGTGTACGTCAGAGTAGAAATAGCCGGATGTATTGGTTGAATACGTGGTTGAAGAGATGGTGTGAGGGGGAGGGTTTCAGCTTCCTGGTGCTTTGGGACAGGTTCTGGGGGAGGTGGGATCTGTACAAACTGGATGGGTTATACCTGGGCAGGACCAGGACTAATGTCCTGGGTGGGTGGGTGGGGGGGTGGGTTGGTGGGGGGGGTGGGGGGGGGGGGGGGGGACAGGACACTTGCACCAGTGGTTGGGGAGCGTTTAAACTAATGTGAAAGGGGGATGGGAACCTCTCCAAAAGAACTCCAATAAACTCTTGTGCAATCACCAATAGGTTCTCCAATGAACTCCCTGATAAAGTCTCCAATAAACAGTTCAATCTGATCTCTAATATTAGTTCTGATAACCTATCCAGTACACAGTCCTATACACTTTCCAATACAACCTCCAAGAAACCCTCCAACAAATACTCCAATAAACTTCCCAATATATACCACCACTAAACCTTCTAATAAACTCTCCGATAAACTGTTCAATATGGAGCTGAATTCTCAGTTTGCGAAACTATGGGCTGGATTCTCCATAGCCCGATGCCGAAATTGGGATCGGCGATCGGGTAGAGAATGGATTCCGACACCGGAATTGGGGCAGCGTTATCGGTACACGCACTGTGCGCAGTCGCAAGGCTGTTGCTGCGTCATCGGCCCACCCACCCACGATGCTGCGCCCCTAATGGACCGAGTTCCCGATGGCACAGGCCACGTGTGGTCTCAGCGGTCGGGAACCCGGCCTGCTGGCTGCGGACTATATCCAGTGCCGCCACATTCATCCGGGATCTGTGCTGCTGGTGGGGGGTCTCTGCTAGGGCTGGGGGGACTGATGAGGTGACTAGGGGGTGGGCTGTGGGGTCAGAGTAGGCGGTTAAGGCTTTCAGCATGGCAGGCGTCATGTTTTCCAATGCGACCGGTGCTGGTTGTCAGCTCTGATCACGTGCGGCCTGGCGATTCTCCAGCTGTTTTCGGTGCAGCTGGTTCACACGGCGACAGTGCTCGCCCTTCACTGGTACCGGAAACGGTGAGGGGTTAATGCCGATTTCCCCGTTGTGAACCACCTGCAGATTCTCCGTTGGCGCAGGCACTTAACCGCTGGAATGGAGAATTCCAATTTATGTTCTCCCACTGAATTGTGCTTGCGCTCGGAATGAGAATCCAGAAGAGGTACACTTGCAAATTAATGCAAGGTGGGGATTGCGAGGGGATTCTCATGAGTCCCACTATTAGGCTGCCATTTCGAAAACGTGTGCCCGACAGCATGGTCCGGTGGCTGCTAACCCCCCACCCCACCCCACCACCTCCCCACACACAACGTAATTCCGCCCCCAACCCCACCACAGGGTTTTCTGGTCACTTTCCCACCCTACAGTACGTTGGTGACCCACCTGCCCACCAGAGAATACCCCCAAAATTACAGAGGCCCCAAACAGAAATCACCCCATAAGGGACACTCCCACAAGAACCCCCCCCCCCAATAAGAGAGACATCATCAGAAACCTCCCCCCATTACAGAGACTTCTGCCTGAAAGCTAGGGAGCAATCCAGACAGAGAAATAAAAAAAAATACTGCTTTAAAACTCACCTGTGCAATACACCTTCTGGCTCAGACTGAGCAAGAAGCACCTGCAAATTCCAAGAAAGCAAAAACCACATCAGCTAGATTTAGTCCCCCTCAGATCTTTGATATGCAAGTCTTTCATTCACATCAATGGGAATTGGCTTCAATAGGTTATAATTGACAGCTTGCACTCACCCAGCTATCTGGATTATATAATTTTACATCCCTTCACATATGAATAGCTCTTAAGTACCCAGCTGTGAAACTAACCGCAATGATTATAAACATCTAGCTATGATTCCCTGCATATAACACACATGCGGCGGATTCTCCGTTCCTGAGAAAACGTGTTGACACCGGCGTAGGATTTGTGGAGTTCCACGACAGCAAAACTGGTGCGGCACCTGACCGATTCAGCTACTGCAAACGGGCTAACACCGGTGCCATGTGGCACACAATCGATTTGAAAGAGAAACTGTGCTGGATTCGCCAGGTCTGAGATTGACACGCAGGAGGCTGACAAGCTGCAGTGGCCTATACACACTTCACTCCCCACACACACCATCCCAGCCAAAAAGAAGGCAGTGAGGAGAGCGGCACCCCGTTTCAGGGACGCCGAGCTGGAGGTCTTCCTGGATGCAGTAGAGATGAGACAGTTGACCCTGCACCCCAGCCCGGGAAGGTGGCTGCCAGCTGCCACCATTCGCTGGGCATGGGAGTAGGTGGCAGAAGTGGTGAGCACCGTGAGCAACGCCATCTGGACCGGCCAGCAGAGCCAGAAGAAACTGCATGCCCCTCCTCAGGACGGCCAGAGTGAGTTGGCAGCACAATGCCCCTGGTACCAACCTTCGTCCGACACACCCACAACCCACCTTTCCCCAACTGGGGGGCAGTTGAAACTCCACTCTGCACCACATGCCATGGTCGGATGCCCTGGCCACTGGGGCCACCAGGTACCCACCCCCTGGGCTGCATGCGTCGTACTGTCTAACGTTGTCATTTTTTGTTTTCTCCCTCCCCCACTGGAGAAGGCCACTCATAACTGTCAGGAGTGGGGGAAAACTGGTGGGGGACCACCAGTCCTGTGGCTCCTCATCATGGCAGAGCAGAGGGCCCTGGACATGGTCGGCGGCCCAGAAGAAAGTGAGGTCGCCGGGGTGGGCACTTCAGTGAAGAGCTCCCAGGGCACTATCTGGTGCTCACCACACAGCTGCTCTGGTACATCAGGTAGAGGTGGGAACTCCTGAGGGGGCGGACAGTCAGAGGGGAGGCCGGCCACTGGGACTAGCTGCTGCCCAGATAGGTTTTAGGCTTCCGGAAAGGACAGTCCCATTGGTCGTGGAGATGCAGTTGCAGAGACAGGGACTACATGGCGGGTTGTCGGAGAAGTCCAACTGCTTGCAGGAGTAGGAGGCGGTGGCCAGGCGTGTCACCTAGGCCAACACCGCAGGTGGCGTCCGTGGTGGAGGCATTGGGGGGGAGAGGGTTTTGGCTATGAATTATAAGGCCTGGGGCATTCTGTGCAGGTGCTGGCTGAGGCCCAGAACAGGGTTGCCACCTCACAGGCAGCCATGTGCCAATCCACCTGGACATTGCAGCAGCACTTTTGAGAGTGGCCCAGTCACCACAGACCATGGCTAGGAACAGGCATCATTGGCCAAGCACTGGCTGACATGGCACAGACACAGAGAAAGGTGGCACAGTCACTGGCTGATGTGACACAGACCCGGAAGGTGATGGCACGTGAATGGGTGATGTGGCGCAGTCCCAGAAGGTGGTGGCACAGTCACAGAAGCAAATGGCACAGTCACTGGCTGATGTGGCACAGACCCAAAAGGTAGTGGCACAGTCACAATGTGATGTGGTGCAATCAGTCCAATTTAAGTTAGATACTGGCGCCGAAGCCAATTTAATCAGCATGACTGATTTTAAAAATCTAAAAATTTAGCCGATTAGAAGAACTCACAAAAGATCTCTGAGAAATTATAATGGTTCAAGCATTGAATGTCATGGTGCTTGTTACCTGAGTGTGGTAGTGGAGAAGACAGTTTGTTCCATCCCATTCTGTAATGTACCCGAGGACTTGTGTTCATTATTAGGTGATCAGTCCTGTGAAGAATTAGGTCTACTGCAGTTGGTATGTAGCATCCATAAAGGATTGGAACAACACTCCAACGATTCTGAAAACATTATCAGACAGCAAATTCAATGATGTGTTCACAGGATTTGGGACACTATATTCACCTACAAGGTACAACTCACAGAGGATGAAAAACCTGTGATACAGGCACCAAGAAGAGTAACTGTACCTCTTTGGGATCGCCTCAAAAAGGAGCTGGACAAAATGAAAAGTAATCAGAAAGTTGGAAAAACCTACCGATTGGGGAAATTCCATGGTCTGTGTAAAAAAAAAAGAATGGCGATATTCTTGGTATGGATCCCAAAGATCTTAACGAGAATATCAAAAGAGAACATTACCAAATACCAAAGCATGATGAAATTATATCTGAGATGGCTGGTGCACAATTCTTTACAAAATTTGACGCATCTCAAGGTTTCTGGTAGCTAAAGCTAGAGGAACAAAGTACAAAGTAGGGCACTTTTAATATGCCATTTGGACGTTATTGGTTTCTGAAAATGCCTTTTGGCATAATTTTGGCATCAGAAATTTTTCACCGTGCCATGGAGCACATAATCGAAGGCATCAAAAGTGTATGTATGTATGTGGATGATATTATCATTTGGGGCTCAACCATAGAAGAGCGCAATACGAGGTTGCTTAAAGTTAAAACGAGCATCAGACGTAATGGGCTGAAGCTCAACAAGCGAAAGTGCCAATCTGGAGTAATGAGGTCACATTCCTCGGTGACAAGCTCTCATTGCATGGCATTGAACCTGACAAGGACAAAACCCAAGCAATTGTCAACATGCCAAAACCACACGACAAGAAAGCCATCTTAAGAGTGATGGGTATGATCAATTTTAGAGGGAAATTCATTCCAAACCTGTCAGCAAAAACAACACATCTACCTGATCTCCTGCACAAGACAACGGATTTCACTTGGACTGAGCAACATGAGCAAGAATGGAAGAAGCTCAAGACTTCACGAACAACCACGCCAGTTCTCACATTTTCTGACCCATCTGAGCAGATTAAAGTGTCAACAGACGCGTCGAAAGATGGTTGAGGAGCAGTTCTTCTGCAACTCGAGCATGATGATTGGAAACCAGTTGCATGTGCATCACGATCCCTGACAACAACAGAGTAGAGGTATGCTCAAATTGAAAAAGAATGCCGAGGTTTAGTTATCAGCTTGGAGAAATTCCACGGCTACATGTATGGGCTTCCAACTTTCACAGTTGAGACAGATCATCACCCTTTGGTTAACATTATCAAGAAGAATCTCAACCAAATGTCTCCGTGCATTCAGAGGTTGATGATGAAGTTACAACGCAATGATTTCAATATCATTGACACGCCAGGCAAATATACACAGGGTGGCACGGTAGCGCAGTGGTTAGCATTGATGCTACACAGCTCCAGCGACCCGGGTTCAATTACTGGCTTGGGTCACTGTCGGTGGAGTCTGCACGTTCTCTCCGTATCTGCATGGGTTTCCTCCGGGTGTTCCGATTTCCTCCCACAAGTCCCGAAAGACATGCTTGTTAGGTGAATTGGACATTCTGAATTCTGCCTCATTGTACCCGAACAGGCGCCAGAGTGTGGCAACTGGGGAATTTTCACAGGATCTTCACTACAGTATTAATGTAAGCCTACTTGTGACACTAATAAAAATTACTACAAATTTGTACACGGGGCTACACGGGGCAGCAGGGTAGCATGGTGGTTAGCATAAATGCTTCACAGCTCCAGGGTCCCAGGTTCAATTCCCGGCTGGGTCACTGTCTGTGTGGAGTCTGCACGTCCTCCCCCTGTGTGCGTGGGTTTCCTCCGGGTGCTGCGGTTTCCTCCCACAGTCCAAAGATGTGCGGGTTAGGTGGATTGGCCATGCTAAATTGCCCGTAGTGTCCTAATAAAAAGTAGGGTTAAGGGGGAGGTTGTTGGGTTACGGGTATAGGGTGGATACGTGGGTTTGAGTAGGGTGATCATGGCTCGGCACAACATTGAGGGCCGAAGGGCCTGTTCTGTGCTGTACTGTTCTATGTTCTATGTTCTATTTGTTCTTAGCAGCTGTATTATCGAGAGCGCTGATACAAAATATTTGTAGTGAAATTGCTGAAGATGTAGATCTGCATGCCAATCTTATTTCCACACTACTATAAGCATCAGATACGAAAAGATCCAAGAAGAAACCAGGAAGGATCAAACTCTTCAAGAGGTGATGAGGAACATCAAGCCACATTGGCCCAGAGGTCAATGTATGGAGTTCTGCAATATAAGATTTGACCTCAGTATCATTAATCGAATGGTACTTGTTTGAACACCATAGTTAGACCAGTCTCTTTGCAAGGATGTACTGAACAGGATACATGAAGGTAATCTCGGGATTGAGCAGTGTAAATGGAGAGCTTGTGACTCTGTTCACTGGCCAGGTATAAACCAGGATATTGACAGGATGGTCAGTTGTTGTGACACATGCCAAACTCATCGTTGCAAGCAAACAAGAGAACCTATGCAAAAATCTGATTTACCTACGGCACCATAGCAGAAAAAAGCCATGGATCTCTTTCACCAAGAGGGAAAGATTATTTAATGAACAAAGACTTTTTTTCAAATTATCCCAAAATGGCTCTACTGTCAAGCATATCGGCAAACAGTGAAATGCTGCATACCAAGTCAATTTTCGCCAACCATGTATCATTCACTTCAAGTGGTAGCAGCCAATTGTCCTCATCAACCCCATTTATTTTAAGTGGAGCATCAGTTTGCTTTTCTTAAACGCTGGAGAATTTTTTGATGTCTCCAAAAAATGATTCTTCTCTGTTAATACTCCAACAATCAATGATGTTTCATCGCTGGGGATTGTGTCTTCCTCTGTGCTGACTGATCTGGGGTTGAGCTCAGAGTGACAATTGTGAGCAAAGTGTTTTTTTCCTTTGCATCTGGAACAAAACTTGCCAAACGCTGGACACTGCCTTAATTTGTGCCTTTGACCACATCTTTTACACAGGAATATGTTGTCCTGATCTCTAGCCTGTTTCTTGGTGCGCGAGGAGCTGCAGGAACTTTCCCACCTATTTTTTTAAATTTCCCACCTTTTTGGAAAAAGGGTGGCAACCGGAGTGCTTTCACCCGAGAAGACACCACCATTACTGAGAAACATTTTAGAATGCTGTACTGCTAGCTCGTGAGCCTGACAAATCTTAACTATTTGTTCCAAGGACAGCTCCGATTCCCTCAGCATTATCTGCATCATCCCAGTTGGGGCGTGTCATAATATACACCAGTATATCATGGTGCAGACACACACTGGTGGACACACACAGGGACCAATCAACATGTACAAACACCGCAGCCAATCACCAGTTAGAATACACACACTATAAAGGCAGAGGGCACCACGGTTCCCGCTCATTCTGGGTGCTGCCTCTGAGTGCAACAGGAACTCATCCAGCCCAGCACAGACTCACACCACATGCTGAGAGAATCAACTGGTTCGGACAAGGCTTAGGTCTCTAGTTTAAGTTAGCATCACTTAGACCCACAGTCATCGTGTGTTAGTTAGTTAGAAGTAGTTAATAAAATTGAGTTGAACCTTCATCAGTGTTGGAAGTGTCTGTTCATCTCTCAAGTCTACACTAGCCAACACTTCAGGGCGTACACATTCGCAAGCACCACCAATGTCCCTTCCAGGACATTGTTAACCATGACATACTGTTCCCCCAGTCAGTAGCCGTCTTTGTCGCTGTAAAGGTCGTCCCCTTATTGAACAGTAATGGCCATCCCACTAGCCCTTATCTCATAACATGCTTGGAATGTCTGTCCAACCCAGTGTTTTCTTGCCCTCAGTCAATCCTTCTCCCTCAGATGCATCTCTAGGAGGAAGATGGCTTTGGCCCTTAGGCTTTGCTCGGCCTGCCCAATGTCTTAGTACGGATCGTGTGCCCTTCCCATTTGCAAAACCACATGTGTCTTGCTCAGTTCAGAGTCTTCTCCTTGTCCTGAAACCAGTGTAGTTTGGTGCTGATGGCCCACGGTGGTTCTCATGATTTTGGCCTCTGCCGGAGTGATCAGTGGGCCCTGTCTGCTTCTGGGGACTTGGGGATGCTTTCGTCCCTGACCAGCTTACCCAGCATTTCCGTCATGTATTTATATTTTAACATTAGAGTACACAATTCATTTTTTCCAATTAAGGGGCAATTTAGCGTGGCCAATCCACCTACCCTGCACATCTTTTGTGTTGTGGGGACGCAACCCACGCAAACACGGGAAGAATGTGCAAACTCCACACGGACAGTGACCCAGAGCTGGGATCCAACCTGGGACCTCGGCGCCGTGATGCAGCAATGCGAACCACTGCGTCACCGCGCTGCCCTCCGTCATGTATTCTGTGAGGTTTCTGCTCTCGGGGCCCTCCGGTAGATTGATACCCAGCAGACCCAGCCACCCATCAGACCAGGAGGAGATCCAGAGAGGGATGCCAACCACAGCCCAAGATGTACAGGAGTCAGTGGCCCTTCATAGATTCATAGAACCATAGAATTTACAGTGCAGAAGGAGGCCATTTGGCCCATCAGGTCTGCACCAGCCCTTGGAAACAGCACTCTACTTAAGCCCACACCTCCACCCTATCCCCGTAACCAAGAATTCCCACCAACCTGTTGAACACAAGGGGCAATTTAGCATGGCCAATCCACCTAACCTGCACATCTGTGGACTGTGGGAGGAAACCGGGTCACGCAGAGTAAATCCACGCAGACACGGGGAGAATGTGCAGACTCCACACAGTCACCTGAAGCCGGAATTAAACCCGGGTCCCTAGAGCTGTGAGGCAGCAGAGCTAACCACTGTGCAACCACGCCGCAATTGGCAAGGTTCCTTCAACAACATTCACCAAACACACAACCTCAACCAACTAAAAGGACAAGGACAGCGGTTGGATGGAAACATTGTCGCCTCCAAGTTGTGCAACACTCTGATTTGGAATGTACAGCCATTCCTCCATCAGCACGAGATCAAAATCCTGGAACTCTCTCCCTAATAGTGAGTGTACCTACACGGCAAAAACCAAAGCAGTTAAAGAAGCCCGTTCGTCTCCACCTTCTCAAGAGCAGTTTGGGCAATAAATGCTGCGCCTGTGAGCAACATCCACATCCCACGATGTTGGACAGCATGTGCTGCAGGAGGCTCTGTCTCAACAAGGAGACTGTGTAGCACCTGTGCCATGTCCATGTAGACTGGCCCTGTAATAATATGTATATAGGTATACTGGTGAGCGGCTAATTATTACATCTCAGTGTAACTCAAACACGAAAGGACACCACCAGTTGCCAGTATAAATATCAGACCTGAGGGAATGCTGGGTAGTCAGTTAAGTGTTAGCAGAGGAGATTGCAGCTCAGGGAGTAATTTAGATTAGAGAAAAGTATCACGAGTACATCATTAGTTAATATTCAATTATAGATTACTGTATTAATAGTTATAGCTCTGTAGAATGTGCAAACTCTATTTAATTTAATCATTATTCAATAAATTAGTTTTGCTTCAATCTAAAGATTGCTGGTTTCTTTATCATCTACTCATCAAACCATTCTGGATCTCAAGGCAAAGAATAACGACATATTGCAGTGTAATATTACAGGCACCACATGGAGGAAGAGGACACCTGTGCCCGGTGGCTGTGAAGGTCACCGCAGCCTTGAACCTTTATGCTTCGGGATCATTCCAGGGCCCGAGTGGGGTCTTCATGAGCAGGGGTTATTCATGAAGGCCCCACCTTCTCAACCTTGCCCTTGCTAAAAGGGGAAAGCAGCCTATGGTCATCTAGCACTATGGTGACTTTACCTATTTCCGCTCTGGCCACGAGGGAAGCGCCAGATGATTGGAGAACAGCTAATGTGGTCCCACAATTTAAAAAAGTTGTAGAGATAAGCCAGGGAACGACAGACCAGTGCGTCTCACGTCAGTGGTAGGGAAACTATTGGAGGAAATTCTGAAGGAGAGAATCTACCTCCATTTGGAGAGACAGGGTTTGATCAGGAATAGTCAGCATGGCTTTGTCAGAGAGAGGTCATGCCTAAAATATTTGATTTAATTTTTTGAGCATGTGACCAGGTGTGTAGATGAGGGTAGTTCATGTAGTTTACATGAATTTCAGCAAAGCCTTTTACAAGGTCCCACATGGGAGATTATAAAGAAGTCAAATGCACATGGGATACAGGGTAACTTGATAAGGTGGATTCAAAATTGGCTTAGCTGTAGGAGACAGAGGGTGATGACATATGGCTGCTTTAGTGACTGGAAGCCAGTGTCCAATGGCATTCCACAGGGATCTTTACTGGGCCCCCTATTGTTTGTCATTTATATAAATGACATAAATGACTATGTGGGGGTTAGGATCAGTACGTTTGCGGATGATACAAAGATTGGCTGGGTGGTTAACAGTGAGATTGAGTGTCTTGAGTTACAGGAAGATCTAGATGGGATGGTCAAATGGGCAGAAAAGTGGCAGATGGAATTTATCCCTGAAAAGTGTGAGGTAATGCACTTTGGAAGGAGTAATGTGACAAGGAAGTATTCAACGAATGGCCAGATGTTGGGAAGTTCCGAGGAATAAAGGGACCTTGGAGTGTTTGTCCACAGATCTCTGAAGGCAGAAGGGCAGGTTAATAGGGTGAAAAAGGTTTATGGGACACTTGCCTTTATCCATCGAGCAAAGATTACAAAAGCAGGGAGGTCTTGTTGGAGTTGTTTAGAACTCTGGTGAGGCCCCAGCTGAAGTACGCCACATTATAGGAAGGATGTGATTGCACTGGAGGGGGTGCAGAGGCGTTTCACCAGGATGTTGCCTTGGATGGAACAGTTAAGTTATGAAGAGAGGTTGGATAGGCTTGGGTTGTTTTCACTGGAGCAGAGAAAACTTAGGGACAAACTGATGGAGGTGTACAAGATTATGAGGGGCATGGACAAGATGGATCGGGAATGGCTGTTGCCCTTAATTGAAGGGTCAGTCATTAGGGGAGACAAGTTCAAGGTGAGGGGTAGGAGAATTAAGGGGGATTTGAGGAAAAACGTTTTTATCCTGAAGATGGTAACGGTCTGTAGTGCACTGCCTGGGAGGGTGATAGAGGCGGATTGCCTCGCTTTAAAAAGTACTTGGATGAGCACTTGACACGTCATAACATTCAAGGCTATGGGCCAAGTGCTGGCAAATGGGATTAGGTAGACAGG
Organism: Scyliorhinus canicula; assembly: GCF_902713615.1. NCBI lineage: Eukaryota > Metazoa > Chordata > Chondrichthyes > Carcharhiniformes > Scyliorhinidae > Scyliorhinus > Scyliorhinus canicula. The sequence goes on along the minus strand of NC_052150.1, from coordinate 67,082,962 downwards.
TCAGGTGTGTTTCATGCAACGGTACAGACTTGATGGGCCGAAGGGCCTCTTCTGCACTATATTATTCCGTAACTCTGTGACTTGCGCGGTGTTTCCCATGCCACAGCCCACATGTGCTGTCATTGAGTGGTGCATTGAATGCTCAAAATGCGGTTTCGTCGCCTGGAACACTCCAGTGGTGCCCTGCAGTTCACACCCAGAGCATTATGCACTTTGTGGAGGTCTACTGTGCCCTTCACAATCTGGCACAGCAATGGGGTGACATGCTGGAGGAGAAGGAGGAGGAGGAGGGACATGCGGCCTTGTTTGAGGACAATGAGGATGAGCCAGAGCAGGAGGACATGGAGGATGAGCTCGGGGAGACTCGCAGGAGGAGTCGGGGGAGGGAGGACAGGCGGTGAAGGTATGGCATGCTTGGAGGGCCAAGGACGCCTTCATCCTTCCACGTTTCTCATACAATGATGCTTCGTCCATCATCACCTTTACCTCGTCCCCCGGACCCACCTCCACTGCCACCCCATATTCTGCCCATCACCCCCATTCATCACTGACTACCCCATACCCACACTCCTGTCCGTCCCACCCATCCCCCTGCTACTCCAGAACTTTCCCTCACCCCCTCAGCACTCTGACCCACCCTGTTCCACCCTCCCAGGGTATATGTAACATCAGAGTGATGGACCTGGGTTGGCACTGTAAGCAGGTCAATAGACAAAGCAGGAGAGTGATGATAACCTACAGTGAGGTGAGCTCTGGTGCTCCTCAGACTATGCCAAAGTCTGACTCCTGTCTGTCTGCTGTGATCATGCTCACACCCATCATCTGTGCTCGGTCTGCATTGGGGGCTCCTCAACGTGGTCCACTGCTTACGGGAGGGGGGGGGGGTTTAGGAGAGGGTGACGGGGTGTGGTTGGCCTGCCATATGGAATAACATGACAGAGGCATTGCGTGTATCGTGTTAAACAAGTTTTGATTGTGCACATCCAGCTCCCTCCTCCCGGATGGTGTCTGTGGGGCACTGGAGTTTACCATGGGACTGAGGGGTGGCTGGAATGAGATCCAATGGCCCCTGCTTCATCCAGCCCAGCCAGCCCCAGGGCCTCCCTGTTGTCTGCGCCATCGTGTCAACGCCCTCAGCTATGCTACTCAATGACTGGGACATGATCTGCAGTGCCCAGGTGATGTCCACTTATGTCTGGGGACATGCTCTACATGGCCTGAGTGATGTCCACCTGTGTCTGGACACGTCACCCAGACGTGTGGCCCTCAGCCATGGCCGTCACATCTTGGACACCACCACTCATGGTGTTGACATTGTGCTGCAGGCCTTCCACTCTAGCAGTGTTGACTTCGGTGTCAGGCGTTGCCAACGGCACCCCCTGTGCCCTTAGACTTTGGTATTCCTCCAATCAGCATGTGCCGGAGTGTCACCCTCCTGAATCTCATGGCCTTGTCCTAGCGTCTGCATCAGCCCCAGAATAACCTTGTCCAGAAGCTCAACCTCTGACTGGGACACTGCAGAGTCCTGGGGTCCAGCAGACCTCCGGCTGCTGACACCCTTGGACAGTCTTTCCTCCACTCAATGTTCATCTGCCAACTTCTCCTGTGGGGACAAAGAGTGGGCATCGAGAGCCACATGCTTGATGCAACGGTGGGGGGAGGGGGACAGTGGCAGATGGCATACATGGACCCTGCTGCCAGGCATGAAAGGGTAGCGCTGTTGGGTGCCAGGATGCGCTGCGGCATAGGTGCAGTGTTGCGCGGGGGTGGTGTGATGCCAGCCGCTGACTTGTCGAGGATGGGGGGATCACGGTGGTGTCAGCGGGACTGGTGCCATGGGGGCGGTGTCAGCACACCCTTGAGGCCTGGTGGAGGTCATTGGTCTTTTTCCGGCACTGCACGGCGGTCCTACTGGTCAGGTTGCCTGCACTGACTATCACTACCTCCCAAGCATCATTGGCAACACTGTGGCTGACCCTACGCTTCCCTTGGGGGAACAGTATGTTCCGTCTTGCATCCACGGCATCCAGAATCCTGGTCAGGTCAGCATCCCCCAAAGCGTAATGCTGTTGTCCATGGTGGCATGGCTTTGCACTGTCCGGAATGTGTTCAGGATGTGCGTTTATGTACGGCTCCCCTCATTAGTGGGGGCCGCCGAGCGATGGCCCAGGTGAATCAACAAGCAAGATGGCCATTTCCACCAAGGTGCTCATGGGGGATCATTTCCTGCACAAAGTGCTGTTTGATAGCGGTCAGGAGCTCGCCAACGCAGCCAGCGAGGAGCTCCCGGGAAACCTCGCTCGCTCTGGCACTTAGAGCTTGTCCCATTCAATCACGCCCAATATTCTGAATGTATTCTCATTGTGGGATTGTCAGACTTATATTCACACAGGGCTAAATCGCTGGCTTTGAAAGCAGACCAAGGCAGGCCAGCAGCACGGTTCAATTCCCGTACCAGCCTCCCCGAACAGGTGCTGGAATGTGGTGACTAGGGGTTTTTCACAGTAACTTTATTTGAAGCCTACTTGTGACAATAAGCAATTTTCATTTCATATGTCCAATTAATTAAGCTGGGGGCAGTGTAAAGAATATTTCATTTGATAAAATCTTAATTTGACTGATCTTGTTATTGTGTTGACCCAGGAAACCAATGTCTGGAGATGATGGGCAAATGCGGAGAATCGTAAAGGCTGCCGTGGGACAGGCCGTGACTCACGGCAGCCTTCAAGGCCACTTCCGGGGCCGATTCTCCCCCCCGGGCGGGGCTAGGAGCACGGCCCCGTGCGTCACGGTGGCTGATGCGGCCGATGACGTCACCCGCGCATGCGCAGTTGGCGTCTTTCTCCTCAGCTGCCCGGCAAGACGTGGCGGCTTGATCTTGCCGGGCGGCGGAGGGGAAAGAGTGCGTCTGTTTTGGACGCTGGCCCGACGATTGGTGGGTACCGATCGCGGGCCTGCCCCCTCCCGAGCACAGTCGTGGTGCTCCCGTGCCAATCGGGCCTCTAGATGCCCCAAACGGGCATCTGGCGCCCGTGTCACGACGGCAGCAAGCAGGTGTGTTTGCTGCCATGTTGAAACGGGCGTGAAGTCCCGGCCGCTCGGCCCATCGGCCTCGGAGACTCGCCGCTCGCCATAAAAAACGGCGAGCGCCGATTCGTGGCGTGTGTCGGGCGTGGGGGGGGGGGGGGGCGGAATAGCGGCAGGGCATGAAAAATGTCGGGAGGCCCTCCCGCTATTCTCCCACCCGGCGTGGGGGGCGGAGAATCGCGCCCGATATTTTTGGAGAATGTACTGCAAGAAATGATTTGTTTTCCACTCCTAAAGCAGTTGCTTATTGCCTATTGGCCTTTCTTTTATGCAAAATTGTGGCGTTCAAGCAGCAATTGCATTTTTGGGATAAATGCAAGATGTTTTCAGAATGTGCTGTAAATGGAGCGGGCTCCAAATTAGTCATTTTAATGATCATATATCAAAAGTTTATGTTTCCTGACATACATGTAGCAGAGATAGTGCCAACTTCCTTGAATTTAAATTGTGGTAAATGGATTCCTGCTCAGACCGGAGGTCCAGCAGGGTTTGGTTACTTAGTCCACGCTTTCTGATGGTGAAGTGGCTCCAACAGTTCTCGAAGGTTGTTCTGAGATCAAACCTCTGTCTAGAATGAAGTGAGTAGGTCAACACAATAATTTCCTACTTTGTGAACAATAACAATGCAGGTTGTTACTTTATCTGCTTAGAGGCAACTAACAGCAGTGTAAGACACCCTGTAATTCCACTGACCACAAAATGGAAATTGCACTGCAACGCAGTTTAGTGAACCACACAGGGATACTAATCAAAGGGAGCATGACTCCACTGTAATGTTGAATAATGTTGTTCAGCAAAAAAAAAGCTCCCCACCCAATTTGACATTTCTGCAGTTTTTGCAAGAAAATGACTTGGCAAATTTGCAATTACACATTCTGATGGATGGTTAGTAGCTTCGTAAATTGAGGCCTTTCAAAATGAATGTTTCCGAAGATGGTTTGCCTAACCCAGACTTTATTGTTGCCGTGGAAGGAAGAACAAGATGGTGTGATGTTCTTTGCTTTCTGGGTGTGGATGCCTTTGATGTGCCGTGTCTTACAAAGAACATCAAGCTGTGTTTTTAACAAAGCTTATTTATTAATACTACAACTAAATAGATTTGAATTTCTTACTAAGATACAAAGGATGATAAATAAACTTAACTATGATTCTATCTACAGAGCATCTGAAAACACAACTGCTCTCTATCCCGCCTAATCACCTACTCCCAGAATCAAGGTATCACGTGATCCATGTGTGTGCTCTTGATCACCATCTAGCGGTTGGAAGCTTACAATATGCATATTGTCACAGATGGCAGATGCCAATCCTTTCAGTATCTGTACAATACCATAAACAAGAATCTGTCAGCTTCATTTGTTTCATAACTTTTCTGTGGTGTACTTTTTTTGAACTCTTTGACAACCAGAGTATCCTGATTTTATTTTAAAATTACTGTTGATCCAAGAGAGACTGGTGAAATGCAGTTATTTCTTTTTGCAAGTTCTATTTTACACACTTTGGACCTCTTGCTTTACTTGATGTATTCTCCTTGAATCATGGCAGCATTGACATTAATGACTGGGAGGAGCTTGCTACCAGTCTTTCAGATTGGCGTCAACTTGTCCGTCAAGTTGCATCACACCTTAAACCACAACACCTTAATGAGAAGGCCCTGTGGTGACAGAGAAGGAAAGAAAAGGAAGCAAATCCTGCACTCCAGATCCTATTACCTCACTGGACGTCAAGCCCCACATTCCCAAAAATCTGCCGGTGGACAATTGGCCTATTCAGGCTCATGAGGACCCATGGCATAAAATCACAACGCCAAGCAAACGTTAGCCTCGAATAAAGGGACAGCTGATGATATAATTTGATTGAGTCTGTCCAATTAGTTTGAGATGGTTCGAACCACAGACAGGTTTATTGTGTTGAAAGCATGCTCTTGTGAAACTTTCACAGTTTGCTACGATAAACCGAATGTTGGTACAGTGAGAGATGACAGATTACTTCATACACCATGCAAGCAAGTCCAGACAATAGCTTATGCCATGACTGATTGCTTTGCCGTAGCCCACTTTATGTTAAACGCATTCTAGCTGTTCAATTTCACAACTGTAATTTTGCTCCTCTGCATCATTCAGTCCTCGGCGGAATAGAAGGGTTCCTTTTCTTTTCTATTGTATTGTTTTCTGCATAATCAGGTTGGTAGAGGTTTGGGTGACACAGCCATCTGTCAAGTTCATTTGCTCTGTAAAATGCAAGAAATAAAAGCTGCACAACGTAAGGCTATCTGTATCCCTGGCATAGTAAGCAAACCTTTACCTTCCATCAATTCCTCATCTCCTGAAAATGAATCATTGATTTTTTAATATCACCTTTTTTTTAAACCTGCTGCACTAGGTTTCTTTCTTTTTAAATCAGGACGGTGGTCCCACAGAGTATTTAATACAGGCTTTTCTGATGAAGCACGGAGATCGGCAAGTGATACACCGTTGGCACTGATCATATCAGTATGCAGTACCTTGTTCCACTAACGACAAGGGCGAGGAGTTGACACTCATATGGTTTGCAGCTGTATTTCTTTTCTAATTCAAGTGTAGCTCCATTTCCGCATTGAATGAATTTACACATTATCAGTGCCTAATACACTTGTTGGCTCGTCTCATTTCCTGGTTTAAAAAAATTGAGTCATATTTGCTGAGGCTCAGTACTGAGCGTCTCAGTTTATTAAAGTTTATTGGCCATGTACACACTTCAGGATTTAGGGGCAATCACTTCTTTTGCTGAAACATTGAATTAAGACACTGCATCTCACTATGGGTCCGGTGGACTCCAGCTGAGCTACAGGTAGCAAAAGTCTCCTCCAATTAGACAAAATCATCACTCACAGTCAATAACTGTGCTAAAGGCAGCTTTCAAATCTGCGAGGGATTCACATTTAATGTACTGATTGGGGTAGTCTGAGCCAACTTCACTGTGTACTGAAACCAAAGCAATTTAGTTCTTGCCTACGGGCTTTTTGGCAGTTTGTCTAGTGCTGAGTGCTGTAAGGACTGTGATACAATTTAATCTCAGACATCTGTGCTCAGGCAGGGCCTGTTCCTTAACAGACAGAGCAAGTGAGGTTTAGGGAAAAGCAGAATGTGAAGAAATAGTCCTTATCACGTTCTCCCAAATAGAGCTCTAAATATAAAGCTGACACATATATGGGAATTGGATCTACAGTACATGTTCAGTTCAGTGACGGCATGATGCATTTTTTGGATCTGGTTTACTCACAGTATGACTAACATAATAAAGTACAAGGAGCACTAACCAGAAGGGCAGGCCAGATAAGAATTAGATATCAAATCTAGCTCCTGTAGCCAATTCGAAGCATATACAACAAACATAGCTGATTCTTCTTGTTAACTGACTAGAGCTGAACAAAATCCTTATATGCTGCTGTTAAACCCCATTCTAATTGAACTGGAATAAATTCTCAGAACTTAACTCTGATATAATCATATGACTGTACAGGTCTTACTGTCACAATCAAATGCCAACAGGCATCGATTCGCACTAATGATATTTGGCATCTTCACCATTTTAAATGGAGGAAATGCAAGCATACAAATCTGCATGAATTTAGTTTATTCAAATGTAAGTGTTTTTATGGTCAAATGTGTTTATGCAAATCCAATGTAAGCATGGTGCATTATTCTACGTTGAAATTTCTGTTACATAAACATAATTTTTGTCCAGTGAAATGTTACATTTCAATGAACTCCAGACAGAGATAGAGATAGGAAATATGTCTGAACAAAATCACATATGCATTATGTCTGGAACAAAGTGCCTCTAGCAGAGTGTTAACCTATAATTAACAGCACTGCTATTTTCCTTCTTTCCCAAACAAATGTGAAGTTTTATTGATTGTACTTTCAATGAATAAAAGGCACATAAAAGGGAGTCAGTCCAATAAATAGTTGTTATAATGACTTTAAAAGTTCAGTCAGTGCAAGAGCGATACAAAGATCTTTAAAGAACAGTACCCCTAAGACTAAACCTGGCAAAGTACTGAGAGGTTTTCAGCAAACACTGAATTGTCAGTCAACAATTAAGCATATTTGTAAAGTCTAGAAATTGCATCTTATATCCTAAGGCTTTTTGGGACTCTGATTTCTCTAAGCAGACAGAATTCAGAAAGTTCAGTGCTGTCTTAATCACTATAATTGTACAATAGCAATTGGTACAGACAGTTAACCTCATCTCCCTGCCTCTTAAAATACAGGTTATCAGCTATCTCCCAGTGCCCTTTGGGCAGAAACATATGCTTACCAAGATTTATAAGGTTGTTAGCTCATGCTTTATTTTTGCTCTGGTGTATTCTTTCCCTGATTGCTTTTGCTAAGTTTGTAAATTCTAATTTTTGTTCTTCAATAATCTACATCTAATTTGTTACTTCAATTTACCATGCTCATGTTTCAGTGCAATATCCCTCTGTTACCCCTCTGTGTACCGCTATCATTTTAGTTCATGGATCACTTATTAATAAAAGAAACATTACGCAGCAGACCTAGATGAATCCAGCTTTCACATAAGGTGAGGTGAAGTAAAGTGGGAGGAGGTTCATGTGGAACATAAACACCAGCAGAGAGCAGCTTGGCTAAGTGGTCTGTTTCTGTGCTGTAAACTATGCAACACAAAACATTCCTTATGCTGTAATGGAAAGTGTCTCTGAGAAAATTTGTACAATTGTCCTTCTTCAACCAAGAGAATGCCAGTCACATGGAATCATATTTTAATTTTGGTTCATACCAGATCAACAACTTCTCCACAGAACATTCACCTGCTTCTTTAATATTATTTCACAATCTGGATTTTGTTCATTATGTCTTTTAGAATACTCTCATGATTTTCAACAATTAGTACAGTTGATAACTCTACACCGATTTCTTCTGCTTTCAGCATGGCATAAAAGCCCATCGTTTCAAAAGACGCGGGCTTTATGATTGAGAAAATGGCCACTGTTAGCAGATTGGAAAAAGAGAGAAACTAGGACTAACCTGGTGTTGGAGGAACAGGGGATGCATGCAGGATTGCACAGCTGGAGGACAGAACTGAGCTAGGGTGAGGCAAGGTTGCGCAGGGGTTTCAAAATGACGACAATGGTCCTAACATTAAGCCACTGGGGCATGGCAGTTTGACAAGGATGAGAGAGTCAAGAATGTGAGACACTGCAGGACAGAATGCTCGGCTGCATGCAGAAACACTTGTAGGTTTTGGAAAATCTCAAGGAGAGCACGGTAAAGTGAATATCAGCCTACTGAAAGCTATGAAGGATTTTGACCATTGTGCGAGAGATGCAGGTAAGGGTTGTCAATGTTTTGGAGGTTAAAATGAAAGAAGGCAGTCTTTATAACAGGTCAAGTTTGGAAAGGTTTGTACAACATGGGATCAAGCAGTTTACCAAGTCTTCAGACAAAAAAATATACAAACAAGGAGGGAGTAGGCTATTCGACCACTTGAGCCTGCTCCACCATTTAATAATAAGTTAATGACTGACCTGATAGTAACCTCAAACCTGCACTCTGCCTACTCCCGATAACCTATCACCCCCTTTCTTATCCACCACCTCTGCCTAGTCCTGATAACCTATTGATGTACCATCAATTGAACGCGAGACGAGTTGCTGAACAAAAGTATGGTTTTAATCTACTAGATGTTAGCCCTGCGGTCGATTACTGTAGAAGGACGACTACCGGGAGTACTGGGTATTTATACCCCGCCCTGGAGGCGGGGTTAACTCAGCCTTTCGACCAATCAGGGAGCCGTCACATGACTTATCTCAACCAACCGGTCGAGAGGCACATGACCGACCAGGGCCAATGGTAAGCCGGTGTTCTGCACCAATGGCAGGCAGCTATGCTAATCATACCACCACATTCACCCCTTGCGGAGAAAGAGGCCGGGGGGGGGGGGGGGGGGACGTGTGTCAACGAGAGCTGGGGGTGGGGGGGTGGAGAACTGGTGGTATGAGTAGTAAGGAGAGAAAAAAAATGTATCCTTGGCTTCCCACTGGCCCAGACATTTAGCAACAGTACATAGTGTCCATACAAGGTCCATGGTGGTGTTGAAGTTAAATGGACTCGATCAGCCTTTTCGTTGCCCGTGACGTCCTGGCAGACCGCCGCAGGGGAGTTGCTGACGTTGGTTCAGCCGATGGTGGTGGTTCAGCTGATGTCCTGGACTCCGGGAGCGATGGTCCTTGAACTGTCTCCGTACCCCGGGCTGGTGGTGGAGACGCCATGGATGAGGAAGGGGTGGCCTGGGTGGGGCGCTGGGGGAAAAGGGGCGGGGGGGGGTCTGTGGTGGGGGGGAAGGCCGCACGCCGGTGGGTGCCAGGTCCCGGAGGGAGACCGTGTCCTGCCGACCGTCGGGGTACTCCACGTACGCATACTGCGGGTTAGCGTGGAGTAACTGGACTTATTCCACCAACGGGTCGGACTTGTGCACCCGCACATGCTTCCGGAGCAAGATGGGTCCGGGGGCGGCCAGCCACGTCGGGAGAGGGGATCCGGAGGACGACTTCCTGGGGAAAACAAGAAGACGTTCATGAGGTATTTGATTAGTTGTGGTACAGAGGAGTGAGCGGATAGAATGTAGGGCATCGGGGATAACCTCTTGCCATCGGGAAATAGGGAGATCTCTGGACCGAAGGGCCAGTAGGATGGTCTTCCAGATGGTACCATTCTCCCGCTCGACCTGTCCGTTACCCCGGGGGTTATAGCTAGTCGTCCTGCTAGAGGCAATGCCCCTGCTGAGCAGGAATTGACGCAGCTCGTCGCTCATAAATGAGGACCCCCGATCGCTATGTATGTACGCGGGGTAGCCGAACAGGGAGAAGGTGGAGAGGAGGGCCTTAATGACGGTCGGTGTGGTCATGTCGGGGCAGGGAATGGCGAAGGGGAAGTGGGAGTATTCATCGATCACCGTCAGGAAGTAAATGTTGCGGCTGCTAGAGGGAAGGGGCCCCTTGAAGTCTATGCTGAGACGTTCGAAGGGGCGGGATGCTTTGATCACATGCGCGCGCTCGGGGCGGTAGAAGTGCGGTTTGCACTCCACGCAGATGTGGCAGTCACGGGTTACTGTCCTGACTTCCTCGATGGAGTAGGGCAGGTTGCGGGTCTTTATGAAATGATAGAAACAGGTCTCCCCTGGATGGCAGAGGTCCGTGTGGAGGGAGCGGAGGCGGTCTATCTGCGCACTGGCGCAGGTACCGTGGGACAGGGCATCAGGAGGCTCATTGAGCTTCCCAGGATACAAGATATCGTAGTTGTACGTGGACAACTAGATCCGCCACCGCAAGATCTTGTCGTTCTTAATCTTGCCCCGCTGTGCATTATCAAACATGAAGGCTACTGACCGTTGGTCTGTGAGGAGGGTAAAATTCCTGCCGGCCAAAAGTGCCTCCAGTGTCGCACAGCTTCGACTATGGCCTGGGCTTCCTTTTCCACTGAGGCGTGGCGGAGTTCGGAAGCCTGGAGGGTTCTGGAGAAGAAGGCCACGGGTCTGCCCGCTTGGTTCAGGGTGGCCGCCAGAGCTACTTCTGATGCGTCGCTCTCGACCTGGAAGGGGAGGAACTCGTCGATGTCCGCTTTGATGCGGCTAAAGGCCTGGCAGGCCCCTGCCGACGGCGGGAAGGTCGTGGATTGAATGAGGGGACGGGCCTTGTCGGCGTAATTGGGAACCCATTGGGCGTAGTAAGCGAAGAAACCCAGGCAGCGTTTGAGGGATTTGAGGGTATTGGGGAGAGGGAGTTCCATCAGGGGGCGCATGCGTTCGGGGTCGGGGCCTATCACTCCGTTACGCACTACGTAGCCGAGGATGGCTAGACGGTCGGTGCTAAACACACACTTATCCTTATTGTAAGTTAGGTTAAGGAGTTTTGCGGTTCGGAGGTTGGTGTCATGGTCCTGCTGGTCGTGGCCGCAGATGGTGACATTATCGAGATACGGGAAGGTAGCCCATAATCCGTACTTGTCAACCATTCGGTCCATCTCCTGTTGGAAGACCAAGATCCCATTTGTGACACCGAATGGAACCCTGAGGAAGTGGTAGAGGCGCCCATCTGCCTCGAACGTGGTGTACTTGCGGTCACTCGCGCGGATGGGCAGCTGGTGACCTTGAGGTCCACCGTGGAGAAGACTTTGTATTTCGCAATCTCGTTTACCATGGCGGAAAGACGGGGGAGAGGATACGCGTCGAGTTGCGTAAACCGGTTGATGGTCTGGCTGTAGTCGATGACCATCCGGTTTTTCTCCCCAGCACTTGGGCTCGCCAGGGACTGTTGCTGTGGGTGGGGTTAGCGGTGCCGGCGGGCCGATCGGAGCGGCTGAGAGCGGGGGCGGAGAGGCGTGCTGGCCGGGCGCAGGGGCCCGGGGGCGGGCGGGGGAGATTGACGCGGTGCGATGGAAGGCCCCGGAAGGGCCCGGAGGAGGAGATGCCCGGTCGCTGCACGGCACAGCAGCGACCGATTTGGCCTGGCAGACCGACGAAAAATGGCCCTTCTTCCCACAGCTCTTACAAAGGGCGGAACGGGCCGAGCAGCGCGGGCGGGGTTGTTTGGCAAAACCACAGAAATAACAGCAGGGCCCCGCGGACTTGTTGGGGCGTCCCGAGGCGCAGGCCTGAGGGGGGTCAGGAGCGGCGGATGGCGGTGGAGAAGCGTGCCAGGAGGCCCAGGGCGCTGCAGCGCGGCTGGGGACATAGGCGCGGGCGTTTAAGTCGGTGACCTGCAGGGAGGTGGAGAGAGTCCGTGCCTCAGTTAGGCTGAGGTCGTCTTTTTCCAGCATCCGCTGGCGGATAGCGGCGGACTGCATCCCAGCCACGTAAGCATCTCTGCTTGTGCTCAGTGGCTGAAACTTGGAGGCAGACGCAATTCCTCCCCAGGACAGCGACGGCCCGGTAAAAATCATCTAAGGACTCACCGGGGAACTGTTGTCTGGTAGCCAGCAGATGTCGGGCGTACACTCGGTTTACCGGCTTAAGAAATTGTCCTTTTAACGTATCCATGGCCACGTCATATTCCTTTTCTTCCTCTATCATCGCGTAGGCCGCCATGCCCACGCTGGAATGGAGAATATGAAGCTTCTGTGCCATGGTGGGGGGGCTGCTTGCGGTCGCCAGATAGCTATCGAAACACGCCAGCCAATGGTGGAGATTTCCGATGCGTTGAGTTTGCGGGCTGATGTGGAGGCATTCGGGCTTGATCCGGAGCTCCATCTTCAAATTTCTAGTAGATTAAATTGATGTCCCATCAATTGAACGCGAGACGAGTTGCTGAACAAAAGTATGGCTTTAATCTACTAGATGTTAAGCCCTGCGGTCGATTACAGTAGAAGGACGACTGCCGGGAGTACTGGGTATTTATACCCCGACCTGGAGGCGGGGTTAACTCAGCCTCTCGACCAATCGGGGAGCCGTCACATGACTGGTCTCAACTAACCGGTCGAGAGGCACATGACCGACCAGGGCCAATGGTAAGCCGGTGTTCTGCACCAATGGCAGGCAGCTATACTAATCATACCACCACACCTATCATCCCCTTTCTTATCCACCACCTCTGCCTACTCCCGATACCCTATCATCCCCCTTGCTTATCCATCCACCTCTGCCTAGTCCCGATACCCTATCACCCTCTTGCTTATCCATCCACCTCTGCGTAGTCCCGCTACCCTATCGCCCCCTTTCTTATCCATCCACTCTGCCTAGTCCCGATACCCTATCACCCTCTTGCTTATCCATCCACCTCTGCCTAGTCCCGATAACCTATCGCCCCCTTGCTTATCCACCCACCTCTGCCTAGTCCCGATACCCTATCACCTTCTTGCTTATCTACCACCTCTGCCTTAAAAATATTCAAAGGTTCTGCTTCCACTGCCTAATTTTCAGGAAGAGCATTCCAAAGAGTCACGACTCAAAATTCTTTGCCTCACCTCCACTTTAAATGCGTGACCCCTTATTTGTAAATAGTAACCCCAAGTGCTAGATTCTCCCAGAAGAGGAAAGACCCTCTCTGCATCCACCCTGTCAAGACCTTGGGCTGGATTGTCCTCCGCCCGCCACTGGTAGCGGAGTTCGTGATACTCCTGAGGGTCCAGCATCGTCAGGCGACAATCACCGTCCAGTACTCTGGTCCCCCACTGGCGACAGGAATGAAGCTCGCGCCCTGTGCCGGCACGAGGATGCAATTGTGTCAAAGTGAACAGCCTCTGGAATAGCTGTCCAGGAGGTCTAAGTGTTCTGGCATGACAGCAATGAGCTTTCTGAATTATGCAGCCTGACGAAGGAGGGTGCCCATTCGCTCTGACTCTCACTGGAGCAGAAAGTAATTGTGCCGTGTTACATTCCCCAGGCTCATGCTCGTGATTCAAATTTCTCATCAAGAATTAACCCTGAGCAATGACTGGGACGAATCCTCAGGTTTCAGGCTCAAAGCTTGGTGGCACTGGATCAAGAGGACATGGCGTCACCTCTCTCTCAGGATCCCCAACGCCACCAGTCAGGTTCCAGCAGCTCCCGCAAGGTGGATTATCGTCCAGTTGACCTTTACCAGTCAGCAGGAGGGAGCACAGGAACCTCCTGTAAGAACCCCAGCAGTAGTGAGTTCAAGGGAGAGAAAACCAAGACTGAACACGAGAGGTGAGTATAAGTAAATGAGGGAATAGGCCGGACCAATTATGTTCTGGAGATGGAAGGGCACCTGAGCTGTGAGTTTGTGATCGCTGCTGGCAATGCTCTGGGACTGGCTGCTTCCAGGTCAGGAAGGCCAATGAGTCAAGGGGAGATAATGATGGTCAGCAGGTCCAACACCAACCTGACTCCCTTTCTGTCATCGCTCCCAGGATTCCGAGCGATATTGGGCTGGAGCCAGTGGAGCTGATCTTTAAGAGTACAAACCCCAGCAGCAGCATGCAGCGGCACAGAGGGAAGAGCTTATAGAACAAAACCAGGGGCCACAGGGCAGGATACAGCGCCGGAGGCTGAAACAGCCGTGCAGGGAGCATGAAGGCACTGACGCTGCCTGATGAAGAAGACTGTGTGGCATATGTGCCATTTGATCTTGGTGCAACGTGGTAGTGGAGGACATCTTCCCCCTGTAGCCGACAAGATCACGACTGTCCTCAGCTTTAATACCACGGCAGACCTCTGTGGTATTTCACAGGCATCCACCCATTACTGCAAGGCACCTAATCCACCCTGAGGTGATGAATGCACTGTACTGTAAAGGTCTTTCCTGTTTGTTCCTGCTTAATCTCTTATTTCCCCTTTTATTTTTGCAGTTACATTTTTGATCCATGGATATTTAATGGACCTGTAACTTTAAGGCAAATCAGACTGTAAGCAGCCTGTACCTTTAATTCAAACAGCAGAATCCAAGATCATGGGAGGCATGGTAGCACAGTGGCTAGCACTTCTGCCTCACAGCTCCAGGAACCAGGAACATTGAATCCGACCTTGGGCGACTGTCCGTGTGGAGTTTGCACATTCTTCCCGTGTCTGCGTGGGTTTCCTTCAGGTGCTACGATTTCTTCCCGCACTTCAAAGATGTGCAGGTTAGGTTGATTGGATATGCTAAATTGTCCCTAAATCGTGGGGTTGCAGGTAAAAGGGTGGGGGATTTGGCCTGGGCAGGATGCTCTTTTAGAGGATGTCAGTGCAGACTTGATGTGACGAATGGTCTCTTTCTGCATGTTGGGATTGTATGATTCTATGAGGAGGCTGCACTGATTAAATTGGTCAATGCAGATGGCCTGGCACTAATGAGAGAGATTGGCTGGCATCAGTGATGACTTGGGCAGCACGGTAGCACAAGTAATTAGCACTGTGGCTTCACAGCGCCAGGGTCCCAGGTTCAATTCCCCGCTGGGGCACTGTCTGTGCGGAGTCTGCACGTTCTCCCCGTGTCTGCGTGGGTTTCCTCCGGGTGCTCCTGTTTCCTCCCACAAGACATCCGAAAGACGTCCTGTTAGGTGAATTGGACATTCTGAATTCTCCCTCAGTGTACCCGAACAGGCGCCAGAGTGTGGCGACAAGGGGACTTTCACAGTAACTTCATTGCAGTGTTAATGTAAGCCTACTTGTGACACTAATAACGATTATTATTAGAAGGAGGAGAGGCTGTGCAAGCAGGGGAGAACCAACCCACTCTCTCCAGAAAAGGCAGAGACCTGGAATTAAACCACAAACTAAAAGCAGAGTTGATGTAAAGCAAAGCAGCCTCCCCAGGAAAAGTGAGTGATACATTTTGAAATGACAGAGACGATCATTACACGCTGTAAAATAAGGGGCTTGGTTCTCCATTATTGGGACTATGTCTCCACACTGGCGTCAAAATGGTAGAGTTTTACTCCTGAAAATCCTGGATCAAAGTAGATCTCGCAGCTTTTGCTGCAGATACGGGCCCTCGCACCTCCGGGTCGGAGGCTGTGCATGCGCACGGGTGCGGCCTCCAGTGGCCGCAGGTGCTCCATGGCGGGCTTGGACCGTGGAACTAGACCCACAAAGTAGACACCCCCGATCGGCCATGCACCCGACCCTCAACCCCCACACGAACATTCCCCGGCCGCCATAAAGGCCCCCCTGTCCTCCGATCTGCCCACCCCCGACCAGAGCAGCTGTGGACTGAGTCCGCAGCCACCATGGGAGTTGCGATTTCATGCGGGAACATGGATTTTCCGCCTCCGAGCCAGCCAAGATTTTGGCGCGAGGGTGCGGAGAATTCAGCCCAAGGACTTTGATTAACCAGTGTCCTGTGAGGAAAGCGTGTTGGGGAACCACCATTTCAACCGGATTATTTTTACCCTTCCCCCCTTCTCTATGTTTGTCTGTCTTGTGTTATGGGTAGAGGATGTGACAGTAAAAGGGAGTAGTGGGCTAGCTTGTTGTTATCACATTGTATGTACTGTACATTTCATCATTATTCCCGTTATAAATAAACAGTAACAGTGCTTCAACTTATAAACACGATGACTGTAATTATTGGCAACTAATGGTCAAAGACTTCGGGAATTTTATAAGTTATATTGGTTAATTTATTTATGTTGTGACTCCGGGACAGGTGGGGCTAGAATTGACTGCACTTGCCCAGGGTGTCATAACAGTATGCACAAGCACTGGGCTATATCTACTTTGACCTGGACCAGGCCCAGGAGGATGAGAGGGCTATGGCGTTTGGATACACAGCTGATTTGCAATAGTTGCTGGGGCCGATAGGCTGCACCCATGTTGATCTCCATGTCCCATGGAACCAGGGAGATCCCTTCATCAACCAGAAGGGGGTCCACATCTTCAATATCAAGCTAGGTTGCAACCATCAAAGGCGTTCCATGCACGTGTGTGCCGATTTTCCAGGGAGTGTGCATGACAGCTACATCCTCGGCCAGTCGCAGATCCCTGAAACCTTCAAAGGACACCCCAGGCAATAAAGATGGATTCTTGGAGACAAAGAATATACCTTCAGGTTGTGGTTGATCACGCCAGTGTGGAGACCACAAACCGCTGCAGAAACTAGGTACTATGAGGCGCACAGTGCAACTCAAGCTGTCTTAGGTTTGTTGAAGGTACAGATCTGTTGCCCTGACACATCCAGTGAGGCCCAACAATACAGCCCCCAGAGTGTCTCCCGCATTGTTGTGGCCTGCTGTGCCCTCCACAACCTGGCTCTGCAGTGGGGCGAGGAGCTTCCTGAAGATGACCTCGAGGAGCAAAATGGGTCCTCGGACGAGGTGGGTTTGCTTGAGGAAGAGCCCACTGAGGAGTATGGTGATGGGGCCAAGGGCCTACATGGGCATGAGCGGTCAAGATGCCCTTCTCACCTCCCGCTTCTTGGAGGAAGACTGGGCCACTATCCTGCAGCATAACTGTCCCCACTCTCCCCCTCAGGACATCATGACCCCTCGATGACCAGGGGATGAAGTAGGCTGAGATATTGATCATCAGGGTGCTGGGGCTAGGATCCTGTGACTACCTGCTGCCCAATTACTGCAGGAAGGTGATGACGACTCTTAGTGAGGAATGGTCTGTGATGCGCCTCAGCTACTGCTTATGTCTGACTCCTGTCTGTCTGCTGCCAGTACGCTGATTCTCTGGCTCATATTTGAGTGAGGTTCTGCACTATATTCCTTTCTCCTTTGCTCTAGATGGGGATTAGCGGCGAGTATCTAGGGTTCACTGAATCATGTCTGACTACTATCTCTGCAAATTAACCATTCACTCTTATAGCTCATAGAATGTACAGTGCAGAAGGAGGCCATTCAACCCATCAAGTCTACACTGGCTCTTGGAAAGAGCACCCTACCACCCTACTACCCTAAAGCCCACACCTCCACCATATCCCACACCTCCACCGTGACCCTGTAAACCTACCTAACCTTTTTTGGACACTAAGGGAAATTTAGCATGGCCAATCCACCTAACCTGCACATCTTTGGACTGTGAGAAGAAACCGGAGCACCCGGAGGAAACCCACGCACACACGGGGAGAATGTGCAGACTCCGCACAGACAGTGCCCCAAGCCAGGAATCAACCTGAGACCCTGGAACTGTGAAGCAACTGTGCTAACCACTGGCTACCGTGCTGCCCTCTTAGAGGGCCGAACCATCTCGTGGGCACAGAGGTCCACTGAGAAAGCCTGCATATCAATGGGGTTAAGCGCCATGCCACTGTGAGATGTGTTAAAGATTCTGAGGTGGTAAAGTGATGAACAACAATAACATTAAATTTTGTGACATTTAACAATGTGACAAGAAACAATGTCCCCCAACTACTAGTGGCTAACTTCACACGTGCGCATGCTGTGCACTTACCACTCCTTAGCCTTGCATTCCCCCCCTCACTATGTCTAGGTGTGTCCCCAGGATGCACATCCGAGGTGGAAGCGGCCAGTTGCCTTCCATGCCCGTTGCCGAAGATTCCCTTGCTGTGCGTCCTCGGGAGAGCCGGGTCCTCAGGGACCCACGCCTATTTCCGGGTGGCACTGGCGTTGTAACGTTACCCTGTTCTACCCGCTGTGCCTGCTGCACCGGTCTCAGGAAGAGGGGATTCAGATTGGCTAGGCATGCCCCGGGCCGCCTGGATGGAAAACACCAGGCCATGCTCCAGTGGGTCCTCCTCCCTCCGGGTACCCGTGGGCCCCTGGGTTACTCCATAGGATGAAGTGTGTTGTATCTGTCCAATTCAGATACTTCAACCAGCTCCTTAATTAACGTTTACCCAAATGTCTTTTTTTATGAGTAGGACAAAGTACGGACACGAAAACAATGCAACACACTTTATCAAATATAGTTAAGCCGTAAATTACACACTATACATACAAGAAACACCCAGGATTCGACTATACTACCGCAAAGGTGGTTTGGTAAATTGTAGATCCAATCCCTGAGTCCCTCTGGTTCCTCTTTGCAAAGGTGATTCTCGCTGGCTGTTTCTTGCCTGCTTGCTTGCTTCTGGTCTGGTCAGGGTCATCTCACACACCAAGCTTTGAGTCTTTGCTTCGAGTCTTTAGCTAGTCTTCTGCTTGTCTTCTGCTCTTCTGCTTCCTCTGCTTCTAGTGTCTCTGAGATGCCTACTTTTAGCCCCCTCCACTCGCTTTTCCAGAAACTTCTCTGGCTTCCAGCCAATGAGGTCTCGCGAGGGGATCCCAGCAGATAATGGTCTGGTTGATGACCGTTTGACAGGCCACCTGAGCTCTCTCCAGGTGTCCCATATCTGATGGTGTTGGCTGCACATAACATAACAGGTTAAGGGGGGGTTGTTGGGTTACGGGTATAGGGTGGATACGTGGGTTTGAGTAGGGTGATCATGGCTCGGCACAACATTGAGGGCCGAAGGGCCTGTTCTGTGCTGTACTGTTCTATGTTCTATGTTCCTATATAAGGTAACAGTAGATACTCTCGGTGACGGAAAGTCTGGCTAAATCTGGGCTATGAACGACAGATGTCCTGAGGTTTGACTGCAGTATGATTTAAAATGACCACAAGAGGCAGCTGGAATGAGCACCAGAAGCCTCACCATCATCTAGCGATGCCAGTCCTGGAGGCCTATAATTGTCTGAACTATGTTGTTCATGGCCCTCAGGGACTGTGCCATGCTTTGGGGTTCTCCCATCATGGATCTGATCTCCAGGCTTCCCACTGTGGATGCCACCCTTACAGTGTTAGCCTAAGGTGTCACTTATTGATGGCACCATCTCCTGTGGTGGAAGATTTAGACTCTTCCATTTGGCCTGCAGTTGCAAAAGTATTGCTGACAATCACCCCGATACTCCTGGTTCTGACTTTGCATCTCAAGCAGCTGAGGGACGAACATGTCCAGAGGCACGACACCTGGCTGGGGCACAGCTGAGTCCTGGGATCCAGTAGAGCCCCGCTTGTCCAATCCCTGGGACAGACCTGCCTCCACCTGATGTGCATCAGAGGCAGTGTGGTGCTCACCAGATAGTGACCCAGAAGCCTGCCTGCCAAGAACGCTCACCAAGGTGTGTGTCTTTGCGCTGCTGGATGGAGAGGGTTATAGCCATGACAATTCTTTGCTACCCTGTTCTGACATCTCCTCCATGTCGAGGGTGGGCTATGGGACACTGCTGTTGGAATGTGTAGTGACTCTTCGCGTTTCTCTTGCAGGCCCACCTCGCTCTCAGTGCAGGCCCACTCCTGCCCCTCCCCTGCAAACTCCAGACCTCTCTACTTAAAGGGAGTCAGGTTCTTCAGCTTGGGCACCCCACTGCCCATCTTCTTGCACTCATGGTGGTTGTGAGCAAGCTTACCCTGCAGGAACATAAATGGGGATGGTATGAGCTGATCGTTTGGCGGTCAGATGTCGCTAATACCTGGCATGTACAGGCACCGTGTGTGACCAGCAAGGGGTTCTGAAAGTGGGTGCCAGGGGATATGAGGAAGCTAGTGGGAGATTGGGTGCTGGGTCTCTGCGAGATGGGTGTGTGAGGTTCATGTGATATCCCGACTGGTGATGGCAAGGTGGAGTGCTGAGAGGAGACAGGAAGCACTCATCCTGGCAAAATGAAATAGGCCATTCATCTTCTTACAACATTGCTGGCACAGACCATTATTGTGACTGTATCCCAGGTGGGGGTTCGTTGTCCTGCTGGCTGGTCACCTGCCAACCCAAGATTATATTATAGCCCAATTCTCCTCCACGGCAACCAGCATATAGGTGAGGGAAGCCTCCATGAAGCATGGAGCTGGCTTCCACGCTGCCATCCTCCTCATTTGAATGGGTGCAAGTGCTGTGGAGCAGTTTAAATGCAGCTCCCTCTTGATTAAAATGCTGAGAGGACCCCGGGATGGATGACTCACATGCTTTGCACCACAGGCGTGTTGTTTTACACATGGAGAAAATTTGTTCTCTCAAAGTGCCAGAAAATTGCAGTCCAGATCGCACAGCCGGGCCTCTGGGAATTGCACCGGTTTTCACGCCAAAATTGACACCTGCCATTTTTTGGGAAAATTCCACCCCAAGTCTCTAAATTATGGTGCTAAAGGAAGAACAATAGTCTGACGTTTTGTTGATCACAGACAGATGGAGGAAAACATTTGAAGTGATGTATTGAAGGTAATGTTTTCCTTCATTGCTTTGGAAGGAAATTGGTGAAGCCCATTATAGAACCATTCTGATGTTCATACACGTTGAAATCAATAGAAAGAAAAATCAGGTGAGTTCCATAAAGGGTGAGTTATTCCCGTCACCAGTTTACCACTGACTGAAAGGAAAAAGGTCCTTAATATTTTTGTACTTGATGTTGTCATGAGCAAGGTGCACCACAGAGATGGACTTTGGAGGAGAGACATTGGAGGAAATGAAATGAAAATCGCTTATTATCACAAGTAGGCTTCAAATGAAGTTACTGTGAAAAGCCCCTAGTCGCCACATTCCGGCGCCTGTTCGGGGAGGCTGACACGGATTTAAATACTGGACAGTTAAGGAAATGTAAAGAAGTTAAAGAAATATAAGGAACCATGGTCAAAGTCATTGAGTAACTTGAACTGTGTAGTCTTAATTTTGTCAGGACAGAAACTACAGTAGATTATCTTGAAGCAGAAGTGGTGAAAGAGTTGGGAGTGTAATTGTGAGACATTGAGGTGGCAAACTTTAGGAGAGAAAGAAGAGGCCAGAGACCAAGTTGGTTGTAACTAGCAGACACGCTGACTATAATACATTTCTGAAAGGTATGGCTGAATTTGATTACCTTGCATAATTTGGTACGGTCAGTAGCACTGAGTAATTACATTGCAATACATGGGATCATGGATTTGGAAGTCAATGTTCTGGTTGTTTCAGATCTGAGTAAATGCCTTTGGGACTTTGCCACTCCATTTCAAACAGGACCTCATTAGTTCAGCAGAGCCTCCATTGCTACCTGAAAAACCTAAGGGGCGGGATTCTCCGTTGCCCGACGCCGATGCCGTAATCGGTGAGTGGCGGAGTGATGCACAATCAATTGCACAAATACGAGAGTTGAATACAACTGAGGCTTTATTACACCAAGATGTGTGGCCTCCTACAGCAGCTGGCGAAATGGCTGCTGTACAGGGAGCACACATATTAATACTCCGCCTACTGGGCGGAGCCAGCAGGCAGGGACTACCCCCGTACCTGTAGTACAGGGCCTTACCATACATACCTTAATATATACAGCAGTGGTTACTATCACATTCACCCCCTGTTAAAATTGAGTCCTGCGGGGGTGGTGGAGAACTATATACAGCACAAGTTTAATATACAGAGAAAAAAGTTTTTGAGTCCAGAACCAATTACAGGTTTAGCCAGTCCGGAGCCTTGGTCTGATGTTGGGAGCGACTTAGTGGTGGCGGCTATTCTGGCGTCAGTCGGGTCCTTGGTGACTCCGGGAGTGTGCCGAGAACCTCTTCATCCTCGAGCGTGGGCAGGGGAAGGACGGATGGTCCTGGGGGGGTTGCTGCTGGGTGCGCCAGGGGAGGGGAGGGTGGCGCTGATCTGGGTGTGTGTGTGTGTGTGTGGAACCTGCTAGTGCCAGGTCCCTGAGAGAGACCGTATCTTGGCGGCCGCCGGGGTATGCTACGTCGGCATACTGGGGGTTG
The DNA here is from genome assembly GCF_902713615.1 of Scyliorhinus canicula. NCBI lineage: Eukaryota > Metazoa > Chordata > Chondrichthyes > Carcharhiniformes > Scyliorhinidae > Scyliorhinus > Scyliorhinus canicula. The sequence goes on along the minus strand of NC_052150.1, from coordinate 67,060,771 downwards.
GCATGGAGTAACTGCACCCTTTCCACCAATGGGTCCGCCTTGTGGAGTCGTACGTGCTTACAGAGGAGTACGGGTCCTGGAGCTGCGAGACAAGTCGGGAGCCACACCCCGGAGGTGGACTTCCTGGGAAAGGCAAAGAGACGTTCATGGAGTATGTCATTAGTCGCAGTGCAGAGGAGCGACCGGATAGAGTGCAGTGCATCGTGGAGGACCTCCTGCCAGTGGGAGGCCGGGAGGTTTCTGGACCCTAGGGCGAGCTTGACGGCCCTCCAGACTGTCCCGTTCTCCCTCTCCACCTGTCCGTTTCCCCGGGGGTTATAGCTGGTCGTCCTGCTCGAGGCAATACCCTTGTGGAGCAGCAACTGATAGAGCTCATCGCTCATGAATGAGGATCCCCTGTCACTGTGACATAGGTGGGGAAGCCGAACAGAGCGAAGATGATGTTGAGGGCTTTGATGACAGTGGCAGAACACATGTCGGGGCATGAGATGGTGAAGGGGAATCTGGAGTACTCATCGACCACAATGAGGAAATATGTGTTCCGGTCGGTGGAGGGGAGGGCCCCTTTGAAGTCCACGCTGAGGCGTTCAAAGGGGTGGGAGGCCTTCACCAGGCGCGCACGGTCTGGCTGGTAGAAGTGCGGTTTGCACTCCGCACAGACTTGGCAGTCTCTGGTGATGGCCCTGACTTCCTCGACGGAGTAGGGCAGATTGCGTGCCTTAATGAAGTGGTACAACCATGTGACTCCTGGGTGACGAAGGTTGTCGTGCAGAGTACGGAGTCGGTCCACCTCGGGATAGGGCATCGGGGGCTGTACCTCCGGCGTCACCAACGGGGTCTTGGTCTTCCAAAGGGAGATGGACCGAATGGTTGACCGGTACGGGCTGCGGGCCACTTCCCGTACCTAGACAATGTACCTAGACAGTGTGGGCAGCACGGTAGCATGGTGGTTAGCATCAATGCTTCACAGCTCCAGGGTCCCAGGTTCGATTCCCGGCTGGGTCACTGTCTGTGCGGAGTCTGCACGTCCTCCCCGTGTGTGCGTGGGTTTCCTCCGGGTGCTCCGGTTTCCTCCCACAGTCCAAAGATGTGCAGGTTAGGTGGATTGGCCAGGCTAAATTGCCCTTAGTGTCCTAAAAAATAATGTTAATGGGGGTTGTTGGGTTACTGGTATAGGGTGGATACGTGGGCTTGAGTAGGGTGATCATTGCTCGGCACAACATAGAAGGCCAAAGGGCCTGTTCTGTGCTGTACTGTTCTAATTCTAATTCTAATGTCATCAACTACGGCCACGATCAGCAGGACCATGATGCCAACCTTGCCAAATTTCTCCACACTGCCACTCTTCTAAACCTCACTTATAACAAGGAGAAGTGCGTATTCAGCATGAACCGCTTAGCCATCCTCGGCTATGTGGTCCAGAACGGAGTTCTGGGTCCGACCCCAACCGCATGCACCCTCTCATGGAACTCCCCCTCCCCCAATCTCGTAGTTGTCGGTGGAGAGCTCAATCCTCCACCTCAAGATTTTATCATTTTTGATCTTGCCCCGCTCTGTGTTGTTAAGCATGAAGGCTACCGACTGTTGGTCAGTGAGGAGAGTGAATCTCCTGCCGGCCAGGTAATGCCTCCAATGCCGCACAGCTTCAACGATGGCCTGGGCCTCTTTTTCGATGGAGGAGTGCCGAATTTCAGAGGCATGAAGGGTTCGTGAAAAGAATGCCACGGGCCTGCCTGCCTGGTTCAGGGTGGCGGCTAGAGCGATGTCTGATGCGTCGCTCCCCACTTGAAAGGGTAATGTCTCTTCGACTGTGTGCATCGCGGCCTTGGCGATGTCGGCCCAAAAACGGTTGAAGACCTGTTGAGCCTCGGCTGACGGGGGAAAAGGATGGACTGGATGAGTGGCCGGACCTTGTCCGCATAATTTGGAACCCACTGGGCGCAGTAAGAAAAGAACCCCAGGCAGTGTTGAGGGCCTTGGGGCTGTGGGGGAGGGGGAGTTCCGTGAGGGGGCGCATGCGGTCGGGTTCGGGCCCCAGAACTCCGTTCTGTACCACATAGCCGAGGATGGCTAAGCGGTTCATGCTGAATACCCACTTCTCCTTGTTATAAGTGAGGTTTAGGAGAGAGGCAGTGTGGAGAAATTTGGCACGGTTGGCTTCATGGTCCTGCTGATCGTGGCCGCAGTTGGTGACATTGTCTAGGTACGGGAAGAGGCCCGCAGCCCGTACCGGTCAACCATTCGTCCATCTCCCTTTGGAAGACCGAGACCCCGTTGGTGATGCCGGAGTTAACCCGAAGAAAATGGTAGAGGCGGCCATCTGCCTCGAAGGCAGTGTATGGTCGGTCCGCCTTACGGATGGGGAGCTGGTGGTAGGCGGATTTTAGGTCTGCAGTTGAGAACACCCGGTCATGTGCAATCTGATTGACCATATCAGATATGCGTGGGAGTGGGGTACGCATCTCGCTGCATGTACCGATTGATGGTCTGGCTGTAGTCCATGACCATTTTGTGTTTCTCCCCTGTTTTCACCACTACCACTTGGGCTCTCCAGGGGCTGTTGCTGGCCTCGATGATGCCTTCCCGAAGCAGCCGCTAGACCTTGACCTGATGAAGGCCCTGTCCTTGGTGCTGTACCGTCTGCTCCTGGTGGCGACGGGTTTGCAATCCGGGGTTAGGCTGCGAATAGGGAAGGTGGGGCGACCTTTAGGGTCGCGAGGCCGCACACAGTAAGAGGTGGTAGCGGCCCGCCGAATTTAAATGTTAGGCTCTGGAGGTTACACTGGAAGTCCAGGCCGAGTAGCAGGGCAGCGCAGAGGTTGGGGAGGACATAGAGGCGGAAGCCGCTGAACTCTATGCCCTGGATAGTGAGCGTGGCTATGCAGTACCCCCGGATCACCACGGAGTGGGACCTGGAGGCCAGGGAGATTCCCTGATTGGCGGGGTGTACCACGAGGGAGCATCGCCTTACCGTATCGGGATGTAAGATGTTCTCAGTCCAGCAGACAGGAGATCTCATGCCCATCAATCTTCACGCTTGTGGAGGCGGTTGCTAGATTGTGCGGGCGAGACTGGTCGATCGTGACCGAGGCAAGCCGCAGCTGGTCATCGCTGGTGTCAGACAATGGGGTGCCTGGGGGTGGCGGCCATGTGCTGTGGGGGAGACAAGATGGCAGCGCCTGACGATCCTGAGGGGGACAAGATGGCGGCGCTTACGGGCCGCACGTGGCGGGGGTTGAAAAAGATGGCGGAACCCATGGGCCACACGTGGCACGGGGAGGGGAAGATGGCAGTGCCCAATGGCCGTGCGTGGTCCACGGGGGGGGGGGAAGATGTCAGCGCCCACTGTCCGTACTCTCCGGCCATGGGAGTCGGAGCGATAGCAGTGACTGAGCGAGCTTGGCATACCAACAGCGAAGTGCCCCATTTTTGCCGCAGGCCTTGCAAAGGGCGCTCCGGGCCGAGCAGCGTTGGCGGGGGTGTTTTGACTGGCCACAGAAGTAACATCTGGGGCCACCGGGGTTGGCTGGTTGGCGCGTGGCACAGGCGTAGGGTTGGCTGAGTGGGGTCCCCGATGGGGCAGCCGTCTGCGGGGTCCACGATGCATAGGAGGGGTGCGCCGCGCAGCCGGGGTGTGGGCCTGGATATTGTGCGAGGCGACCGTCATCGATAGCGCCAGCTTTTTGGTTGCCGCGAGGTAGAGCGTGGCCCCCTCTAAAAGTCGCTGGCGGATGTGATCTGACGCAATCCCAGTAATGAAAGCGTCCCACGTGAGTAAATTCGAGTGTTCTGTGGCCGTGATGGCCTGACAGTCACAGTCTCTGACCAGAGGAATTAGGGCACACCAGAAATCTTCTATTGACTCACCAGGGAGTTGACTACGCGTTGGGAGGACGTGCCTGGCGTAAAGCGTGTTAGTCCGCTGAGCGTAATTATCTTTCAGTAGCACCATGACTTCATCGTAGGTCAGTGCATCCTGGATAAGCGGAAAAACGCTGGAGCTCAGCCGCGTGTAGAGGATCTGGATCTTCTGAGCTTCCGGAATTGGGTCTGGTGCAGACCTGATGTAAGCTTCGAAACAAGCTAGCTGGTGTTCAAAGTCCTTTTTGGCGTTGCTTGATTGCGGATCAAGCTTCAGGCGATCCGGCTTGATGCGGAGTCCATCTTCTGAAAACGTTAGTGTAATAAATTGATGCACGATTAATCGCACAAAGATGAGAGTTGAATATAACTGAGGCTTTATTACACTAAGGTGTGTGGCCTCCTACAGCAGCTGGCAAAATGGCTACTGTACAGGGAGCACACATATTTATGCTCCGCCTACTGAGCGGAGCCAGCAGGCAGGGAACTACCCCCATACCTGAAGTACAGGGCCTTATCATACATACCCTAATATATACAGCAGTGGTTACTACCACACGGAGAATCCATTCCAACATCGGAAATAGGAGCAGAGCCTGTTTGATGGCAGTTTGTGATTCTCCGCCCCTTCTGAAATGGCGTCATGATGATGCGCACCGTGCACAGTCGTAATTCTGTTGGCACCTCATCGACCGGTCCACTTGCGATGCTCCGCCCCCGATGGACTGAGTTCCCAATGGCGTGGGACGCGTGTGCTGACACAAATCGTGAACCCAGCGTGGCGGCTGTGGACTGTGTCCAGAACCGCCACACTCGGCCGGGATCCATGCCGCTGGCCGGGAAAGGGCGGGGGGCTTCTGCAAGGGCCGTGGGGACTGGGGTGGGGGGTGGGCAGGGGTGGCCTGGAGGTGGGCTGTGGGGTCACGGATGGTGGGTTGGGTCTGCGCATGGCTGCCGCCATATTGTTGTGTGGTGCGGCCGCTGCAGGTCGTCAGCCGTGAGCATACGTGGCCCAGGACCAGGCCATTCTCCGGCCATTTTTGGCGTGGGAGGTGGGAGTATTGGTCAGCAGCAGTGCTAGCTTCTCACTGGTACCGAAATTGATGAGGGGGCGCACCGATTTCTTTTAGGTAAACCTCCCGTGGATTCTCTGTTGGAGCCAGCACTTGGCCGCAGAAACGGAGAATCCCGCCCAAGATGTCTTTCAATACCAATTCTTTAGCCTCTGCTCCCAAGTGGCTAGTGGAAGTGACATTTTCCAACAGATTCAAAGTACTACTGAGATCGGCACCAGGTAGTCCCTGTGGCTGCCTCCAAATGCATCCCAAGGGATGGTGGGTCTGACTCCACACACCGCTCGCCTTTGCACCCCCACCCTCCACAACCACGATCCTGAAAATCCCACGTTTGCAGGCACTTTTTTAAAGCAGTTTCTCCAGAGGTGAGCATGCCGAGCTGGAAAATTTCCCAACTCCCATTACTCTTCCTAAGTCTAAGTAAAACAAGCTATTTAAATGCTGGAAAAGCATGGCGTATTTCACCCCAAATGGGTGAACTCACAATAGTGTAAACAATGCTTGGAAAACAATCACAATGTTATAATTAAGCTGACCTTGGAAACACCAGCAGGATTAGTGCTGTGTTGTGTAGATAGCCACATAACCACATCTGTACTATGGGCCATTGGAAAATATGGGCTTGGGAGTTTAGGGTGATAATAAATAGTGGCAATAAAAATATGCTGAGAAAAAAGTAAGGCTATGATGGACAAGTCTCGTCCTGACTCTAGCAGATGCCTTTGCCTCACTGATAGCTCGGAGACGGATACTGCTGGGCTGGAGGTCTCCCACTTTGCCTAGTGCCTCTGGCTGGGTCAGGGATTTAATGTCCTTTTTGCCTTTGGAGAAAATTAAAATTACTATCGGGGTTCTGTCAAGAGATTTTACCTGAGATGGCAACCGTTTCTCCACTTTTCTGGACACTCAGTTGTTAGGGATTTTAGATGTAGAAAGTTTCCGTTGTTTGCCTTTTCCTACATTCACAACAATTCTTGTTTTGTTCTGGACCTGTTTTGTATTGTTTATTGCTCCTTTTGTTATGTTATTTGTAAAAAAGTAAAAGTCTCAGATCGATATGGGTTACGTAAAGAAATAATTTTCATTGTTTAGAGTCTTATAACATCCTCTGCAGCCCGCAATGTATTAGTTACTCTTGGAATTTAGTTTCTTTATTTATGTAGACAAACCCAGCAAGTTAATTTGTGCACAAAGATTGGATGAGATAAATGGCCAATTGATCGTTTTTATACCATGGTGCAAGAGATTTCTTCAGATTTATATCTGTATGTTTAGTGGTTGAAACGCATTTGCATAGAATTTCCTTTGTGCATTCTTCCAAAAGCATAGTGGCTAAATGAGTTGACCCATGAGAATAATGTAATGCAATAAGGAACTTCTGGCCAATTATTGTTTTTTTTTATTGTTAACAGTTGCTGGTGACAGACTTATTAACCACACCCATTATCTTGACTGTGTGGAATGCTCTAATATCAGCACATTGTTTTAGTTTAACTGTTCACAATTGAATGTCTGAATGAGAAGCATCATTTCTGAGTGTCCAGCTGTGCACCCAGCTGCACAGTGATTAGCAATTAAGTGGGCTACTCATTAAAATTAATCCACTATTTTTATGGTGATGTTTCACTTATATCCTCCTCCTGAAATGATTAATGACTGAGAAAGGCAGTGCTGCGGCCTGAACGATCGTCAAAGGTCCAGTGGCATATTTATTGAAAACCATCACTAAGTAAAACACAATGGCTGAGCAACAAGCTGGAGGTTGGTAAAGTTGCTAAATTTGATTTAGTTACCACTCCTACTGTGTTTATTGTGAAACATAATAGTCTCCAGTGGTGGCACCATTCCTTGTTCGTAAGTAAAGGCACCTGAGGTTTCACAGACAATGTATTACTCAAAAGCTCAGGCTTCATCAGCTGTACGATGCTGAATATATTAGTCATGCTTCCAGCATGGGTCATTGCTACTGAGAAATGGTAAATCTGAAAAATTAGCAGTGACGTTGCAGGGTATAGTGAGCAAATTACCGTCTTAAATTACCTTAATAAACATGCTCACATGGCAGGATCCAAAAACATGCTGTTTATGGGGTAGATTATAGTTTGGGCATCATTTTGCTGTGTTGTGAAAAGTATGCACCCGAGCGAAGAGACCAGGGTACTGATGGACATTGATCCTCATCAGTATACTCCCAAGTGAGCTGCCAGTATTGGTCATGCCACCACAGACAGCTCGCTCAAACAAACACTTTAAGGTTGCCAGTGATCCTCAGGTAAGTCCCCGAAGCGGGGAATTGGAATAGGCTATTGGCATTACTAACCATTGAGTTGGAGAAGCGCTCATGCTACCCCTGGCTCCACAATAATGATTCTTTTTCAGCTTAACTGGAGTTCGCAGGCATGGGGACTGCTGAAGAATCTTAAGCGGTGCAGGCCTGACACCTTCTCTGTTCATAGATGGCTAATTTCACCAGCGGTTCCGTGAACAACCATTAAGCCATTAACTTACACATTTCTAGTTTTATTAATGCCCTTTTTTAGGTGTCCGCTGGATGTCTGATAGAAGGCTCCATGAATTTAACACTGGGACAGATTAGATGCAAACTGTCTTTCAATATAATGCCATATTTTGCCTCCATTTTGTGTTGGCAAAATTGGTACAATGTTGACTCGTGAGCACGATGTTGTGGGTCTTTTAGCCACCGGCACAAATTCCATTATGGCCGCTAAATACCGCAGGAGGTCAAAAATGGGATTCACGCCCAGGAAGGGTGAGAACCTGATTTAAATGAATTTGAATGCATTTCAGTATCATCAGCAAGCTTAAAGTCGAATCTTCAGATCTTTAGCATTTAGAGATCATGGTGTACCTGTCCAAGGGTTTTAAATGTAAAGGCATGACAGCAATGACATCTCGGAATGAAGCAGCCTGAGTAAGAACAGTGCACCGCAGTCTTGTCTGTCTCTGATTCAGAGAATAATTGTGCCCTGTAACATTCTTGAGACTCATGCTCATCAAACTAATTGACCTTCATGGGTTAACCCAGAACAATGTCAGCTACACACAGTTTCAAAGTAAAGGATATGGATGATAACTCAGGTATGAAAGATCAAATGTTAGATGCAGGGGATGCCCTTGTGACGTTGGGCGCCATTTAATGTCCTCCTCGTGCCCGACTTGGGGACACGATCAGACTGTTTAAGGCCGCTCGTGAGATTCGTGATGCTCGAAATGTCTCGGGAGATTCAACAGAAACAAGATGTCGCTATCTGGATCTTGCGCTTGCTGTGGGGGAGGGGTCCCCCAGACCATTAGAGACCTCTCAGTGGTCAGGCTCTGGGAAGTGTGGTGCCATTGCACTCCCATTGATACCCGGGCACCTTGATGCTACCAGCTTGTCACCTTGGCAGTGCTACCTGTGCACCCTGGCAGTTTCAGGGTCAGCACCACCACGCTGGTGGTGTCAAGGTGCCTGGGTGCCAGGTTGCCCATTCCAGGGATCGGGCCTGGGGGTGCCTTGCCCTGAAGAGGTGGGGCGAAGGGGAGATTCAAGGACCCCAAAAGAGGTAAGTTGGTGCAGTGGAGCTTCTGGTGGCCGCGGTGAGGTGGCTAAGAGGGATCTAAAGATAATGGCGGCATTTAAAATTGATGCCCCAATCCATGAATATCCTTCCTATACTGGCGAGCTGAACTCGTCAGTGCAGGAAATTATGCAAGTGCAGCCTCAGCGGGGCGTTCCTTGCCAAGGCCGTTAATTAGCGGGGTCTTTCTTGGTGCTGTGGGCACTGAGAAATACCCCGCTAAACACACCCAAACCGGGACTCTGTTTCTGTCCCGTTAAATCGCACCCATTCTTTTCACCTTGATGCCAGGTGGATGTGGGGCACCCACTCCCTGTGGTCATGAAGATCATGGCGGCCCTCAGCTTCTATGCCATGAGATCGGTCCAGGGCTCAACGGTTGACTGATGAGGTCACAGATGCAATCTGTGCCAAGGCATCGGACTACGTTAATTGGCAGGCATCCTTTGGAGGGCTGAGTCCTCTCGGGTGGCACTGATGTTGCCGCATCACCCTGTTCTGGCTGCTGCCCCTGAGAAATGCAGGTCTCAGGAAGAGGGGACTCAGAAGTGCTGGTCACTCCCAGGTTCTTATGAGTGGAAGGCCCTGGGATGTGATCCAGTGCTTCCTTCTCCCGCTAGGTGCTTGTGGGCCCGTGGATTACTCCATGGGATGGAGAGTCAACTGGAGCAAGCTCCAGAAGCTTCAACATCATCTGGTGCTGCCAGTCCTGGAGGCATTTCAATGTCTGCACCATGGTGTTCAACGCCTCTGCAATGGTCCTCAGGGAATGAGCCATGCGTTGGGGTTCTCTATTCATGGCTATGAAATCTTGCCCCAGGCTTTGCAATGCGCATGCTAGTGTTGGCCTGGATGGCATGCATCGCCAGCAACATCTCCTGAGGCTGAAGGCTTTGAGACTCCTCCTTTCAGCCTTGCAGTCACAGGAATGTCACTGATAGCCCCTCCTGGTACTCCCAGCTCTGCCTTTGCATCTCAAGCCGCTGAGGGACAAACATATCCACAGGCACAGCATCTGGCTGGGGCACAGCTGAGTCCTGGGATCCAGCAGACCTCCGACTGTCCGATCCCTGGGATGTTCCGGTCTCCACTTGTTGTGCATCTGAAGCAGTACAGTGCTTACCAGAAAGTGACCCAGAAGCCTGGCTGCTCAGTGTGCCCACCAAGATGGCAATGGTGGATGCTCCGGGCGATAGCTGTGATGCACCAACCACGTCCTCCTCAGAGATCTCCTCTGAAGTGCTGTTCTGGAGCCGGTGGTGGCGGGAGGTGGCATTGCCATGGCTCATCAGTTGATGGTCCTGCAAGGCAAGGAATATGGTTTTATTATATGGCCTGGTGAAGGTTTTGGACAACAAAGAACTCACTTGAGACTGGTCATCTGTATGAAAGTGCAGAGGATTCTCACTTTTCTGTTGCAGGCCAAACTTACTCTCTGTGGAGGTCCTCCCCTGTGTGTCTATGGCCCTCTCTTCAAAACGAGTCAGGATCCTTATGTTGGGCAGTCCTCTGCCTGTCTTCTCTCTCTCTGCAGAATTGGCCAATCTTCTTCTGCAGGTACACAAAAGGGGATATTGTGAACCAGGTGCCTGGAGGGACAGAGGTCAATCACAACTGGCCCATGTGGGCAATGTGCTGATGCAGGATGGAACTCTGATCAGGGGTGCGGGGGGGTGCTGAGGCCCTGCGAGTAGCAACATGTGGGTTCAACATGACATTGCGGGAGTTGACGGACTGGAATGGAGAGATGGGGGCACATACCCTTGCAGATCATTCTAGGTCATTTGTTTTCGATATTCTACCCCCGTCCTCTTGGTCAGGTGACTGGTTCTGACCAGTGCTGCCACCGTCTCCCAGATGGGATTGGTGACCTTGTTGAAGGATCTCCTGCCAACCTCTAGGTCAGGGGTGGGCAAACTTTTCCGTGCAAGGGCCACATTCAGAAATTCACAATTTTAAAGGGCCGCATAGTATATTAAGTAAAATAATTAATATTTAAAATAGCCAAAATAAAAGGTTTTTAAAGAAAAATAAAGCAATTAATTTTTATTAATAAATATTTTAAAGTAGAAACTTTACATGAAACACATTTATTTGAAAAACAAAGTAACTAATTTTAAAGAAAAAAAGCAATTAATTTTTATTAATTAATATTTTAAAGTAGAAACTTCACATGAAACACATGTTGTGCCGAGCAATGATCACCCTACTCAAGTCAATGTATCCACCCTATACCAGTAACCCAACAGCCCCCCATTAACCTTAAAATGTAAAAAAAAAGGTTTTTTTTTATGACTTGATCTTGGTGGGCCGCATAAAGACCTTTGGCGGGCCGCATGCGGCCCGCGGGCCGTAGTTTGCCCACCCCTGCTCTAGGTAGATTGTGGCCCATGTCTCCTCCATGGCATCCAGCAATCGACTGAATGCCCCCTCCAAAAATATGGGAAAACCTAGTTGACTCCCTCCTGGCTTGAATGAGAGTGAGTGTTGTGGAGCCATTTAACTGCAGTGTTCCAATGACCCCCAGGGTGGCTGAATTGGATGCTTTGCACCTCAGGTGAAGCGTTTTTCATGTGTGGAAAAAGACTTCTTTCTGAGCGCCTGAAGATTGCGCCGCCACGGCCAACGGGAACCGCACGGATTTTCACACCGGAAATTACACTCTGTCATTTATGGGAAAATTGTGCCCTCTATGTTTTCAAAGTGATTTTCTCAATGAAGATGATGCATTTTGACAAGTTGAGCGTTCTTTTGGATTGCAAGTACAGATACAGAGTTAGAGTTAGAGTTGGAAAGATTGAGAATGTGATTCAGTTAAATCATGGGTCAGCACTCATCGACTGTGCAGCATGCTTTTCCTGCACTATTTCCAATTCTGACCAATTTACTGTTGCTGTCAGGAAAGAAACTGTCCTTCAGTGGCAGCATTTGAAAAGCTGCAGCTCCTCGTCTGTGTGAGAGAAAAAACTAACGAGAGAAATAAAATATTAAACATACAAATGAGAAAAAGCTGTTTGAGATGGCAGATGGAGGAACAGCATTGGGACATCTGCATGGGAAGAGCAGTTGATTTTCAAATGCCTTGGTGTAGCAATATATTAGAGAGGAGGTTGGGTAGAGGGCAGACCGCTGGTGCAGGCATTATGGGAGAATTTATGCAGCTTGCCAGTTCCACCAGGATGATACCACAGATAGACCTGGATCAATTCAATGATCTGATGAGAGTGATTAATGCTCGTGAAGCCACGATTATCCATGCACATCTTGCATGATTCACTTCTGTAACCATTGTGCCTTAACAGTGTAAGTCATTAAAAAGACGAATGTTCACATGCACTTTCATAAATAAACAGCTCAATCCCACCATTTCACTGTTCTATATCCCACTCCCTGAGACCCAGAGTGAAATGGGAGATTGTCACATAACTACCTGGCAGAATCCTCAGCACCTCTGCAAACTCTTCCTTAACATTAAATGTGTCAATAGGGCAACCTTTCACAATCAGCATTGCCTTTGCCCGTAATTCGCAGCATAATGCTAGGAATGAATTAGAGGAGGGAGAAATTGGCTGTGCAATTATTCTCCGTGCCTGAGACGAAGTGTTGATGCCGGAGCAGGTTTCGCAGACTCCTGCGACAGCAAAACTCGTCGCATCTGGACCGATTCAGCGACCGTTGAAGTGCTAGCACTTCAAGAGCTTCCACATGGATCAAAATCGATTCCAATGAAAAACGGTGCCGGATTCTCCGGATTTGTGATTGATACTCAGGAGGCTGACAAGCTGCAGCCGCATATACACACTGCACTCCCCACACACACTCATCCCAGCCAACAAGATGGCTGAGAGGAGAGTGGCACCAAAGTTCACAGACTCCGAGCTTAAGGTTCTGCTGGATGCCGAGGACGAGAGGCGGGCAGCACTGTATCCCAGCCTGGGAAGGAGGGTGCCAGCTGCCGCCTTCCGTGGCAGAGGCTGTCAGCGCCATCAGCAACGCCATCCGGATCGGCCAGCAGTGCAGGAAAAAACTACATGACCTCCTCAAGGCAAGCAGGGTGAGGAGGCAGCACTGTGCCCCTGGCACTAACCTTCGTCCCACACACCCGTAACATCCGGAGGGCGGCTGAACCCCCATCCTGCACCACATTGTAACACCCATACCGGCTGCCATGGCTGGGTGCCCTGCACTAAAGCCACCAAGAACCACCCCTTGGGCTGCATGCATCAGACTGTCTAACACTGTGCATTGCCTGTTTCACCCCCACCCCCGGAGAAGGGCGTACATAACGGCCTGGAGTGGGAGAAGACTGGAGGGGGATCGCAGGACCTGAGGCCCCTCACCTCAGTAGAGCAGCAGGCCCTGGATGTGGTCGGTGGGCTTGAGGATGGGGCAGTTGCCAGGGAGGAGATCGGCGTCGGGCGAGGAAGTGAGATCCCGCTGAGTTCCGGTCCCCCGTGACACATGTTTCACCCCCACACCACCCTCACCACAACACCACCCTCATACCACCACACCACCCTCACCACCACACCATCCTCACCCCCGCTCAACACACCCCCACCAGCCCCACTCCCCCACCTGGCACGCAGTCTAATCATGCACCATGTCTTATATCTTGCAGGACCAGCTGGTGATGGGATGGGCCCTTCTGGTGTCCCTTGCCCCCCGTCCAGAGTCAGAGTCCCAGGTGTCGAGCAGCGACGGGGATACTGACATGGGCGGGAGCCAACAATCCGAGACCCATGCCACCCCGGATTCCGAGTCTGGGGCTGACACAAGTTTCCTGTCACAGCTGTCACCAATACCTTCCACCATCCCAGAGACACTTACCTCAGTTGGGCACTTTAGTGAAGAGGCTGCTAGTGCACTATCTAGTGCTCACCACACAAATGGTTCAGTACATCAGGTAGCAGTAGCAACTCATGAGAGGGCGGAAGGTCGGAGGGCGGACCGATTCCAGGGACCAGCTACCATCCAGATGGGCTTTGGGCATTTGGAACGGACAGACCTACCTATGTTGGAGATGCAGTCACAGAGTCAGAGACTACATGAGGGGTTGTCGGCAAGCATCCAGCACCTGCAGGCGCAAGTGGAGGAGTCCAACCGTGTGCAGCAGCAGGAGGTGGTACAAGTCATCCGTGCTACCTAGCCCAACACCTCAAGGGTGGCATGCACGGTGGAGGTCTTGTGGGCGAAGCTTCCCGCCATGGAACAGCATGTCCAAGGCCTGGGGCAGGGTTGCCCTCACAGCAGTGCTCCTGGGTGTGGCCCAGTCACAGCGGGCCATGGCTGAGAGCGTCGGCGGCATTGCCCAGGAACTTGCCAAGGTGGCACAGACAGATGGAGGTGGCCCAGACACAGAGGGAGATGGCGCAGTCACTGGCTGATGTGGCACAGACCCAAAGGATGGTGGCAGAGTCACACATGCAGAGTGGAATGCATTGACTCCGCTGTTGAGACACCGGAGAATTCCGCTTTGGTGTGGAACTGCTGCCCGCCATGATTTTGGTGTCAAAACCAATTGCCGCCTTAATCTCATTTCCCGATTCTGGTGCCAGCTGATGGTGAATCCCGCCCTGAAAGTGACTACCCTCACCGAATAGAACGTTTCAAAAACATATGAATAAGAATTTTTCTGTTTAAAAGGGCGTTATGAAAACAAGGCCAAAGCACAGGAATGCACTTCTCTAATTTTGCTCAATATAATATTCAAAACTGTATATTTTGCAGATAGTATTTAATTGATGCACGCTTTAACAACATAAGAAAAAAGCGCCGGGAGAGGCCATGTTGGGTAGGCCACATAGGGGTAGGCCACTCATCCCCTATGGCCTACTTTACCATTCAATCGGTTCATAAATGATCTTCTACCTCAGTTACACCTCTCTGCATTATCCCCATATCTATTGTTTCCCTCAGTATCTAAATATCTGTGAATCTCTGAACGTACTGAGGGGATGAGGGAGATTTGATGGAGGTTTATAAGATGATCAGGGGAATAGATAGAGTAGACAGAGACTTTTTTCCCGGGTGGAACAAACCATTACAAGGTGACATAAATTTAAGGTGAATGGTGGAAGATATGGGGGGGATGTCAGAGGTACCCAGAGAGTAGTGGGGGCATGGAATGCCCTACCTGTGGAAGTAGTTGAGTCGGAAACATGAGGGACCTTCAAGCGGATATTGGATAGGTACATGGGGCGGGATTCTCTGAGAATTGGTGGGGCGGCCAGAAAGGGCGCAGTGGAGTGGTGGGAACCAGTCCGGCATCGGGCCGCCCCAAAGGTGTGGAATCCTCCGCACCTTCATGGGCCAGGACGGCGCTGGAGTGGTTTGCGTCCTGCCGGCTGGAGTGGAAGGACTTTGGCCCCACACCAGCCGGGGCCGAAGGGACTCCGTCGGCTGCTGCGGGTCCACGCATGCGCGTGAGCGTCAGCGTCTGCTGATGTCATCCCCGCGCATGCGCAGTGGGTTCACCTTCGCGCCGACCATTGCAGAGGCTTACACGCCCGGAGCATAGGAATAGAGTGCCCCCACGGCACAGGCCCACCCGCGGATTGGTGGGCCCCGACCATGGGCCAGGCCACCGTGGGGGCACCCTCCGGGGCCAGATTGCCCCGCGCTCCCCCGAGGACCCCGTAGGCCGGTCACAGAGCAGGGTCTCGCCGGTAGGGACCTACCTTGATTTACGCCGGCCGGACCCGGCAAAAACAGGCGGGAACTCGGCCCATCGCGGGCCGGAGAATCGCCATGGGGAGGCCGTGATTCTCCGACCCAGCAGGGCGGGGGGGGGGGGGGGGGGGGGGGTCGGAGAATCCCGCCCATGGATTATGGTAGAATGATGGGGTGTTGATTAATTTGTTCTTAATCTAGGGCAGAAGTTCAGCACAACATCGTGGGCCGAAGGGCCAGTTCTGTGCTGTATTTTTCTATGTTCTATATACTTAATGACAAAGCAGCCACAGCTTATCGCAGTCGAGAATTCCGAAGATTTAAAATCTTTGGCTGGGATTTTCCTGCCCTACCCGCCGGCAGGATCTTCCAGTTCTGCCGAATGAGGCACCCCCGTGATTGGTTCCCCGGGGGAGGGGGGGGGGGCAGTAAATCCCGCTGTGTTCTTGCCCACTCACTTAATTAGAATTAGAATTAGAACAGTACAGCACAGAACAGGCCCTTCGGCCCTCAATGTTGTGCCGAGCAATGATCACCCTACTCAAGCCCACGTATCCACCCTATACCAGTAACCCAACAACCCCCATTAACATTATTTTTTAGGACACTAAGGGCAATTTAGCCTGGCCAATCCACCTAACCCGCACATCTTTGGACTGTGGGAGGAAACCGGAGCACCCGGAGGAAACCCACGCACACACGGGGAGGACGTGCAGACTCCGCACAGACAGTGACCCAGCCGGGAATCGAACCTGGGACCCTGGCGCTGTGAAGCATTGATGCTAACCACCATGCTACCGTGCTGCGGATTAACTTGTGTTTATTCCTTTTCAGCCTCTTTCCATCCTCCTCACAGATTTCTTTCCTCCCTGACTTTGCATTGTAAGAAGTCTTACAACACCAGGTTAAAGTCCAACAGATTTGTTTCAAATCATTAGCTTTCGGAACACTGCTCCTTCCTCAAATTCACCTGATGAAGGAGCAGTGCTCCGAAAGCTAGTGATTTGAAACAAACCTGTTGGACTTTAACCTGGTGTTGTAAGACTTCTTACTGTGCTCAACCCAGTCCAACGCTGGCATCTCCACATCATGACTTTGTATTGTCAGCAAACTGGGATACGCTCTTCACTACGTCTAAATTGTTGAGGCCCAGGCCTTCTGGTACCCTATTGGTTACAGCCTGCCAATTTGACAAAAAGTCCCTTTTATTCCTATTCCCTGCTTTCTGTCCATCAACCGAGCCTCAATCCATGTTTGCATATTACTCCCAATCCCAGGAGCCTCAACTTTGTGCAATAACTGCTTGTCCAGCACCTTATTGAATGTTTTTTTGAAAGTCTGTGTACAGTCTACTGCATCCACCAGTTCCCCTTTATCCTCTCTGCTCGTCACACCCTCAGAAAAACTGGCAGATTTGCCAAATAACATTTCCCTTTCATAAATCCATTTCAGATTTTTAGTTTGAGTTTCCAAAAAGATTTATTGTCAGAATGAAAATAGGCAAAGCTGAAGAGAAATGGTGAATGAGACAGAAAATGTATGAATATTTTCTTTCAATAAGTTATTAATTTTCATGTCCCTTTGTGTCTGTCTGTGATTTTTTTTTCCCCCCTGATGATATATGATGTCACAGAAGATGATCATTTAGCAGTTAGAATACAAATCCTTTCAACAGTAAGAGTTGAGTTAATCCGGTGGATGTTAATAGGGCCTGAGGGAATAAAATAATAACATGAATTAGCTGTTTGCAAACCCTAATCATCTGCATAACATGTAATTAACAATTCAGACCACCCTTTCAAGCAACATTGAAAGTATGTGCAACATTTCAAAAGGAGCCGATAATGTGTGTCAGAAATTTTAATTGCAGTTTTTCCTCCATTTTCTCCGTTTTGCAAAAAGCATATTTGTCAGGACCACTCCATAATTAGCTGACAGGAGCTACACTTTCATATAGTTTCTGCTTTCCTTCTTACTGCCCCCTCAAGACCGAGAATTGTGTTGCATGAGGACTGGCAAATCACACACAATGCCCAGGAATTTTCCAGCCCCTTCAAGGCGGGGCTCACCACTGGGGATTCGGCAGTTCAGCCAAAGGTCCATTGACTTTTAGCGGGGACTGGACAATCCTGGTGGCAGGCAGAGCCAGAAAATCCCGCCCATTGGTTCAACTGAGCATAATGACTGTTTTCACCTGGGATTTTAGTTCAGGACTTAGAAACTGGCCCATATTTGGATTTATAAGATTCCCAATATAAATGTGAGATTTCTTGAAATGTAGAAGTTTAGAGATACAGCTGAGTGGGGAGCCAGGAAAGAGAGGAGTAT
Organism: Scyliorhinus canicula; assembly: GCF_902713615.1. NCBI lineage: Eukaryota > Metazoa > Chordata > Chondrichthyes > Carcharhiniformes > Scyliorhinidae > Scyliorhinus > Scyliorhinus canicula. The sequence continues at coordinate 67,043,253 of NC_052150.1, read as the reverse complement.
TTTCTCCCAACTCCACATTAAAGGATACAAATCCCAATAACAACCCCCCCCCCCTCACTGGTAACTTCAACTTAGCCTATGACTCTGATTTCAAACGCTCCTCTGTAACTGACCCAACACCTACATTCCCGACATTGATTCCTTTGATTCCAAACACAAATTCCCACAGTGCCTGACATCGATATTGATTTCACACCAGGGCCCGCTCCTGATCAGAATCCCTAAAAATGTTTATCAGAGGTCCACGTTTTCAGCGATATTCTGACTCGTCAGAAGTGACATCATCAATAGGCCCAAGTCCAAATAACTGGAGAATTTTGTGCCTCACCATTCAGGTGGAGCGTGACTGAACCCATGGGTGCCCAAAAATCGTTCCAGCCCCATTCCAAGGCCTGGATCCTGTTGATTAGAATGCAGTTAAGAGGGAGCTTGAGAGAAATGTGTTTGAGTTCCAAAGTCTACCGAATAGAACATTTACTACAGGGAGAAGAACTGGGTCAGGTCAGAATGCCAATTCAGAGTGAAGAAAGATTGGTGCGGGAGCCATTCCATGGTTCCCATTTTATAGTCCGGTCACCACAACACTGATGTAAAAACCAAAGTAGATTACATTGACATTTTTGCTTTTCCCCTCCACGGATGTATTTGTTACTCATGGTTAACATTGCAGCTTGGAACGCACTTGCAGACTACACATTATGCCAATAGATCAATTTTCCAATGTCCTGCTACTGGTCTTCTTTCGGCAAGTCAGGCAGTGGCAATCCAGTTTATGGGATTTAATTTTCATGATACTGCACTGTTCTTTTGGCTTTTTTACGGATGTTAAAGCATTCAGAGTTGGAGAAAATAATTCTGTTGCACTGAAGTGGAGTGAAACTACCTCCTGGGGGTGGTTTAACACAGCTAACCACAAAATGATTTGTATTCTGATTCTTTGACTGAAACTCCATTTACACTTCAGATTCTGTGGCATGATCTCCAAGTGAATCTTTTTTTTAACATTGTCATTGATTATGTAGATACTTTCACTGTGTTTTCATGTAACATTCAAGTATATTTGTTTTCTGTTCATGCATCCTTAGCATATTCTATTTATTCCGTCTCCATAGACGGTCCCTCAGAGTCGAGGGTGACTTGATTCCACAATCAAATTGAGTTCTCAGGTGACTGAGACTAATGTGTGACCTACGGTCTCTGTCACAGGTGGGCCGGACAGTGGTTGGAGGAGAGGATGGGTGGGGCGCCCAGATTGCCACACACTCCTTTTGCTGTTGATGCTTGGCTTTAGTTTGCTCTTGGCGATGAAACCCGGAGCGGGGTGTTAGTTCTGTCCCAAATGCTTTTCCTCCACCTCAGGGGTATTGGGCTATGAATTCCCAGTTATTGGTGGGGGTGTTGCACTTTTTCAAGGGGGCTTTGAGGCTGTCCTAGAAATGTTTCCTCTGCCCTGCTGGGGCTCGCTTGCCGTGTCGAAGCTCTGAGTAGAGCCTTTGTTTCAGGAGTGTCATGTCAGGCATACTGACGACGTGGCCCGCCCAGCGGAGCAGATCAAGTGTGGTCAATGCTTTGATGCTGGGGCTGTGCGCCTAAGCGAGAATACTGACATCGGTGCATCTATCTGACAATGGATTTGCAGCATCTTGCGGAGGCAATGCTGGTGGTACTTCTCCAGGGTTTTGAGGTGCCTGCTGAAAATAGTTCACGTCTCTGAGCCATATAGGAGGGCGGGTATCACTACTATTTTGTAGACAATAAGCTTATTGCCGGGTCGGAGGTCCTGGTCTTCAAACACTCTCTTCCTCGGGCAACCGAAGGCTGTGCTGGCACACTGAAGACGGTGTTTAAGCTCATCGTCGACATTTGCCCTGGTTCGCGATATAACCGGGGGTGGGTGGGGGGGAGGTGCGGGGGCAGTGCTGTGTGGCGGGGGCAGGTTGGTCTAGGACCTTTGTCTTACAGATACTTAGTGTAAGGCCCATGCTCTCGTAAAGTTGTGAAGTTGTTGATGATGGCTTAGATCTTGGCCTCCAGTGTGAAAATGAACAAGCACGGCCTTCACACTGTAGTTTAATGGCAAAGGATGGGATGACCTTGGATTTGGCTTGCAGGTGGTGGAAGTTAAAAAGATTCCGGCTTGTTCTGTAGTTTAGTTCCACTCCAGCGGGAAGCTTGCTGAGGGTGAGTTAGAGCATTGTAGCAATAAGATGGGGAAGAGTGCTGGTGTGATGACACAGTCTTTCTTGACCTCAGTCCAAATGAGTCCTGTTGGGCAGGATCATAGCTTGCATGTCAGCATGGAACAGGCATAGGATAATGACAAACTTTTGGGGCAGCCGAAATGGAGGAGTATTCTCCATTATCCCACATGGTTGATGGTGTCTATGGCCTTTGTGAAGTCAAAGAAGTACATGTACTACGGTTGGTGCTATTCTCTGCAGTTCACTTGTAATTGCCACACGATGAAGATCATGTCCGTTGTGCCCCTCAGAGGTTTGAATCCGGCATGGCTTTATGACTTTGGGAGGAGCTCTTCAGCCACAGCGAGAAGATAATTTAAGGAGAACTCTTGAGATGACCATCCCTGTGGTCAACAGCAGGGAAATTCCTCTGTAGTTCCTGTAGTCAGACTTGTCACCTTTCTTGAAAATAGTCACGATTACGGCATCTCTGAGATCTCCTAGCATGTTCTCCTCCTTCCAGATACCCACAAGTTAATAGGTTCATGAAGAAACTGGAGCAGAAGAAAAGGCAGGTGATTGATTGAAGCAGTTACACGAACTGGGGGGGTCAGATTTTTGTGGAGTTGGGAAGACTCCAGAGACTTTTAAAATAGCAAATGAGCTGGGATTTCAATAATTACCATTTTTGGGAGCATGCGGAAGAAGGCAGATATAAATCATAGAGGTGGAAAACCCAAACTTAGCAGGACCATCTGAAAGTCATAATTAAAATCCAGGAGTGCCCAAAAATAGTTGCAACCCAAATTGAAACACCACCTCATTGACTATTTTGATTGACAGACCATCTGGTGTTAGAAAAAGCCATTATCATCTGTTTCTGCAATTTCAATAGATAGTTGACATTTCCCAAGGCTGTTATTACAGCTGAGGTGATTTTCAATGCTTGGCTGAGTTCAAAAGTTACAAGAAACACTTACCTCAGCAGGGGGCAGCATTCACATTGTCTTTGAAAGTTTAAAGAGGCCATTAAAGGATTATCTGTCTTTGAAGTAGTCATTGAACAGAAGTTTATTTGTTTTTAGAACCAATTCAACCCTTGAATCGTTTAATGGATTTAATAAATGGGAAGTTTTTCAGTATCAAGCATGTATGAGTGGGAGCTATATTAGATTGCTTGAAGTTTAATTTTCTTTTAATCTCCAAATGGCCTTCCCATGTTGGATGCTGTGTGAGAAGTGATGGAGAGAGAATAGGAGTTTGATTGGCATATATTGTGCTTTTCTAAAGATATGAAATCACCTATCACTCATAAGGAATTGGGTAAACATTGTTGCGGGTTCACTTATTTAGACGAGGCACATCAGAAAATATATACATGGATAAAAAGCTTGAAGATATCATCAGCAGAGCTGTGTGCCATGTGCTCTGCTCACAGGCCAAAGTGAAATTGAGTCTGGACCACATGACACAGTTCCCTTCTGGTGCTGGCATGCTACTATCCCTTAAAGGCATATTACAACAGCATGGAGAGAACGTGGGAGTATGAGGGGACACAAGAGTGGATGGGGGCATTAGTTAGCATGGAGGGGCCATGTGGAATGGGTGGGAGTTTGAGGGGTTGTGAGGGGTGAGGGGGTGTGAGAGGTGAGGGATGGAGGGCCTAATGGCTTCTAAAACAATGGAGTGAAGAATGAGAGAGCCAAGGTGGGCCCTCTAACAGTGCTGACGGCTGCCTATGATCTGCTTCCAGGATTGGCAGGAGCGACTCCATAATGGTCTGCTTCCATAAAGTTGTATGCAACCCAAGATGGGTTGCAAATATCTAGCTCAAACTGTTGCTCAATTTGTGGGATTTCTCGGAAAATTAGTCTTAGAGATTGTACTCCTGCTGTGCATTGGCCATATTACCAATGTTACAAGTACATGGACTGAGCAATGTTCCCAATAATCTTTTTCCATTGTGTGACCTATCTATTTAAGTACCCAGGCCTTTTAATTGTTGCCCATATGGGTAATTTGATAGAATGGACTTGTGCTCGGGAAGCATGGGGAATGCCACGTTGCTGATCTGCCACACAACGTAGAAGGAATACTGTTACTGACTTCAACTTGATGCTCAATATGTATTAGATAATACACCCCTAAATTCCTTATAGAATCCTACACCATTATTGTAATCAGGGCGGGGATTTTCCCATACCCGGCGGGACGGAGGGTCCCGGCGTGTTGGAGTGGCGTGAACCATTCCGGCGTCGGGCCGCCCCAAAGGTGCGAAAGTTTCCGCACCTTTAGGGGCCAAGCCCTCACATTGAGGGGCTAGGCCCACGCCGGAGTATTTCCCACTCCGCCGGCTGGCGTGAACGGCCTTTGGCGCCACACCAGCCAGGGCCGAAAGAACTTCGCCGGCCGGCGTAAGTCCGTGCATGCGCCGGAGCATCAGCGGCTGCTGACGTCATACCGGCGCATGCGCAGGGGAGGGGGTCTCTTCTGCCTCCGCCATGGTGAAGACCATGGCGAAGGCAGAAGAAAAAGAGTTTCCCCACGGCACATGCCCGCCCGCCAATCGGTGGGCCCCGATCGCGGGCCAGGCCACCGTGGGGGCACCCCTGGGGTCAGATCGCCTCGCGCCCCCCTCCCTCAGGACCCTGGCGCCCGCCCGCGCTGCCAATCCCGCCGGTAAGAGAGGTGGTTTAATCCCCGCCGGTGGGAGAGGCTAGAGAGGCTAGTCAGCGGCGGGACTTCGGCCCATCGCAGGCCGGAGAATCGCCACGGGGGCCCGCCGACCGCCGCGGGGGACCCGCCAACTGGCGCGGCGTGATTCCTGCCCCTGCCGAATCTCAGGGGGTGGAGAATTCGGGACACGGCGGGGGGGGGGGGGGGGGAGGGGATTGAGGCCTGCCCCGGGCTATTCTCCGACGTGGCGGGGGGGGGGGGGGTCGGAGAATCCCGCCCCAGGAATCTAAATTAAACATTTTGATGTAACACGTAAGGACAAATTTCCAAATTCTGGAGTGCAAAAGAGCCAGAGGCATTGTGAGGATAGCTATACTGGCGCAGTGAGATATTATGATCGAGAATACACCGCTTGAAATGGTGGTAGAAGAAAATTGAACAGCAGTCTCCAAAAGGGAATTAGACAAATACTCAAGGTGAAAAATTGCTGAGCGATGGAGGAAGACTGGAATGTGGAACTGTTTGAATCATCCAAAAAGACGCAGAGGAACAATGGGCCATATAGCCTTCTTCTGGTGTTTCTTCATTCTATGATTCTGTATATATGGCTCAGGTAACCAGAGAAGTAGCCATTGTTCAAAGGTGTGTTGACATGGAACTGTGTTTGGTGTTTGTCGCATTTAATATGTACCATAAGGCAAACCTCCTTGTCTTAATGGAAATAAGGGAGTATATTGGGTACCTAATCATTTACTGCCAATTTTGTCCCTTGCCAAAGTTGAATTTCATCTCTATGATTAACTGGCGAGTGAGATCGGTGGTGTCCATTAACAATGCAGGTAGCACCTGAGGAGCAATGGTTTGGATGTTACCGTGGTCAACCAAATTAGCAGACTATAAAAAACAAAGAGATAGTGGAAATGGATGATGGAAGATAAACTATTAATTTTAAAAATCTGCAAGAGAAGGAGGCGACTTAAAACCTGGCAAGAAGGCAATGTTTGAAAGGGCAGATGCTGCATTAACTAGACAGCTTACACATCTGATTCCTCACTGAATTCAAAGATGGAGAATCTCTTCCGATTAAGATGATTTTGTTTCCACCACCATGACATTTTTGCTTCAAATTAAACAATGACTGATGTTAAAATGCTATGCAAGGAGTTTTATCTATCTACTTCGGAATAGTCTGTGCTTTGAGATAACAGTGAACATCTGCATGGTCTCCACTGGGATTGTCCCTGGATGACCACTGGGTTCTGATACTAATTAATTGTCCAGACTTTTTATCATGTCATGACTCTTACCATTTCAGACTGTGAGCTTTCAAAGTGATTCAATTTGGCTAATTCACCTTCTGCAACATATAAAAGTTTGACACATAGTTGAGACAAAATGTAAATGACCCACATTTCTCCAGAGCACGCTGAAAAAAAATATTAGATACACAATTATAAATCAGGTTGTGCTGATTTTTATGACAAATTATTTGGGCTGTGAACACAGAATTAAAACTTCTTTAAGGTGTGAGGGGTCATGATTTATGATTTGCCCACACTCATCTCTGTTAAGGCAGACATCATGCAAACTCATTTAAATTATTTTTGCCTTGTTTTAATCAGGCCCATGCTATTGGCTGTCTCTGTGTTCATCAGTAGGTCCAGTAGCATGTGCTGATAGCACATAATGCAGTTAGCCCGCTCTTCTTAAAGGCAACCTTCCCATCTGAACTGGGAATTGCACTCACCGCAAGAAAACTGCAGCTGACTGTTTGCTCTGACACTCGCTACAAATAAGAGCTGTACAAATGGGATCAGGGAAGAGGGAGGGTTTCTAGATTTATGGTTACTGCACTGGAAACCCTAGTTGCAGAGGTGAAATGGAGGAGGGAGATCATATTTCTGTGTTGAGCCAGGAGGACCTCAAGAAGCACCCTTCGAAGAGAATGGGAGCAGGTGGACAAGGGCTCAATGTCTGAGGTCAATTAAAAGGATCCGGCAGGAATGCTGGGAGCAGGTCAATTAATTCACCATCCCTGCAACTACCCTGTGATATCATTATTTTATGAAATCATAAGAGTGTTCAAGGTCAGTGAATGCATCTTCACATGGCAACTTCGATGCACTATTCCATCAACCTGTGATGTTGCTCAATGTTCAACCTGTGATGTTCCACTCCCCCGTCACATACTCCTACACGTCAACAGTTCCTAGTTTATGCATAACATTCATACTTCTACAACAATGCTGCCTCAGCGCACCTCCAATCATTCAGTCATGGCAGGGACATCACCCATATACTATAACTGATCAAATATAAAAGCAAAATACTGCAGGCACTGGAAATTCAAAATAAAAACAAAATGTGCTTTAAAAACTCAGCTAGTCAGGCACCATTTGTGAGGAGAGAAACAGAGTTAACGTTTTAAGTCCATATGACTTCCTCAGAGTTAGAGAGGTTGAAATGTGATGGGTTTTATATTGTTGAAAAACAGGGTTGGGCTTCATCCCATTGGACTTCGTGATCACCTGGAATTCTTCGCTGGTGAAGGGAGTCCTATTGTCAGACACGTGGACCTCCGGTATCGCATGTGTGCTAAATGATTACCTGAGTTTTGTATAATGGTGCTGGAAGTCTTGGAGGACGTTTAGAATGGGCATCAACAAAAAATCAAAAACATTGGCCCCCCATAAATAGCTTGGCGAAGTCCACATGTGTCCATATCAAGACCTCCCTGGCCATTCCCATGGGTGTAGCGAGGCTGATGGCGGGAACCTCTGATACTCTTGACATGATGGCCACTGTTTCACCAAACTTTCAATGTCGGATCAAGCCCAGGCCATCAAACATAGCTCCTTGCAAGCCTCTTCATCGTGGAGACTCCAGGGTGACCATGATCCTTCAAGATTGGATGCTGGCCAGGACGAGGGACAATCTCTTGGGCTCCCCTCAGGTTTTCTTACAGTCCTGGAGTTTTGTGGCCTTCGGCCCATGTCTTTGTGTGCCATGACTGAGTAGTGAACAGCCGGTGGATGGGCCATGGAGATCCTGTCTACAGGGAGCCCAGTTACCCAAAGTCGGGGATGTTCGACACTGAGTACGTTGCAGTTAATTGAACCTTGGACTTCCTGGGCTCCTTTTCTGTCATTTTCCAAGGATAGCACCAGTTCTATGGCTCTTTTAAAATCAAGGACAGGTTCTGCAAGCAGTTTTCTCTGCGTCATATACCAGGCAGTTTCCTGAACCTCGTTATGAATTCGGTTACAGGTTCTCCACAGATTCTTCCAGCTGTACTAAACCTGTAGCATTGGAGAATAATCAATGGTCTTGGGTTGCATTGGTTCCTCGCTAAGTCTATCAGATCAATAAAAGTTTTTGAGTCCAGGATTGTCGGATAAGTCAGGCTCCTATTGACGCTTAACATCTGGGCTCCACAGGCAGTCAAAAGGATAACCTGTCGGTCCTCACCTCCTTTGCCATTCGCCATAGCACATCCTTTCGGCATATTGGGGCCAAGCCTCCACGCCAACATCATAAGACGCCAAGCCTCCACGCCAACATCATAAGACTTGAGTTCACCAAATACGGCATAATATGCATAGGAGTCCCGAGAAGGCTCAGACTCAAAGGTTTATTCAATTAAAGAAATGAAAGGCTGCAATGCAGCGGGCAGTACACCCAGCTCCAGCTGGGACCATCCAAAGATTTTGGTTCCAATCCTGGCTGACTTTTATATGTCCGATTCAACAAACCCCGTTTTTAGGCTCCGCCCCTCAGCGGGGAATTCGTATTCCACGTGCTCCATGGGGCGATCAATTAGGTCCCAGCCTGTGGGTCTCATGGGTGTCATTGCAAACAGTAATTCTGGGTTCCCTTCATACCCTTTTTACCGTGGCTTTTTTTTTAGCAGGGCTGTCTAGAATCCCATTCTTGCTCCTCATCGCCAATGTAGTAATCCAGGAGACATGAAGATAAAGGTCAATCCAAACTTATTCTAACTGAAAAGTAACGTCGCACTCATGGCATACAACACTAGTGTCCCAGCCCGGAACTAATAGAAACTCCCAGTCCTTGTCTGGGAGGGTATATAAAAGGCTCAATAATGAGTCCCAGCTGGATGGGCTTCGCCCATTACCATAGCAACTCATACTCCATGAGCCACATGAGGAGATCCCTCAAGGTCCACGTGAAGGTTATCACAAGTGACAGAGGGAAGTTGTGAGCCATTTGCCTTTGACCCCAAGTAGCCAGCCTTGGGGTTCTGCATAGAGGCAAAAAGATGGGGAGAAAAGACTGCTTCAGAAAGAAGGCATATACCTGTTGTCAGGATAGCAGGGATTCACTGACATGGCTTCACACCAACTGTATTTGAGATGTTCCCCTGCCAGTGACATAATCAGGTTCACACGCAGTGGGGGTGTGAACCTGATGACCGTGAATTGGACTAAATTTAAATATTCTTAAACAGCTTAGAGCCGTTACTTACTGGATCGGCAGATGTTCCCTCTTGTTGGCGTCATGTCATGCCAGTGGGAATCGCTACTAGTTTCTAAAAATAGAAACCAGTTATGATGATCACCAGGGCCAAGAGCAGGGACAGCACATCTAGAGATTTCCATGGGGGGGGGGGGGGGGGTGATTTCCATTATGTGGGGGGACGGAGATTACGTCACCCTGATGCCTCCATGGTATCAGTGGCATGACCCGAACATTGAGTGGTGTGGGAAACGTTGCCTCTCTGTCTTCTACTGCTGAGGGTGTTCTCCTTGTCTGTCGGGAGTCCCAATTGTTGTATTTCATAAATGAAGGCAATGCAAGGGTTAATGAAATGTATACAGACAACCACTCGAGGGAGCTAGTCCTATGAGTATATAAGAGATGACACTGAGCCCTGTGGGTCAGAAGAAGAGACAGAAGGACAGAGGAAGGTGGTAGCAGCAGGAGTGAGGAATTAGCTGGAGGGAATAGCTGTGTACGTGAGAGTTCTGTTAGTTAGAGATAGCATAGTTTAATATAAAAACCTTCTACTTTAGGAATGTGAATGAATCTTAGTAGTGTAATAACTTTATCATTTTGTTTGTTAATAAAGCTTTGTGTTCTTTACTCAACACTATGCATCCAAGCCATCCAGGTAAAGCAAAATAGAGAACACAACACCGATGTCCGTGGGGTAGAAGCCCCTTTACTTTGGCTTTGCAATCGCTGTGTCCATTAAAAATGGTGCCCCCATTTTTCTAGAGGTGGGCTTGCCAGTTCTATGAGGCCCTAGCCCACCAGTGATGGCCCCTTCTAAGTGTCAGAAGATCTGGGAATGGATTCTCCTTTCCGGGACACCCAGAATATGTCCCCCGATGGGACAGATTCGGGCATCGGGGAAAAAAGGATTCTTCTCCTTGGGTCAACCTAACCCACCACAGGTACCCCTGTCTGGAAGCTAGAGAGAGGTCCACCCCCCCCCCCCCCCAAACCCCCCCCCACCCCCACCCCGGCGGCATGAACGAGGTCCACAATGCATGCCTGAAGGGTGATGTTAATAAATGCAGGTGCGTCTCAATGACCCATCTATTTAGCAGGTCCAGAGCCCTATGTTCTGACCTGCCATGATTCTTTGGTCCCGTTGGCCAGGAACCACGTGTGGGCAGATCACTTGGGGGTTTTTCCAGCATGGCCCTGACATGGTAGACTACACGGTGGGTTAAGGGGGCAATGGTTTCCCCCTTGGCCCACTGAAAAGTCCACCACTCTGGGGCTACGCTGGTAGTAACCATCCGAGCCCATCCGAGGGCCACACAGCACCCCCCCTCCCAGTCAACAATGCACTGTCTGCCCACACCTCATCAACCAGACCACCCCCACACCCTCCCCACAGAGACCCCTGTAATTGGGAGACCCCCACAGGGACCAGTGCAAAAGGGAGATCACACACAGGGCCCCCCTGTAATAGGGGGACCCCTCCAGGGACCCCTGTAATTGGGGGACACCCCCACCCCAGGCATTCCTGCAATAGGGGGACCCACCGCAGGGACCCCTGTCTGGAAGCTAGAGAGCAATCCAGACAGATGCTGTGGGAAGCACCATGTGTCCATTCCCCGAAGGAGAACAGCAGTGACTTACACCTGGCTCCAACAGATTCATTATTCATTAGCTTTTGAGTAGTGGTCTGTGATTGACAGCTTTTACAAACCATCTTCAGCTTTGATCGTTCATATCCTTTCACGGTTCAGTGACCTAAGTGGTGAAAACCCAATGTTTGTAAACATTGACCACATCAAATAGAGGTAAGTGCAGTGAAGTCACACGCTTGAGTGATTGGAATGCACTTGGAGCTTGGCATACAATTCTGCTCTGGTGAGAGAACATTGGGCGGCATTCTCCGATTGTCAACGCCGAAATCGTGTTCGGCGATTGGCTGGAGAATCCGTTTTTATGCCAAAATCGGGGGCAGTGCCGTTCTTTGGACTCTCCACCCCTTCAAAAACGGTGTAATCTCGAGTGCGCCGAACGCCGTTGGGATGGCCTCAAGACATCACCTGACGATCTCCCCCGATGCGCCATCCCCAATGAACTGAATTCTCAAAGACATCGGTCGCGTGTCCTTACAGTTTTCGGGGACCTCACAAGGCGGCTGCGGACTATCTCCAGTGTCGCCACAGTGGGGGGTGAACCTTTCCACTGGCTGGGGGGCTTCGGCAGGGATGGGACGACTGGTGAGGGGTTGGTCCAGGGGTGGCGAGGGGGTTACAGAGGAGTACTATCTCGCAGTCCAAGTAGGCACGCGGCCAGCGCCATGTTGTACGGCACAGCCGTCGCTGTGCGCATACGCGGACACGGCCCTGGCATGTCTCCATCCATATCTGCAGGGGCTTTATGTGGCACGGCTGCTAGCCCCCCACCAGGCGGAGCATCAGTGTGGGGGCGGTGCTGACCTTTTCATTGTAAAACTGGACGCTTCCTCTGGACATAATCTCAAAATCAGAGAATCCAGCCCATTGTCTCCCAAACAGAAAATCCAGCTGCTAGAGAGAAAACCTGGCTGTATTTCTGAGGAGAAACACGCCAATCTTCAGTCAGAACCTGACACTTGCCACTCCACCCATAGTTTCTCTCACAAGAGGAAACATCCTCTCCACATCCATCCTGTCAAGACCCCTCAATATCTTCGCGATTTTGATCAAGTTGCTTCTTACTCTTCTGAACTCCAGTGAATGCAAGCCAAATTATCAAACCTTTCCTCACATGGCAACATGCCCATTTCTGGTATTAGTCTCATAAGCCTCCTCTGAACTGCTTCTAATGCATTTACATCTTTCCTTAAATAAGCAGATCAATACTCTGGGTGTGGTCTCACCAACGCTCTGGACAACTGATTCACCTGAGGAAGGAGCTGCGCTCTGAAAGCTAGTGATTTGAAACAAACCTATTGGACTTTAACCTGGTGTTGTAAGACCTCCATACTTTTGTAATCAATATTCCTCACAATAAACGATAACATTCTATTAGTTTTCCTAATTATTTGCTGTACCTGCGTATTAGCCTTATGAGGTTCATGCACTAGATCCCTTTGAATCTCAGATCTCTGCAATCTCACACCATTTAGATAATAAGCTTTTTTATTCTTCCTGCCAAAATGGACAATTTCACATTTGTCCACATTATACTCCATTTTCCAGATCTTTGCCCACTCACTTAACCTGTCTATGTCCCTTTGTAGCCTCCTCTGGTCCTCTTTGCAATTTACTTTCCTACCTGTCTTCATGTTGTCAGTAAATTTAGCAAACATACCTGCGGTCCCTTTATCCAAGTCATTTATAGAATTTGTAAAAGGTTGAGGCCACAGCACTCATCCCTGTGGCACACTACTCATCTCATCTTGCCAGCCAGAAGATCTCTTTGTGCTCAATCTCTGTACCCTGTTAGCTAGCCAATCTTCTATCCGTGCCGGTATGTTACCCCCTAGACCTTGAGCTTTTATTTTCTGCAATAATCTTTGATGTTGCACCTTATGAAATGCCTTCTATAATACTAACTACAGTACATCTACTGGTTCTCCTTTATCCACTGCATATATGACTCCTTCAAATAATTCTAATAAATTGGTTAAACATGATTTCCCTTTCACAAAACCATGTTGACTCTGCCTTGAATTTTTCTAAATGCCCTGCTATAACATCTTTAACAATAATTTCTAACATTTTACCTGTGACAGATGTTAGGCTAACTGGCCTGTAGTTTCTTACTTTCTGACACACTCCCTTTTTGAATAAAGGAGTTAAATTTGCTATTTTCGAATCTACTAGAACATTCCCAGAATTCAGGAATATTAGAACCAATGCTTCAACAATCTCACTAGCAACTTCTTTCAAGACCTTATGGTTAAGTCCATTCATAAGACCATAAGACCATAAGACACAGGAGCAGAATTAGGCCACTCGTCCCATTGAGACTGCTCCGCCATTCAACCATGATATGTTTCTCATCCCCATTCTCCTGCTTTCTCCCCATAACCCCTGATCCCCTTATTAATCAAGAACCTATCTATCTCTGTCTTAAAGATACTCAGTGATTTAGCCTCCATAGTCATCTGCGGCAATCAGTTCCACAGATCCACTACCCTCTGGCTGAAGAAATTCCTCCTCATCTCTGTTTTAAAGGATCATCCCTTCAGTCTGACATTGAATCCTCGGGTTCTAGTTTTTCCTACAAGTGGAAACATTCTCTCCACGTCCACTCTTTCTAAGCCTCTCAATGTCCTTTAAGTTGCAATAAGATCCCCCTCATCCTCCTAAACTCCAGTGAGTACAGACCCAGAGTCCTCAACCACTTTGTGGTGATATAACCACTGTAGATATGCGTACTTGCAGTAGGGGGATGTATGGCTGTACCTGTAATACAGGTTCCTCCGGTAAGCCCCTGCCGGCTAGCTCCCCCCACAGGGAGCTTGTGTATAAATATGCGTGTGAGTCACTGAGATCCTATTCTACAGCTGCAGCTGGAGGAATAGCATCACACAGCAATAAAGCCTCAATTGTACATGTCTCGAGTCTTTGTGTGCAATTGATAGCGCCACAATTTATTGCTGTGTGATTTTCCGAACACCATGGACATCAGGATCAAGCCTGACCGTATGCAGCTGGATCCGCAGTCGCCTCACGCCAGGAAAAACTTTGTTCACTGGCTTGCAGTCTTCGAGGCCTACATCTCTTCAGCGGGCCCTCTCCCAATGGAGGCTCAAAAAAGACAAGTCCTGTACTCCAGACTTAGCTCCAGCGTCTTTCCGCTAATTCGAGATGTGCCTGACTACACCAGAGCTACGGAACTGCTCAAGGAGAACTATGCACAGTCGACGAACACCCTGTTTGCGAGTCATCTACTCTCTACTCGCGTCCAGCAGCCAGGTGAGTCCATTGAGGACTTCTGGAGGGCCCTTATACCTCTGGTACGAGACTGCGACTGCCGGGCCCTCACAGCCACAGAACACTCTGATTTACTCATGCGCGATGCCTTTGTTACAGGCATTGCATCGGACCCCATCCAGCAACGACTGCTGGAAGGGGCCGCCCTCGACCTCGCGGCCACAAAGAATCTGGCGCTTTCAATGACGGCCGCCTCCCGTAGTGCGCGATCTTACTCCGCTAGCCACTCGGCCCACCCGTCCTACCCCTCGTGGACCCCGCAAACGGCCCCCCAGGCCCACCCGACCTACCCCTCGTGGACCTCGCAACCGGCCACCCCAGCAGCCGCCCCCGTGCACTACGCCTGCGCTGCTCACCGCACCGCACTCCCTGGGGGTCCCCGCTGTTACTTCTGTGGTCAGCAGAAGCACCCCCGCCAACGCTGCCCGGCCCGCACCGCGACCTGCAAAGCTTGTGGCATGAAAGGCCACTTTGCAGCGGTGTGTCAGTCCTGGACGGTTGCCGCTATCGCGCCCCCGTTCCCCCCCCCTCGCCTGAACCAATCGCACAATGGGCCCTGCCGTCCTCTTCCCCCGACCCCATGTGCGTTCCATGGACGCCGCACTCTTGTCCCGACCCCACAAAGTGCGCTCCATGGGCGCCGCCATCTTGTCCGCCGCCATCTTCTCCCACACAGGTACTCCGGATGCCGCCATTTTGTCAGCCCTCTGGGACGTGGCCACGGGACACGGGTCGCTACCGCTCCTCGTCGGACTCATCAGACTCAACTGCCGATTGCCCGCTACTCGCCTCCATTACGCTCGACCAGTCGCGTCCTCGCAACCTGGCACCCTCTTCCACAACGGTGCTGGTCAACAGCCACGTGACCTCCTGCCTCATCGACTCTGGGAGCACCCAGAGCTTCGTCCACCCGGACACGGTAAGGCGCTATTCCCTTGCTGTCCATCCCGCCAACTGGCAGATCTCTCTCGCCTCCGGTTCCCACTCTGTCCCGATCCGGGGTTTCTGCCTGGTTAAACTTACTGTACAGGGCGTGGAATTCAACCGTTTCCGTCTGTACATTCTCCCCAACCTCTGCGCGGCACTCTTACTAGGCCTGGATTTCCAATGCAATCTCCAGAGCCTCACCCTCAAATTCGGCGGACCCCTACCTCCCCTCACCGTTTGCGGCCTCGCGACCCTCAAGGTCGAGCCTCCCCCCCTCTTTGCCAATCTGACTGCAGATTGCAAGCCCGTTGCCACCAGGAGCAGACGTTACAGCACCCAGGACAAGGTCTTCATCAGGTCCGAAGTCCAGCGGCTGCTTCGGGAGGGTATCATCGAGGCCAGCAACGGTCCTTGGAGAGCCCAGGTGGTAGTGGTTAAGACCGGGGAGAAGCACAGGATGGTCGTGGACTACAGCCAGACCATCAACTGGTACACGCAACTCGACGCGTACCCTCTCCCCCGCATTTCTGATATGGTCAATCAGATTGCACAGTACCAGGTCTTCTCTACTATTGACCTGAAATCCGCCTACCACCAGCTCCCCATCCGTAAATCGGACCGTCCCTACACTGCCTTTGAGGCGGACGGTCATCTGTACCAATTTCTTAGGGTTCCCTTCGGCGTCACGAATGGAGTCTCGGTATTTCAACGGGAAATGGACCGAATGGTTGACCAGTACGGACTGCAAGCCACCTTCCTGTACCTCGACAATGTCACCATCTGTGGCCATGACCAGCAGGACCATGACGCCAACCTTTCTAAATTCCTCCACACCGCATCTCTCCTTAATCTCACGTACAACAAGGAAAAGTGTGTGTTCCGCACAGACCGCTTAGCCATCCTCGGCTACGTAGTCCAAAACGGACTACTGGGGCCCGACCCCGACCGCATGCAGCCCCTCATGGAGCTTCCATTCCCCCAATGCCCTCAAACGCTGCCTGGGGTTCTTTTCTTATTACGCCCAGTGGGTCCCACAATACGCGGACAAGGCCCGCCCACTTATCCAGTCCACACATTTTCCCCTCATGGCCGAGGCACAACAGGCCTTCGCCTGCATTCGATCTGACATAGCCAAGGCCAGGATGCACGCAGTAGACGAGACACTGCCTTTTCAAGTAGAAAGCGATGCTTCAGATGTCGCCCTTGCCGCCAAGCTGAATCAGGCAGGCAGACCCGTGGCATTCTTTTCACGCACCCTCCACGCATCCGAAATTCGACATTTCTCTGTTGAAAAGGAGGCCCAGGCAATCGTTGAAGCGGTGCGGCACTGGAGGCATTACCTGGCCGGCAGGAGATTCACTGTCCTCACTGACCAACTGTCGGTAGCCTTCATGTTCAACAACACACACAAGATCAAGAATGACAAAATCTTGCGGTGGAGAATCAAGCTCTCCACCTTTAACTACAAGATCTTGTATCACCCCGGCAAGATCAACGAGCCCCCCGACACCCACTCCTGAGGTACATGTGCCAGAGCACAAGTGAACCAGCTCCCTGCCTTGCACGAGAGCCTTTGCCATCCGGGGGGCACTCGCTTGTACCATTTAATCAAAGCCCGCAATCATAGAATCATAGAATTTACAGTGCAGAAGGAGGCCATTCGGCCCATCGAGTCTGCACCGGCTCTTGGAAAGAGCACCCTACCCAAGGTCAACACCTCCACCCTATCCCCATAACCCAGTAACTCCACCACACACTAAGGGCAATTTTGGACACTAAGGGCAATTTATCATGGCCAACCCACCTAACCTGCACATCTTTGTGACTGTGGAAGGAAACCGGAGCACCCGGAGGAAACCCACGCACACACTGGGAGGATGTGCAGACTCTGCACAGACAGTGACCCAAGCCGGAATCGAACCTGGGACCATGGAGCTGTGAAGCGATTGTGCTATCCACAAAGCTACCGCAATCTGCCCTACTCCGTCGAGGAAGTACGGACAGTCACCAGCGACTGCCAGGTCTGTGCCGAGTGCAAGCCGCACTTCTACCGGCCAGATCGCGCGCGCCTGGTGAAAGCGTCCCGCCCCTTTGAACGCCTCAGCGTGGATTTCAAAGGGCCCCTCCCCTCCACCGATCGCAACACCTACATCCTTAGTGTGGTCGATTAATTTTCTAGGTTCCCCTTTGCCATCCCATGCCCGGTTATGACGTCTGCCACCGTCATCAAGGCCCTGGATTCCATTTTCGCTCTGTTCGGTTTCCCCGACTACATCCACAGTGACAGGGGATCCTCGTTCATGAGTGATGAGCTGCGTCATTTCCTGCTCAGCAGGGGTATCGCCTCCAGCAGGACGACCAGCTACAACCCCCAGGGAAACGGGCAGGTAGAACGGGAAGATATGGAGGGCCGTCCAGCTGGTCCTATGGTCCAGGAACCTCCCAGCCGCTCGCTGGCAGCAGGTCCTCCCTGACGCGCTCCATTCCATTCGGTCACTACTTTTCCCCGGCGCCCCCGTATTCGTCCCCACTAGGTGCATCCCTCATCCCCCTGCCCACACTGGAGGACACGGAAGATTTCGGCTTGCTCTCGGAGTCATCCCGCCAGCAGCCAGCACCAACACCGCCAGCACCTGCACCATCGTTGCTATCACCACCTGGGCCGACGTCGCCACCACAGCTACGCTGATCACAGCGGAACGTTCGACCGCCGACTCGGCTCAACCTGTAACCTGCTAACCAGATGGACTCTTGGTTTTCTTTGTTTGAACCCTTTTATAAATATATCATCCTTTGTATTATAGTTACACGTCACCCCCGCCGGACTCATTTTTTTTACAGGGGGTGAATGTGGTGATATAACCACTGTAGATATGCATACTTGCAGTAGGGGGATGTATGGCTGTACCTGTAATACAGGTTCCTCCGGTAAGCCCCTGCCGGCTAGCTCCACCCACAGGGAGCTTGTGTATAAATATGCGTGTGAGTCACTGAGATCCTATTCTACAGCTGCAGTCAGAGGAATATCATCACACAGCAATAAAGCCTCGATTGTACATGTCTTGAGTCTTTGTGTGCAAGTGTTAGCGCCACACACTTCTCATCTGACAAGCTGTTCATTCCAGGGATCATTCTTGTGAACTTCCTCTGGACCAAGGCCAGCACATCCTTCCTTAGGTACAGGGCCCAAAACTGCT
The DNA here is from genome assembly GCF_902713615.1 of Scyliorhinus canicula. Classification (NCBI taxonomy): domain Eukaryota; kingdom Metazoa; phylum Chordata; class Chondrichthyes; order Carcharhiniformes; family Scyliorhinidae; genus Scyliorhinus; species Scyliorhinus canicula. The sequence continues at coordinate 67,024,860 of NC_052150.1, read as the reverse complement.
CACAATACTCCAAATGGGGTCTGACCAGAACCTAATACAGCCTCAGAAGTGCATCCCTGCTCTTGTATTCTAGCCCTCTTGACATAAATGCTAACATTGCATTTGTCTTCCTAACTGCTGACTGAACCTGCATGTTAACCTTGAGAAAATCTTGAACAAGGACTCTTAAGTCTCTTTGTGCTTTTGATTGCCTAAGCATTTCCCCATTTAGAAAATAGTATTTGCCTCCATTCTTCCTACCAAGGTGCATAACCTCACACTTTTCCACATTCAGACCCAGGGATGTGTCAGCCTTCAGACCCAGCAATCTACTTAATACCACTTATTTCCCTGGTGATTGTAATTTTCCTGAGTTCCTCCCTCTCTTCCCTTTCCTAACTTATAGCTATTTCTGGGATGTTACAGGTATTCTTTATAATCAAGACCAATGCAAAGTACCTGTCTCATTATCTGCCATCTCCTAACTTTCCAATATCAATTCCCCAGACACGATTTTATTTTATTTTATATATTATTGTCACTTGTATTAGTATACAGTGAAAAGTATTGTTTCTTGCATGCTATACAGACACGCATACCATATATAGGGAAGGAAGGAGAGACTGCACAATGTATTTCTATAGGACCAATACTCACTTTGTTAACTCTTTTCTTATTTAAATATGTATAGAAACTCTTACTCTCCCTCTTAGTATTACCCACTAACTTTTTACCTCAGGTCTCATCTTGTCCATAACAGAATAATATTACCCACCAACTTTTTATCTCAATGTCTCACCTTGTCCATCACAGACTTTCTTTAGTATCTGAACGCGCTGCTGACAATCACCCCAAGAAATTTGCAACCTGGACAGCAAGGGAATGTCACATGATTATTTTCATATATCCTTCAGCTATAATAAATGCACGGATAAAAGTATTTTCTAAGTACTCTTTTGTGTTATTCCATCTCCTGTCTACGAAAGCTTGAAAGATTGAAATAACAGCTTACATGATGGCAACAAGAGACAATATATGATTACTGAGTATTACACTTCACTCTCATTTCAGCTAACATCCACTTCATCACTTTTGTTGGAAAACTTGCAATAAATTAAAACAACTAATGAATACAGAACCTGAAAGTAGCTTTGAACCATAGAGCACAACGGAAGCAAAATACATTAGTTTAATTAGAAAACACGGTACACTAAAAGCAGGTTCCAAACTTCTGCTGTGTGAGGCTTTAACCGACACACAGGTGCATTTTTTGGCAACAATATTCAAATTCCATACTAATCCTTTGAGATCCATAAATGCTCCTAATAGTCTGGATTTTTTAATTCAAGTTTGACTTAACCTGTTCTCTCTCTCTTTTTGTCTCCCACCGCACCCATCACTCCTCCTACCCTGCTGTCAAACACACACACACAGGTTTACTGGACATGATTAATCTGTTTTCTGTTTGAGAGAAATATTTGAGTAAAAAAGGCTGAGGTGAATGAGAAATCTGCTGGAAACAAAAAACAGGTGATATGAAAAATGTAGCAATCCCTTCTCTACACCCTGTGGCACCATCGGTGGGAACGGTGGCACAGTGGTTGGCGCTGCTGGCTCACAACGCCAGGGTCCTGAGCTCAATTCCAGCCTTGGGTCACTGTCTGTGTGGAGTCTACACATTCCCCCTGTGTGGGTTTTGTGTGGGTTTCTTCCAGGTGCTTCAGTTTCCTCCCAAGTCCAAAGACATGCTGGTTAGATGGATTGACCATGGCAAATTCACTCTAAGTGTCCAAAGGTTAGGTGGGGTTAGGGGCTAGGGTGAGGGTATGGGCCTCGGTAGGGTGCTCTTTCGGGCCAAAATTGGGATTCGGGCCGGATGCGAATCAGTTTGTGATCTAACCAGCTCACTCCCGTTGGCGGGTTCCGGATCTCGGCCAGACGTGAGAGACCATTGCCATTACCTGGCTGCAGCTCGAGGGCACCAGAGTTGCTGCCCCAGTGTTCAGGTGTGTTGGGGGACCCTGCGGGGAGGGGGGGGGGGGGGGGTGTTTGGGCCCGTAGGGCCATAAGCCATTCCTACGTATTGTGTATACCCATAACAGGAAAACCACAGCTGCTGCCTGTCTGTCCAACCAAACACTTCCAGGACAGGACCCAGTTCTTGGTTATATTCTGAAGGTCACTGTAACTCCCTTTGACTGTGAGCAGCCTCCAGCTGCACAGCTGAAGGCTATTGCTAATAAGGAATTAGCATTGTTAGTTATGTGAGCACTTAAGAGCGCCCAGGTGGCTGTGGAGGGTGTGTGCTTTGTGAGTTCCTGCATTTACGCTGCAAAACTGCCTGAAACCTCTGTTTGTTACTGTTCCTTTGGCTGTTTGCTGCCTGACTAACTGGAGGGGAGGAAGGAAGATAGGCCCCTGCTGCCTGGAAAAAGGGAGAGGGAGAAAGGGGAGGTTTGGGTGTCTGCCAGGGGGAAGAGAGCTTCTCTCCCAGTCTGCCTGGAGAAAGGGAGTGAGAGTGAGAGAGGATTGCTGCCTCCCCCTTTACTGCTTGTCTGCCAGCCTGCCTGCTCTACCTCGGGGAGGAGAGGAAGAGAGGAGTGGGGAGTGGAATGAAGGCACAGAGACCGGCTGTCCAGCAGAGAGGAAGAGGAGGGGTTGGTGTCTCTTTTCATCGACCTGCATTTTCTTTGAGACCAAGGCGGGAGTGGGACTGTGCTGCCTGTTTGTGTGTTGCTGGGTCCCTCCTGGACTGAAGGCTCTGCCTCTCTCTCTGTCCTCCAACCCAACACCTGTGGTGGGATTGGGAGTGGGTCTACTGTAGATTGTGGTTCTGCCTGGCCCTCCCTGGACCAAAGATTTTTCTGCTTTTCCCTGTCCTCCCATTCACCAGTTACAGTGCCCTGCCCTCCTGTGCGCCTACCTCTTCTTTCCTCTGTATCTATCGTTTACTCCCCTTTCCCTTCTCCGCTCCTGCACTAACATTTCTGGGGGGTGGGAGGGTACATTTGCCACCTCAACTGTCCCGCCCTCCCTATCTGTTTCCACACTGCTGCTAGACAACGACCACACTAGGGTGAGCATAGTAACTGGCTGGATGGCGACACTGCATCTTCCAGTCCACAGGTGGCGTGCAGTGTCACGCTTGCAAGGGGGTGGGGCACATCTGTAGAAATTGCCCCACCTCCACAACTGCTGCAACCACCATGGTGCCACAGCTGGTACTGCCATCCCCTCTCCCTCCACTGACACTGCAACTGCCCCCCACTGTTGGGGGGGGAACACACTAGTGTCTCCCGACACCTTGGCTGTCGCCGTGGAGGGGCGGGAGCACACGTGCGGCTTGAATGCGCAGAGGAAGACACATGGGACAGTTAGATACTGGCCAGGACCAGATGCCCATGACCCTGTCAGCCTCCAGGACCCAGTGCCCCTGAATACCGGCTCGGGTGCTGCTGTTACGCCTTGCCCTGCCATCACCCAGCAACATCCCATACTCTTGGATATTTTGTCGGTGGGCCAGGTGACATTTCTGCGCGGGCACCTGAAGATGACGACAGTGAGGCATGCAACCTGGAACCGGAGGGCGCTTTGCCCCAGCCACAAATTCTGGGGCATAGTTTTGAGGCGAGGGGTCATCTCGGGGAGGCTTCCAGAGACAAAGTTCTCCCCGGTGTGTGACCCTCTCCCCTGGAAATGGCCTCACACCATGGAGGGGTGGGGGGGGGGGGGGGGGGGGGGGGGAACAACCCCCCCTACCCTCGGTGATGTGTGTGTGATGCCCTGATTCATTCCCCTCAACACCAAGCTCAGTCCCTGAAGGAAAAGAGACAAAGATTGGTCGAATTGCGGATAGTGATGAGGACTGTCAGAGGATACAGCAGGATTTAGATCGTTTGGAGACTTTGGCAGAGAGATGGCAGATGGAGTTTAATCCGGACAAATGTGAGGCAATGCATTTTGGAAGGTCTAATGCAGGTAGGTAATATACAGTGAATGGTAGAACCCTCGAGAGTATTGAAAGTCAGAGAGATCTAGGTGTACAGGTCCACAGGTCACTAAAAGGGGTAACACAAGTGGAGAAGGTAGTCAAGAAGGCATACAGCATGCTTGCCTTCATTGGCCGGGGCATTGAGTATATGAATTGACAAGTCATGTTCCAGCTGTCTCGAACCTTAGTTAGGCCACACTTGGGAGTATAGTGTTCAATTCTGGTCGCCACAGTACCAGAAAGATATGGAGTCTTTAGAGAGGGTGCAGAAGAGATTTACCAGGATGTTGCCTGGTATGGAGGGCATTAGCTATGAGGAGCGGTTGAATAAACTCGGTTTGGCCTCACTGGAACTATGGAGGTTATGGGGCGACCTGATAGAGGTCTACAAAATTATGAGGGGCATAGACAAAGTGGATAGTCAGAGGTTTTTTCCCAGGGTAGAGGGGTCAATTACTAGGCTGCATAGGTTTAAGGTGCGAGGGGCAAGGTATAGAGAAGATGTACGAGGCAAGTTTTTTACACCGAGGGTAGTGGGTGCCTGGAACTCGCTGCTGGAGGAGGTGGTGGAAGCAGGGACGATAGTGACATTTAAGGGGCATCTTGACAAATACATGAATAGGATGGGAATAGAGGGATACAGACCCAGGAAGTGTAGAAGATTTTAGTTTAGACGGGCAGCACGGTCGGCACAGGCTTGGAGGGCCGAAGGACCTGTTCCTGTGCTGTACTTTTCTTTGTTCTTTGGGACGACGAGGGAACCTCTACGCTGTTGTCGTGCCCCCTCCCCCGAGCAGGGCGCTTCAAGGCCGGGTGCAGACAGGACCCCCGAGGGCTGGTTCCACCTGATGCAATTTAGCACCCTGAACCCGGTCATTTATTTTTTAAACACCGGGAGGCAATGGCAGCTCCCCGTTTCTAGAATTCTGGGGAGGTAGTGGCATGGAAGGCTCCCTTCCCCCTCTATCCCAACCACTGAATTCGGGCGCCTCTGTCACCAGGTTTCCAGGACCTTCCGGTGACCCGGCGTCGGGGGCGGAGCAGGAGTCCGCGCCACCACCTCCCGTGGCCCGGAGGAAACTGAGAGGAACCCACCTGTTGACAATCCTGGTGGTGGGATTGAGGCAGGCCCAGGGCTAGTCGCTGGGCCCTTGCAGTCCACCACACTCATGTGGCAGAAGTCTTGGGCCCAGACGGTGACTGCCCGGCGAGCGCAGAGCTCTGCAGCAAGGCTCAGATCTCACTGGTGCAGGACACCAGGTCGCCCCTCTTCCCCTCTGGGGGGAATCTACCACATTCTGATTTCGTTTTTTTAAATTCTTTTGTATATAGTTTATGCAGTACCCTCTTGGGGGCCCCCCTCCCTACCCCACTTTGCTGCCAAAGTCTGATGTCCGTCTTTCTGCTGACAGTGTGCTCGCACTCATCACCTGAATTGGCTCTACATCGGAGGCTCTTGATCGAGGACTACCGTGTCCGGGGGAAGGCGGTGTGGGGAGCAGAGGGCAACAGGGAGTGGGGGTTCAGGCAGGCCCACTGTGCAGAATAACGTGACAGATGCTGCACATGTCAATGATCATCAATCTTCCTAATCTTCCATGCTCTGTCGCTATGTCGAAGTGTGTTCCTAGGATTCACATCAGTGGGGTGGCAGCCTGCTGCTTCTTGGGCCCTATGGCCTTTGATATCCTCAATACCCTTTAATACTTTAGCAGGAGTCCTCTGGAGGGCCTGGAGCTAGAAGTCCACGGCCACCTGACCGATGTCACTGGCATTCCCGTGCCACCCTGTTCTGCCCGCTGAACGTGAGGAAGGGGGAATTCGGGCGAGGTGGAAACTGCAATCATCTTTCTGGTTACCAACACCAGGTCGGCCTCCAGCGCCCTCTCCTCCCAGATGTACACCACAATTCAAGGTGCTGGCGTCATGCTGCTGACTTTCCACTGCAGTCGCAACCTAAGCAGCGTTGGCCTCGGTGATGTCCTGGGGGAGAAAGGATATGTGGTCAGTGGGAGGGAAGGATCATTCTGTCTGACATGAACAAGTCACTTGAGACCGGTCATCTGTGTGAAGGGGCTGTAGATCCTCGCCCCTGTGGTACAGGCCAACCTCCCTGTGAGTGACCGCTCTCTCCTTGGCCAACCCCGTGATCTTCACTCTCGCACTCTGATTAATTACATGGTTCTGTGTTATTATCATACATGAAGACAATTCAAAGGTTAATGAAATGTATACAGACAGCCACTAGAGAGAGCTAGTCCCATAAGTATATAAGGGATGATGCTAAGCCTTGTGGGCAGATGATGATAGAGAAGGTGGTAGCAGAAGGAATGAGGGATTAGCTGGAGACAGACTGAAGGAAGATAGTGAGAGAGCAGATAGTACTTTAAACTGATGGTGAGTTTAGATGTAGATGAGAGTAGTTTGTGTGTTATTTATCAACTGTATGTTTCTGTGGGATAAGAGTCGAATCCAGTTAGTAATGTTAAATAAATTGGTTTGTTAACAAAGCTTGTTGTTCTTTGATCAATACTATACCAAAGCCATCCAGGTAAAGTAAAGCAGAGAACAACACAGGTTCCACCCTCATCTTTGTTTGCTTAAGTACAAAGGAAGCAAACTTGGTTAGTAATGCCTGACAACAGCTGTCATCATTCATTGCCACATCTTTCTGGAACATAGAAAGCACCATTGGGTCCTAACCTTCGCTACCAAAACTGCTCAATATTCCGGATTCATCCTGGAATGTAAAAATAATTTATGGTTTCTCTGCTGCACTGAAACAAATCTTCTTAAACATATCACTCTGGCTCCCCTACCCTTGCTTAGTGCATGATGCTCAGGAAGCATCTCTGGCACTAACATTGAGAGAACCCATTCAACTGCCTCTCTCCTTTTCCCAAGCCCATTGCACCAAATGTCTCCTAAGGTTCCCCTGCCCTAGCGCTGAACTTGATAGAAGCTTATCAAAGGTGGAGATGAGAATGTCATTGAATAGCAAGGTAATTTTTTTGTTTCCCTCCTATCTTCCCTTGTCCTCTCTCCAAACTCACCTTGTCCACAATTCCCACCTCTCCTTGATCCTATTCCTACCAAATTGACCAATCAATTCCCTTTCTTGCTGGTTCCCATGTTCGCTTTGATATTATCCCTATTCCCTTCTGGTTCCCCGTCAACAATCTTCATCTCAAAGAATCCACCCTCGACCCCTTTGTCCATGCAAACAACCACCCATTTTCATCCTCTTCTTCATCTCCAAAGTCCTTGAACATGTTGTTGCTGCCCAAATCTATGTCCATCTCTCCCACAGTTCCATGTTTAAATCCATGCAATCAGATTTAAGCTGCTGTAGTCGTGCTGAAGTAGTGGAAGAACAAAGCCATTGTCTTCTGCCAGTACCTCGGATGCAGTTCCCCAATCATCACTCTTTGGATACTGTTTGATGCTGAACCATATTATTCACAACTTTGGTGTCATATTTGACCCCAAAATGAGTTTCAGACCATGGGCGGGATTCTGCGTTTTGCTGGTGCACGGGGGTTTCCCGACGGTGTGGAGCTGCTCCACAATGGGAAACCCCATTGACCGGCCGGCATCACGGAGATTCCCGCCGGTGGGTGGGGGCAGAAAAGTGGCGCTATGGGGCGGAGAATCTAGCCCATGTATCCACTGTGACCTGGAGAGGAGATGAGTTATGGACCAATAACATTGCTTAAAGTAGATAAAGGTTGAAATTCAAGGCACTTGATTTTGGAATAAAGCTACAAGATGCCATGTGTTTTGAACAAATAAAATCAAACTTTACTCTCCAAGTTTAGAAAGATAAAACAATTTGTATCTTATATTCTAACATTCGGGCAAGTATGAGGTACATGTGAATTGAAAGATGGACTGTGGTCGAACATATCGTGCTGCAGAATAAATGGCAGATGCAAATAAAACAGAATTCATAGTTTTCTTAACAAATGACCCAGACGTGATTCCCACTGTGAGTCAACCAACCTCGTTGAAACTTTGGGCTGGATTCTCTGTAGCCCGACATCAAGATCATGATCGAAGGGAGAATGAGTTCCGACGCCGGAATAGGGGCCGGCGCCTGTTTGAAGCCAGTCTTCCATGCTCTGCCCCCTCTAATCTGGCATCATCATGACACATGCTGTTTCAACACCATTGGCGCATCATCGGCTGCTTCGCCCCTGAAGGGCCGAGTTCCCAGCGGCGCAGACCATGTGTGTTGTATGGCAGCCCTGCGCATCTGTGGGCCGGGTCCCAACCATTCTCCGGCCATTTACGGCACAATCCCCGGGGGTTTCACGCAATGCCGCTGCTCGCCCCTCACTGGTACTGAAATTGGTGAGGGGTTCATGCTGATTTTCCTGTCGTGAAACTCCCGTGGATTCTCCGTTCACCCCGGCACTGAGCCTCAGAAACAGAGAATCCAGCCCACTGTCTTTTTCACGCAGGTTTCCAATCTCCACATTTGAAGATTCCTTCTTGGAATTCTCTCCAAAGAGTCGCCCCCACCTGGACGACTTTCACTTCTGATATTCCTTCTGCCTGGATTCCCAGCTCTGCACTTCAGTCTCTACTTACTCGCATAATTTCAGTTCTTTGCTATGCAGCTAGCTTCACTGATCTGGCAGTGTCCCTGAATTCATCCGGACCCCTCTCTCTGACTGCATCCAGCTATATATGACTTCTTGGCAGAGGCGGACTTACAATGAAACACACCATGCCTAGACACAGCACCCCGACCAATGGGGACCCCGTGCCAGCCAGTATCTGTGTGCACCAATCAGAGCCTGATAGGTTCATTTGATGCAGAGCGACATCAGACTCTGATTGGTCAGGTCCCCTTCGAGTGGGAAAACGCTGGTTAACATTGAGGTGACTTGCATGGAGAGAAGCAACGGTCAAGGTGAAGATCTCCTTAACTACATTTTAGCAAATTGGCAAAAAAAGCCACGAGGGAGGGAGGTGGTGAGCCAGTCAGCGAGTCTGGACTTTGAATCAAGCTGTCATCAAGGTGAACAGGGATGACTCGACCCCCAGGCCAGAGGTGAGAAGGGCTGGGTAAGCCATAGCCAGGCCACTGAACCAACAGCAAGGCAAGGTCATCAAGGTGAAGTGTGAGGCACCATCAGGCACATGGTTGGAAAAAAAACATGAGGGATGGAAGTGGAGAGCCAGTCAACTGGTTGGGACTTGGAAACAAGCCGTCATCGAGGGGAGCAATGGGTGACTTGACCCCCATGCCATGGCTGAGGAAAGCTGGCCAGGCCATAGCCAGGCAGCTGAGCCAGCCGTGAGGCGAGGTCTGTATTGAAAAGGGTTAAAAACTATTTGCAAAGTATGGTAAGTCAGGAATATTTGACAAGCACCACGATATTGATGATTGAAAGTGCATCTTTATAAGGTTTTACCTATGATGATGTAATTGATGATTTTGTGAAGATAAAGGGTGGCACAGTGGTTAGCACTGCTGCTTCACAGCACCAGAGATCTGGGTTCAATTCCGGCCTCAAGTTACTGTCTGGTGTGGAGATTGCACTTTCTGCCCCAGTCTGTGTGATTTCTTCTGGGTGCTCCAGTTTCCTCCCACAAAATGCGCAGGTTAAGTGGATTGGCCATCATCAATTGCCCCTTCGTGTCCAAAAGGTTAGGTGGGGTTCCCTTTCAGAGGGTGGGTGCAGACTCGATGGGCCAAATGACCTCCTTCTGCACTGTAGGAATTCTATGAAAGGATAGAAAAAACGCTCTTGAAATTGCCATGCTAACAAGGGACGAAGCAAGATAACCTTAAAAATCTGTCCATCTTCCATATTCTCTCGTTTAAATTCTGTTTTACAAAATGCACCATTGCGGGTCTCATATTGTGGCTGAAACTGGTCGCATGCTGATGGTTCTGTGGTGATATGCATCACTGTAAATACACAAGGGTTAATGTAAATACACGTGGAGTAGATAGACACTAGAGGGAGCACCAGAGACATGACACACAGATAGTTAACCAATAGGTCAGTAAGATAGGACACGACCAATGGGCATTCAAGATACACACAGAGGTGACACTACCACAGGAGGACACCAACCCATAAAAAAGGACACAGCACACATGATCTTCCTCTTCCCAGTGGAGACACTTAGTGAGTAGACAGGGTAAATTTGAAACACATCACACCCACCACTTGTATTGTAGCAGACTGGTTCGTCAGTCTGAGTAGCTATAGCAGAATTAACAGGAGAGTCGAATCCAAGTAGGAGAATCGTTAACAGTTTAATAAATGTGTGAAAGCTATCTCCAAGTCTGAACCTTCCTTTGTCAGAGTGCACATCAAGGAAGCAGCTTATGCTATGTCAAGAGCATAACAAAACATGGTACCCAGGAGTGACTGTTAAATCCATATAGTTACAACTCAGCAAACAATGACAACCAGCAACAGCAGCCAGGCAACATGATGTTCAAGATTCCAGTTCCACAGCAGCTCAGGTACCAAGGCAATCTCCGAGAAAACTGGCGTTGGTTCAGGCAGAGATTCGAGATCTACCTGGTGGCGTCCGACCTAGATGGTGTGGCGGACGCAGACAAAATAAAGCTTCTACTTACCATCGCAGGGGTCCAGAAGCAGCTGAAATCTTCCAGACCTTCAAATACTCAAAGGGGCAAAACAAGAGCGACTTCCAGGCAGTCCTGGACAAATTCCAAGAATTCTGCGAGGAACATACGAGAAAAAACAGTAAAAGAGGTGCCAAAAATCACCATGAGGTGAAGATAGGCTTTCCATTGATGAAATCTGCAGTTTTGAATTGCAGCCATCTTGGTAAAGGTGCTGCACATGCAAAGTTGCACGGGAAGCGCACAGAACGGGAAGGTCCATTTGCACATGTGCGAGAAGCCGCGCAGGCGCAATTGCGAAAAAGGACCCAAGTAGAGGTACAGCGATATGCGCATGCGCAATCGCTTCCTATGACCTACATCACACGCTTCGTGACATCAGAGGCCCCGGACCACGCCCACTTAAAAGGGAAATGTCCCAAAACAAGAAAAAAAAATTTAAAGCCTCAAAACCAGATTCTTTCACCTGGAACGACAACACAATGCCTGAAATTCGGCCAGTAGTTGAAAGTAACCTCCACAGAACCTTCAACAAGCAGTAAGCACCACCCAAAGACATGATACAGTCCTTGAAGACTATGACTCAGACTTTGAATTCTTCTTTGGACATGGCGAGCCAATGCCAGCTCCGACACAAAATGTGATGATACGGTCTTGGAAGACAACGACTCAGACGAAGATTTCACCTTGGGAGGTGGCTATCCCAGTACCAAATCCGAACTGCAACTAGACTAGACATGTTGTACGTTGAAGACCCCGACGACGAGTTCTACGGATTGGGGAATCTTCAGCCCAGCATATACGACATCCCGACTCGTGAGTGCAGGATTACGCTGCGGCCTGACGCCAAGAGACAGAGAGCGGTACAAGCCCACAGAGAGCGGCCTGCTGCCATACAGAGTGGTCCACGCACCACGAAGGGTCGCAGCCTCCACACAGAAAGCGATTGAAAAACTCCACAGCAAGACAACTGCACGTCTCCATACAGAAAGTGACTCCCGTGTAACATGCCTCCACAGCGAGCTCGTAGACAGCCTCCACGATAGAAGCAACGCAAGACTCCAGGGCACAGTCCTTGCATGAACAACACCATGAGGGTCTGGCAACATCCTCTGAGCAACGAGCAGCAGACGATGCAAGTCTGCCATGCTCAAGTGAACAACAGAAAGCAGTCTGCCATGCTCAAGTGCACAGCAAGAAGACTATGACAGTCTACCCAGCTCAAGTGAACAACAAGAAGACACTGAGGCTCTACCCACTGTATGTGAGACAAGTGACGATGGCATCCCACTTCCCATACAAGACGTGCAATGTGACAGACCTCAGCTGGTTTGTACAGAGGCACTCGACAATCACAGTGAGACTACTGGTGACTCCGGTGACACCACTTTAACTCAAACCTCATCTACTCGATCCTCTCCACAAGCAAATGCATTCATGAATGTTTTGACTCCAGACGTGGAACATCAAGAAACCTCAGAAGATTCAAGTGAACCTGAAATGACTCCGGACGTGGAGCGGCAAGAAACCTCCGAAGGTGCGAGTGAACCTGCAATGAATCCGGATGGGGAGTGGCAAGACACCAAAGCTGATTGAGGTGAACCAGAAAGGGCTCCAGATGGGGAGCATCGACAAGCCAAAAATGACTCGGGTGAAACAGACCAGACTCCATACAGGGAGAATCGACAAGCCAAAGTTGATTCACGTAAACCGGACATGACTCTAGGCGGGGAGCATCGCAAACTCAGTGACGGCACGCTCAGGGAAACAGCAGATGCCACAAAGCACGCTGACACGAGTAACTGTGTGAAGGACTCGTATTATCCACACAACACAACAAACACAACAACAAAACCATCCAACACAACAACACAACATATGACAACCACATCAAAGACAATAACAAGAAGCGTATCAAAGGCAAAAACATTTACAACAAGCACGACGAAAACAACACCAATGGAACAATGACTGCTCCTTTGTTTAAGAAGGGTAGCAAGGATAATCCAGGGAACTACAGGCCAGTGAGGCTTAGGTCAGCGGTAGGGAAATTACTGGAGATAATTCTTCGAGATAGGATCTACTCCCATTTGGAAGCAAATGGACGTATTAGTGAGAGGCGGCATGGTTTTGTGAATTGGAGGTTGTGTCTCACTAACTTGATAGAGTTTTTCAAAGAGGTCACAAAGATGATTGATGCAGGTAGGGCAGTGGATGTTGTCTATATAGACTTCAGAAAGGCCTTTGACAAGGTCCCTCATGGTAGAATGGTACAAAAGGTGAAGTCACACGGGATCAGGGGTGAGCTGGCAAGGTGGATACAGAACTGGCTAGGTCATAGACAGCAGAGAGTAGCAATGGAAGGGTGATTTTCTAATTGGAGGGCTGTGACTAGTGGTGTTCCGCAGGGATCAGTGCTGGGACCTTTGCTGTTCGTAGTTTATATAAATGATTTGGAGGAAAATATAACTGGTCTGTTAATAAGTTTGCAGATGACACAAAGGTTGGTTGAATTGCAGATAGCGATGAGGACTGTCAGAGGATACAGTAGGATTTAGATCATTAGGAGATTTGGGCGGAGAGATGGCAGATGGAGTTTAATCCGGACAAATGTGAGGTAATGCATTTTGGAAGATCTAATGCAGGTAGGGAATATACATTGAATGGTAGAACCCACAGGAGTATTGACAGTCAGAGAGATCTTGGTGTATAGGTCCACAGGTCACTAAAAGGGGCAACACAAGTGGAGAAGGTAGTCAAGAAGGCATATGGCATGCTTGCCTTCATTGGCCGGGGCATTGAGTATAAGAATTGACAAGTCATGTTGCAGCTGTCCAGAACCTTAGTTAGGCCTCACTTGGGAGTATAGTGTTCAATTCTGGTCGCCACACCACCAGAAGGATGTGGAGGCTTTAGAGAGGGTGCAGAAGAGATTTACAAGGATGTTGCCTGGTATGGAGGGCATTAGCTATGAGGAGCGGTTGAATAAACTCCGTTTGTTCTCACTGGAACGATGGAGGTTGAGGGGCGACTTGATGGAGGTCTACAAAATTATGAGGGGCATAGACATAGACAGAGTGGATAGTCAGAGGCTTTTCCCCAGGGTAGAGGGGTCAATTACTAGGAGGCATCGGTTTAAAGTGCGAGGGGCAAGGTTTAGAGGAGATATACGAGGCACGTTTTTTACACCAAGGTAGTGGATGCCTGGAACTTGCTGCCGGAGGAGGTGGTTGAAGCAGAGACGATATTGGCATTTAAGGGGCATCTTGACAAATACATGAATAGGATGGGAATAGAGGGATATGGACCCAGGAAGTGTAGAAGATTTTAGTTTAGACGGGCAGCATGGACGGCATAGGCTTAAGAGGGCCGAAGGGCCTATTCCTGTGCTGTACTTTTCTTTGTTCTTTGTTCTCATCTTCTCTTTCATCCTTTTAAACCTCTTTTTTGCCAAACTTTTAGCCATCTGTTCTAATATCTTCGTTGTGTAGCTTAGTGTCAAATTTTGTTTTGCAGCATTCCTGTTGCAGTACCTTTCACTAGGTTAGAGGCAATATGCAAATGCTGGTTGTTGTTCTTTAAAATGTATGTAAATTCCCTGCTGCCTTGTTAAATACTGTTGTAAATGAAGAAAACAATAATATGGCAAGTGCTAAAAGGGTATACTTAGATGTGCCCTTGTGAGCATGGTGAAACAAATCTTTGCAACAGTGCACTTTGAGTACATGATTCAGCTAGTATAAAGTTCCTTTGTTCAAGATGTGGAAAGAGTCCAAATATCATCAAACCTTCTGTTAAATTATGTCAAAACATTTAAATTACAAGTATTGCAACATAACAATTTCAAACTCTGGTATTAAAAACTTTTTCCCTTGGTCTCTACAGGCATTCCACATAGATCAGTGAAGGAGCATAAAACTCCAAGGCAAGAAGTTTGAAGCCCCTGCAAAGAACTAATTTGTTAGTGCCCTTGAGTTTATAATTATAAGGTGTGAGAGCAATTAGAATAAAAGTTTTAAGGCCTATAAACTTTACAATCACTAATATTCATCCTGTGCATCTCCAGTTAGATATTAAACTTTGTTTTCACATTTGATGGCAGTGTTTTTTGTCAATATTTCTTCAGTTAGTTCCTGGCAGAAGTCGAACTTTAGCATATCAGCTTGTGAGTCTATGCTTCAGTTGCTACTCTGTGGGGCAAGCGTAAAATGAATCATTTTGTCTCCTTAACAGTGGAAAAGCTCCAACTTGCTTTGCTCAATGGCATAGTGGATAAAGGAATTGGCCAGTTCAGAATTGAGACACCAAAAGCATAAAGCTCCAGCTGCCATTCTGCCCGATGGTGAGTGAACTGATTCCTGTTGGGCTCAGCAGTGGTTATAATGGTCTCAATCTACTTGCACTTTGGGGATGAATCAGGACATCTCCTTGAAATAGTTATCCAATCATCCCGCCTTGAAAATTGATCTGCGTAGATGTCGGCTGAGAATTGGACTGGTCTTCGCCATGTTGTTCCCTTGTGTCAACTTACCTGACTGGATTGTCCATTCTGATCAAATCCTGAATAGAATAAAGGTTAACAGCTGCCTGAAGTAAAATGAAGTGACCCCGGAGCAGCTTATCTAATTTGAGGAATCCTAGCCTGCTTCCAACAGTTGTACTGCCTCGGTTGAGTAGTTTGTTGTTTCAGAATTGAAAATTGAATGTTGTTGCAGGATTTAAAGATCTATAGAAACTTATTTAAAAACAATCTATCTGGCAGTTTAGTCAAACTGTTCACACTGAAAAATGTTAGTAAATTCTGGAGAAGGAGAGGGAACTTTCTAATTCCATGAGGAAGAAGCAGTGAAAGTCCTTCTCAACCGAGGCAGGAGAGGAACATTGTTTGAACTGGAGAAATCTCGGCCCGAGAGGAGAGCAACAAAGTAGCAGACAGTCAAAATAGGAAACATGAATATAACCATATGCTGTGTGCCAACTCTGTGCTGAAAAACGCTTGCTGACCTGACCAGGGAAGGCAAGGTTAGAGAAGTCACCAGCACCTTGGAAAACTGCACAAATGATGTCAGCCTTTTCATGACCTTTCTTCACTCCTATGTTGGAGTGAGTGGATTTCTGACAATTAATACCCAAGGGAAAATATACCTCTACACACCAGCCTTCATTTCATTCTCTCTCTCAGTCTTATATGAAATTATATCATTAAACGCTTCACATAAGCTTGTTGTATCTAGGGTTCTATATAGTTGTTATGTACTGCTTGCCAGGAGTTTTGTTCCCAAGGTGAATGCACAGCTGGGAAATTCACCAGCTCACTGCGCCCACTATGGGTTAAGGTGCCTGAATGGCAGGATCTTTGTTCCAGGAGGTGGGTGTGTGCTGGTGTCAGGCCTGCTAACCCCGGGCACAGATCTGAGGTGGCCATAGGGGCTGCCAGGTGGCAAGGCTGGCTAGTTAAAAGTCCCTTGTCGGTTGTTTGTAACTTTGTCGGTTGTTTGTAACTTTGTTCCAGTTGTCTGTTAAACAACACAAGCCTCACTGCTCGAACACCCTCATGACCAATCCACTCCCCATGTCCCATCCATACCAGCCCATGTTCCTTCACCCACCCCCAATTGTATTGCATACCTTCAAAGGCATGTCGTTCGGAGTTTAGCCTGTATTTTTGTAAATTAGCACACATTGGAGTAACCTTTGGTTGACTGGAGATTGGAACATTTAAGGTCCAGAATATACCCAGCAAATACATCAAATTCTGTCGAAGAACAGTGGGGCAGCGGGGGCCTATTGCAAGATTGAAAATGCGACAGATGAGTCCAAAGGGCAGAGTGAACAGCAGTCCATGGGAAATATATCGAGAAATGTTGGCTCCACACAGCTCAAGTGCTGTCTTTAGCTCTGTGCTGCTGAGGAGAATGCGGCCCAGAGAAGCCCTGGGATTTTTGGACTGCTAAAAATTCGGGCTCAAGGAGCCCAAAGGGCACTGGTGTTCTGCTCAGAGCAGCTAGAGTGTTGGGATTGTGTTTGTGGTTTGTTGATAGCTCCGTGAAGCTGGCAGTTGGGGCAAAGGGCAGTCTGCAAGCAGCAGTTGTCTGCCAGAGAATTGGATTGTACTGGTGATTAGATGCTGGAGTGCAACCTTATGAATCCAGTGAGACCCTGTCTCAAGAGAGGAAATTAAACATCTGGGAAGTGAGCAGTTGTTGGGCAGTCTGAGTTGGAGTTGCTGTTGCAGGAAATCAGAGGGTAGATGTTCAAAAGGTGGAAGCTGAAATCCCTTATAAGTCAGAGTTTTAAAAAAACAATTTGTGACCCACATGATTATTATGGGCTGGGTGGGTTGCTGAGAAGAATTGTGGGATCTGTCTTGCTTCTGTCTGTCACTTACTGTGCAGGTTATGGGATGTTCAACCACAGTTTGCCTGTTAATTCATGTTTACCTCACATTAATTCTGTATGCTAAAGTGTAAGTTAAATAGTGTAGACTATTTTCTTTATGGACTCTTGAATAGCATTTTTTCCTGTTTGTTTAAAACTGTGGAATCTTCTGGCTTTATTCTCTTTGTAAATAATTGTGAATTACACCTACTTTAACAACAAAAAAGGTTACATGTTCCTACCCAAACAGTAACCAAATTGGGGTCTGGTCCAGGATTTTAATATCCTCCATTCATCCCCATGGCCTCTTTCTAGCTCCTATGCCAACTCATGCTAAATCATGATCCCTCACTCATTCCTATGGCTCTTTATATATCCCATATGCCAACTTAGTGCCAACTAATCATCTCCATGGCCCCTTGTAACCATCATGTTAATTTACTTCCAATTAATCCCAGCCAATACCCCCATACACCACCCTTGCATCCTCCTGCCAACTCACATAGTATCCATCATAGATAGACCTCAGAATTACTGCTGAGATTAAATAAAATACAGCTCAAAGTATCTACTACGTACTTCATGATAATAAAACAAAGTCTATTCATAAAAGCCCATTCAATATGTTTAAATTCCTTCAAGTACTTAATCCATCATGGAATGAAAGCTGCCATAGTTCCAAAGGATCATAGGCTGCTCTCTCCTTTCAGAGAGAGAGAGAGAGAGCTAACTGATGGTGATTTAACCCTGAGGGTCAGCCTGCACCACCACCAATGCTCAGTGGCAGCAATGTGTGCACATACAAGATGCAATGCAGCAACTTGCCAAGCCTCCCAAGACAGTACTTCCAATGATGTGTTATTGTCTCCTAAACGTACCAAGCACCATGACTATAATCTAAAGCAAGGGTTATTTATTAAAGAATAACAAGATTCCAGGAGAGGTCGTAATACACATGGCACCTGCTGATCAACACTGCTCCCACAATTATTTACATCTACTCTGTAAAGTCATAACTCACACTATAGAACTCAGTAATGAGCTAAAATGACCTGCTGAGTTTGATTTTCCCTACAGGTCTAGGTCTTCTTCCTGCAGATTAGTACTCAGTCTTATATCAACACAATAGGACAAAAGGAATCAGCATGTATGATGCTGCATACTTTCAGGACCAAATCGCAAGTGAGCCTTCTTGCCAGTCTTTGGCAATGTCTGCAATATTGCTCAAAGAGTGCAGATCAAATCTACACATAGAACAAATGATACAGTTTGTAATTTCAGTATGATTCACAACTACGCAGATATTAAAGTACTCTGTGCCAAAATGCAACATGACAGGGGCAACATTGAGGACTTCCTATTTATTCGTGATTATTCCTTGTTTTTGCCATTACATTTTTGATTGATGGATAATTTATGGACATGTCTTTAAGGCAGCCTGCCATTTTAATTCAAGCAGAAAGAAGCAGTGACTTATGCCTTTAATGCAGACAGAGGGTTTCAGTAGCAGGAGAGATCAGTGACGACTCAATTTGACTGATTTGGCTGGTAGTCAATGAATTGGCCTAAAAGGCGGTACTGTGCCCTGTAACAGGTAATGATTGCATCTGTTCCCACTAAAATGATTCAGAGACTGAAAGAGCTTTCAGTTTCTCTTTGGCAGCTGAGGGAGGAGACATCTCTCTTTTTCCACACTCTGTTTTCTCCAGAAGGGGAGCATTTTGGGAACAGTGACCATAATTCAGTACATTTTAAAGTATTAAAAAAAGAAAGAAAAGAAAGAAGAAAATTGCTTATTGTCATGAGTAGACTTCAAAGAAGTTACTGTGAAAAGCCCCTAGTCACCACATTCCGGCACCTGTTCGTGGAGGCTGGTATGGGAATTGAACCGTGCTGCTGGCCTGCCTTGGTCTGCTTTAAAAGCCAGTGATTTAGCTCAGTGTGCTAAAACAGCCCCTATTAAGGATAAAAGTAATCCTCAGGTGAAGTTACGAAATTGGGAAAAGGCTAATTATAACAGTATTAGGCAGAAACTGAAGTACTTAAATTGGGGGCAGCTGATTGAGGGTAAATCAACATCTGACATGTGGGAGTCTTTCAAATGTCAATCGATAAGAATTTAGGATCAGCATGTTCCTTTGAGAATGAAGGATAAGTATGACAAGTTTCAGGAATTTTGGATAACGAGGGATATTGTGAGCCCAGCACAAAAGAAAATGGACGCATTCATAAGGGCGAGAAGGCTGGGAACAGACAAAGCCTGTGAAGAATATAAAGAAAGTAGGAAGGAACTTAAGCAAGTAGTCAAGACGGCTTAAAAAGGTCATGAAAAGTACTTGGGGAAACAGGATTAAGAAGAATCCCAAGGCGTTTTATCCGACTATAAAGAGCAAGAGGGTAGACAGGGAAAGGGTTATTCAAGGGGAGGGAGGGTAGCCAGGGAAAGGGTTATTCAAGGGGAGGGAATCTATGTGTGGAGCCAAAGAAAATGGGTGAGGTACTGAATGAGTACTTTGCATTAGTATTCACTAAAGAGAAGGACTTGGTGGATGATGAGTCCAGGTAAGAGTGTATAGATAGTCTGGGTCATGTCGATATCAAAAAGGAGGAAGTGTTGGGCAACCTAAAAAACATTACGGTAGATAGGTCCCCAGGACCTGATGGGGTCTACTCTAGAATACTGAGGGACCGAAGGGTGGAAATTGCTGAGATCTTGACAGAAATCTTTGTATCTTCATTGGCAACAGGTGAGGTCCCAGAGGACTAGAGAATAGCCAATGTTGTTCCTTTGTTTAAGAAGGGTAGCTAGGATAATCCAGGAAATTAGAGGCCGCTGAGCATACATCAGTGGCAGTGAAATTATTGGAGAGAATTCTTCAGGACATGATTTACTTCCATTTGGAAACAAGGTTTTTGTGGAAGTGACGAAGATGATTGATGAAAGTAGGGAAGTGGATATTGTCTACATGGACTTCAGTGAGGCCTTTGACAAGGTCCCTCTTGGCAGACTGGTAAAAAGGTGAAGTCACATGGGATCAGAGGTGAGCTGGCAAGATGGATACAGAACTGGCTCAGTCACAGAAGACGGAGGGTAACAGTGGAATGGAGGGCTGTGACTAATTATGTTTCATAGGGGTCCTTTGCTGTTTGCAGTCTATGTAAATGATTTGGAGGAAAATATAACTGGGTTGATTAGTAGGTTTCGGATGACACAATGATTGGCAGAGTTGAGGCTATTGCTGAGGATTGAGCAGGATATACATCGGTTGGAGACTTGGTCGGAGAAATGGCAGATGGAGTTTACTCTGGGCAAATGTGAGGTAATGCATTTTGGAAGGTCTAATACAGGTGGGAAGTATACAGTAAATGGCCCTTCGGAATATTGACAAGCAGAGAGATCTGGGTGTACAAGGGTACTGAAAGTGGCAACACAGGTGGAGAAGGTAGTCAAGAAGGCAAACAGCATGCTTGCCTTCATCGGTCGGGGTATTGAGTATACAAATTGTCAAATCATGCTGCAGCTATACAGAACCTTGGCTCGGCACGCTTGGAATATTGCATGCAATTCTGGTCACCGCACTACCAAAAGGATGTGGAGACTGTGGGGAGAGTACAGAAGAGGTTTACCAGGATGTTGCCTGGTCTCAAGTGTATTAGCTATGAGGAGAGGTTGGATAAACTCGGATTGTTTTCACTGGAGCGACAGAGGTTGAGGGATGATCTGATAGAAGTTGACAAAATAATGAGGGGCATGGACAGAGTGGATAATGAGAAGCTTTTGCCCAGGGTTAAAAAGTCAATTACTGGAGCGCATAGGTTAAAGTGCAAGGGGCAAAGTTTAGAAGTGATGTGCAAGGCACGTTTTGTACCACAGAGGGTGATGAGTGTCTGGAACTCTTTGTCGGAGGTGGTGGTGGAAACAGGTACGATAGCGATGTTTAAGAGCTATCTTGACAAAAACATAAATAGGATGGGAATAGAGAGGTACGGTCCCCAGAAGTGCATAAAGGTTTAGTTTAGGCAGGCATCATTATCGGCACAGGCTTATGGGGCAAAGGGACCTATTCCTGTGCTGTACTGTTCCTTGTCCTTTGTTCTTTAATTCTGACCACAATGTCACGATGGGAACAAACTCTCTCTGCAGTCAGTACAATCTTACTACAATCAGTAAGAATGAACAAAACCTCCTCCACAATAGTACTCAATACTGGGGCCCCGCAAGGCTGCGTACTTAGCCCCATACTCTATTCCCTATACACATACGACTGCGTGGCAAAATTTGGTTCCAACTCCATCTACACGTTGGCTGATGATACGACCATAGTGGGCCGGATCTCGAATAACGAGTCAGAATACAGGAGGGAGATAGAGAACTTAGTGAAGTGGTGCAGCGACAACAATCTGTCCCTCAATGCCAGCAAAACTAAAGAGCTGGTCATTGACTTCAGGCAGCAAAATACTGTACACACCCTTGTCAGCATCAAAGGGGCTGAGGTGGAGATGGTTAGCAATTTCAAATTCCTCGGGGTACACATCTCCAAATATCTGTCCTGGTCCATCCACATCTACGCTATCACCAAGAAAGCACAACAGCGCCTAAACTTCCTCAGGAAACTAAGGAAATTTGGCATGTCCACATTAACTCTTACCAAGATTTACGGATGCACCATAGAAAGCATCCTATCTGGCTGCATCACAGCCTGGTATGGCAACTGCTCGGCCCAGGACCACAGGAAACACAGCCCAGTCCATCACACAAACCTGCCTCAGATCCATTGACTCCATCTGCACCTCCCGCTGCCTGGGGAAAGCGGGCAGCATAATCAGTCACAGCGCAAGTGAATTAGCCAATAATTTTTGTAAAAATACCCCAAACCTTTTGGCCTTTAGCTGTCCAACAATTACAGTCATCAGGTTTTATAAGTTTAAAACTTATTACTTAATACAATATTATTATTATAAAACAATTACTGTCTATTTTTAACACAAACAAAAATGAAACACGCAGTAAACACAGCCGCTTAATGCTGCTGTTACCAGACTCCTAAATGACCCTCTTATGGACTGACCTCATTAGCTCCACACTCCTGTATGCTTCATCCGATGCTGCTGCTTATGTAGTTACATTGTATACCTTGTGTTGCCCTATTATGTATTTTATTTTCTTCCCTTTTCTTCCCATGTACTTAATGATCTGTTGAGCTGCTCGCAGAAAAATAGATTTTACTGTACCTTGGTATACATGACAATAAACAAATCCAATCCAATGCAGAAAAGACTGATGCAAGCAGAGACCAGAATCTGATAACTCTCTTTTTTCAGGGCCTCTCCTCGTAAAGCTGTGAATAAGATATTGCTAACTGCAAGGGATATCATTACAGGCTGTAAATCAGAGACTTTAATCCGCACTCATACTGTTAAGAAAGTGCACTGAAAAATTTATAATTTGAAGCAAGGGGAGGCAGTGACAAAGTCACATATTGTCACTGCACGTGTAATCCAGAGTCTCAGGGTACTGCACTGGGGGTCCTGAGCTCAAATCCCACCATGGCAGATGGTGACATTTTAATTCAATAAAAATCCGGAAATAAAAGTCTAATGAAGGCCATAAATCCATGCCAATGGCGGAAAATCCCATCTGGTTCACCAATGTCCCTTTAGGGAAGGAAATCTGTCAACTTTACCTGGTCTGGCCTTTATGTGCCTCCTGGTCCACAGCAATGCGGTTGATTCTTAAAATGCCCTCGGGGATGGAGCAAAATATGCAGGCCCTGCTATCAATAAAAAAGGACTGTTACCTATTGACCTTAATTGTTATCATTCTTATCCCCTTACATCCTTCTGTGTTTGACTGTCTCATGTGTGTGGATAGAGGTTGGGCAGTTAAAGGGGGAGTCAACTATAAGCTTGCCATTAAGCGGCTGTGTTTACTGCGTGTTTCATTTTTGTTCTTGTTAAAAATAGACCGTAATTGTTTTATAATAATAATATTGTTTTAAGAAATAAGTCTTAAACTTATAAACCTGATGACTGTAATTATTGGACAGCTAAAGGCCAAAGGGTTTTGGGTATTTTTACAAAAATTATTGGCTAATTTACTTGCTCTGTGACTCACAGGGTGAATGGGCTGGAATTGACTGCACACTTGCCCAGGGTGTCGTCACAAGAGCCAGGCAATGACCATCTCCAATAAGAGAGAATATAACCATCTCCCCTTGACCTTCAATGGCATTATCATTGCTGGATTCCCCACCATCAACACCCTGGCACATACCATTGACCAGACAGTTAACTGGACCAGCCATACAAACACTTTGGCTGCAAGAGCAGTTCAGTAGTTGGGAACTCAGTGGTGAATAATTCATTACCTTTCTCCCCAAAGTCTTTTCAGCATCTACAAGATACAAGTCAGGAGTGTGATGGAATACTGTCCACTGTCGGGATGAGTGCAGCTCCAACACTTAAGAAGATCAATACCATTAAGGACATAACAGCCCACTTGATCGGCAGCCCATCCACCACCTTAATCATTCACCGCCTGCACCACCAGTGTGTGTCACATGCAAGATGCAATGCAGCAACTCGCCAAGGGTCCTGAGACAGCATCTCCTATCATGTGTTGTTGTCTCTTAAACGTACTAAACACTATGGGCGGGATTCGCTGTGGGCTTATGCCAAAATCGGGTGAGGTGACTGGCTGGAGAATCAGTTGCAAAGCCGAAATTGTGGCGGTTGCCGGGCGCACAGCAGTTTTCAATGCTCCAGCGCCTCCACAGCAACATCAATGCGTTCCACTTCGCACATACAGAAAATGCCATTTGCACATCTAGGGGGCCTAATCCAGTATTCTCTGGGGCCTCCGTGATGCTTCACCACTGCCGGGGGAATTCCTGATGGCGAGTGCCACTTGTGCTTTTCAAAATCGGGAAACAGGTGCTGTTGCTGACGAGAGAGATGAGGTAGGACACGCAGCGGCTGCCAGTCCTGCCGCTGGCAGGGCTGGCGGGGGGGGGGGCACACCAAGCCTGGGTGTGGCAGCGGGTGGTAACGGGAGCACCAGGGGATGGATCGTGGTGTTAAGGTGACCCCCCAGGGGACTAAGATGTCCAGGCAAAGACAACCATTGCCACGGACTGCAGGACAGCCATCTTGCTACGCATCCCACTGACCACCCACCATGGCCCCTGGTTGTATGGAATGACACCGACCGTATGGGTGTCACCACTATCGTGTTAATCACCCTGGGGTAACATGGACTGCAACTGGATGCAGTTGAACTTGAAAGTAGACACCAAACTTTGATGTTAGTTCAATATGCTTTATTGAACTTGTTGAGCAGTGCATTGTGGATTGACACTCTACTCTAAGTGTGCTTACTATAACTAACTAGACCAGACTAGCTCTGAGCCACGTGTAGAAGGTGCTAACTGATATATACACCCTGACTGTCACTACAGTTGTCACCAGTGGAAAGGGGCAGAGTGCTGATGCCTCATGTGTTTTATAGTGGGAGACCACCCTCTAGTGTTCTGCCTGGTGATTGTTGTGTTCTGTCCTGTGTGTTGATTGGCTGTACTGGGTGTCTGTCACTGCCTGTCTGTATCTCATTATGTGCATGAGTGCATATCATGACAACCGTGAAGCTGGGGAGGAGGAGGTGTAAATCAGGCACCGCATGTGTCCTGTCATTCGAGGACCTGCTGGACAAGGCATGCTGTCGAAGCCTCTGATGAGCAGGGAGACATTGCAACATATCTTCCAGATCATGGCACACCTGGCACCGTGGGGAAATGGGGGAGGCCATCCGCTCGTGGTGGCCATCAAGGTGACGTCGCCCTGAACATTTATGCAATGGGAGTGGGGACCTGTCCATAATCTCACAGAACTTAGTGCACGGGTTCATCCTTGCCATCATGGGAGGCCCTATATGCCCGGTCACCACAATTCATCAAATTTAATGTGGACCGAGCCCACCAGAATGCCTGGACAGTGGGGTTCGCCGTCATCACCGAGATGCCCAGGGGGTGATCGATGGGATGCAGGTCACCCTACCAGCACCGGACAATAACAGGCAGGCCTTCAAAAACCAAAAGGGGTTCCATTCGATGAATGTGCAGCTGGTGTGTGACCATGAACTGCACATCATGCACATCAGCGGCTGATATGTGGGCAGTGTGCATGGCACCTTCATCCTTGTGCCCTCGATGGTTCCTGACCTCGCCAAGGCGCCTCCCTGGGCAACAGGTGTTATCCACTATAGTCGTGGCTGATGACGCAGATCCAGAGGTCACAGACCAACGCAAAACCCGCTACAACAATGATCATGCCATGACCAGGGGCATGATCGAGCAGTACTTCAGCATCCTGAAGATGTGGTTCTTTGTTCTTGGACCGCTCTGGAGAAGCCCTCCAGTATAGCTCTCGGAGAGTCTCCCACATCGGGGTGAACTGCTGCCTCCTCCACAGCATCGCACTTCAGAGAGGTGGCATACTGGAGGAGGGGGATGACCGCCAGTCCTCGTCCAACGAGGAGGATGCGGGGAGGCCAAGATGGACGGCAAATGGGAGGCCGCACAACATGTGCGGCAGGGCCGACGTGCACGGGACCTTCTCGTCACTTCTGACTAGGGGGACTGGCCAGTGGCACGGTAAGCACTTGCTGTACTGCAGTCCTTTGGCCAGGCCCACCCCTAACATCCACCCATCTCCCGTCCCCTGCATCCTCCTCAGCGGCGAGCCCAGACCAATCCATCCTTTACATCCTTCTGACAAAGCATCGAGGCAGGTTGTAACATTGTGTACAGGTGTTTAATGTGAACAAATATCTACAGGTTTGTGCCCTAGTCCCTAACGCTGTACTATGCCCTGTACCATGCTAACTTAACTGGTGTCTACTTTTCTGGCCTTACGGGCCCTAACACTATGTCCAGATGGATCCACAGATGGTACATCAGGAGTGGAGGAGGCCTGCTGCGATTCCTGCCCTGCGACCTGGGTCCTCTTTGGTGGCCATCTTGTGGGGCAACTGGGCTTGGATGGGCCCCGTTGCTGCTTTGGGTCCCAGGTGATGTGGTGCTGCCCTATTCTGCCTGCTGCCCACTGACTGCGCCAAGGACAGGAGGGGAGGGGGGGGGGGGGGGAGTCCGAGGCACTGTGCTGTTCAGGCATGGACCCCATCACCTTCTCCTCTCTCGGGGTGCCCGATGGCGCCTGTGCTACTCCATGGGAGGGCAGTGTAAGTGGAGCTATCCTCTAAGGCTCTCCCACCACCTGGCACTGCCAGTCTTGGAGGCTCACGCCCACCAGGGTGTCAATGCACACAGTCATGAAGCACAGGGAGTGGACCATCTCCCTCTGGGACTGCGCCACATCACGCTGTGACTGTGCCATTACCTTCTGGGTCTGTGCCATATCAGCCAGCACCTGTGCAATGCCACTAAAGCCCTCAGCCATGGCCCACTGTGACTGGCCCATGCTCGGAGCACTGCTGCGATGTCCAGGTGGTACTGGTATTTTCTGCCTGTGAGAGGGCAGCTCTGTCCTGGGCCTCAGCCACTACCCGCACAGACTGCCTCAGGCCTTGGACATCTTGATCCATGGCCGAAACCGCCGCCCCCAGGACCTCCATCGCGGACGCCATCAGTGCATTGTTGGTCTGGCTGGCATGTATGGTCGGCACCATCCCCTGCTCCTGCAGGCGGTTTGCCGATACCCCCTCTGAGACTGCATCTCCACAGTAGATGGGACCGCCCCTTCCAGAAGCCTAAAACCCATCTGAATGGCAGTTCATCTCTGGGGTCGTGCTGCCCTCCAACCAACTGCCCCCTCGGTGGTTCCTGCGGTGCCACAACATGTGTGTGGTGCACACCAGATAATGCCCCAGGAGCTTCTTCACAAAGATGCCCAACCAAGGAGAGTGTCTCTGGGATGCTGGAGGGTGTTGGAGACAGCTCTAAGGGAAAGTCAGTGTCGTCCCCGGACTGGTGCTCCGGTCGCCAGCTGCAGGTCGTGGGTGTCCATCTGTGCCCTCTGGGGGGTTGTCTGCGGGATCGGCCATTAGAAACGCCCCACCCCCCCGGCGAATCTCCGACTTCGGCCGAGTCCTGTTGGCGTGGGTTACTCAGGTGCCACATGGCGGGACTTGGAAGGTGTGTCTGCGGGTGCTGTCCTGGAGGGGGGGTGGGGGATCGAACCCCGAGGGGTGGCCTGGCTCACGATCAGGCCTACCGATCGGCGTGCGGGCTGGTTCCGTGGGGGCCTATATTTCTCCGCGCCGGGCCCCTGTCGGGCTTTGCCATATTGCCAGGGGGCCGGCGCAGAGATAGGAACTAGGGGCTTTTCACAGTAACTTCATTGAAGCCTACTTGCGACAATAAGCAATTATTATTATTAACAGGATCATGGGTGTACCCACACCAGAAGAACTGCAATGATTCAAGAAGGTGACTCACCACCACCTTCACACGAGCAATTAGCGATAAGCAACAAATGCTGGTCTTGTCAACGACACTTATGCTCCATGAATTAACAAAAAAAACTGGAGACTGAGACAAGGATCACCTCAATGTACAAATTCAACTGTAGCCAGTTCAAGCCCAGATAGTAGCCCATGAGTAGCACAAATTTAGGCAAATAAAACCGGCAATCACATGCTATCATCTAAATAGCATAACATTCATGTTATCAATCCACAATGTGGAGATGCCGGCGTTGGACTGGGGTGAGCACAGTAAGAAGTCTTACAACACCAGGTTAAAGTCCAACAGGTTTGTTTCAAACGCGAGCTTTCGGAGCACGGCTCCTTCTTCAGGTGAATGGAAAGGCTTGTTCCAGAAATGTTTATATAGACACAGTCAGAGATGCCCCGGAATGCGAGCACCTGCAGGCAATCAAATCATCAAAGATGCAGAGAGAGAGGTAACTCCAGGTTAAAGAGGTGTGAATTGTCCCAAGCCAGTTCAGTCGGTAGGCCTCTGCAAGTCCAGGCTTGTTGGTGGGGGCCGAATGTAATGCGACATGAATCCCAGATCCCGGTTGAGTCCGCATTCATGCGTGCGGAACTTAGCTATAAGTTTTTGCTCAGCAATTTTGCGTTGTCGCGTCTCCTGAAGGCCTCCTTGTAGAATGCTGACCCGGAGATCAGAGGCTGAATGTCCTTGACTGCTGAAGTGTTCCCCAACTGGAAGGGAACAGTCCTGCCTGTTGATAGTCGCACGATGCCCGTTTATTCGTTGTCGCAGTGTCTGCATGGTCTCGCCAATGTACCACGCTTCGGGACATCCTTTCCTGCAGCGTATGAGGTAGACTACATTGGTCGAGTCGCACGAGTATGCGCCGCGTACCTGGTGGGTGGTGTTTCCACGTGTAATGGTGGTGTCCATGTCGATGATCTGGCATGTCTTGCAGAGATTACCCTGGCAGGGTTTTGTGGTGTTGTGGTTGCTGTTCTGAAGGCTGGGTAATTTGCTGCAAACAATGGTTTGTTTGAGGTTGCGCGGTTGTTTGAAGGCCAGTAGTGGGGGTGTGGGGATGACCTTGGCAAGATGTCCATCCTCGCTGATGATGTGTTGGAGGCTGCGAAGAAGATGTCGTAGTTTCTCCGCCCCAGGAAAGTACTGGACGACGAAGGGTACTCTGTCAGTGGTGTCCCGTGTTTGTCTTCTGAGGAGGTCGGTGCGGTTTTTTGCTGTGGCGCGGTGGAACTGTCGATCAATGAGTCGAGCGCCATATCCCGTTCGTACGAGGGCATCTTTCAGCATCTGTAGGTGTCTGTTGCGCTCCTCCTTGTCTGAGCAGATCCTGTGTATACGGAGGGCTTGTCCATAGGGGATGGCTTCTTTAATGTGTTTCGGGTGAAAGCTGGAGAAGTGGAGCATCGTGAGATTATCTGTGGGCTTGCGGTTAAGCGAGGTGCTGAGGTGACCGTCCTTGATGGAGACGAGTGTGTCCAAGAATGGAACTGAATTTGGAGAATAGTCCATGGTGAGTTTGATGGTGGGATGGAACTTATTGATGTCATCGTGTAGTCGTTTCAGTGATGTCTCGCCGTGGGTCCAAAGGAAAAAAATGTCATCGATGTATCTGGTGTATAGCATCGGTTGAAAGTCCTGTGTGGTGAGGAAGTCCTGTTCAAACTTGTGCATGAAGATGTTGGCATATTGAGGTGCAAATTTGGTCCCCATGGCTGTTCCGTGCGTCTGGATGAAGAATTTGTTGTCGAAGGTGAAGACGTTGTGGTCTAGAATGAAACGGATGAGTTGCAGAATTGCGTCTGGAGATTGGCAGTTGTCGGTGTTGAGGACTGAGGCTGTTGCAGCAATGCCGTCGTCATGGGGGATGCTGGTGTAGAGTGCCGAGACATCCATTGTGACGAGGAATGTTCCTGGTTCAACTGGTCCATGGGTGCTGAGTTTCTGTAGGAAGTCCGTCGTGTCGCGACAGAAGCTGGGTGTACCTTGTACGATGGGTTTCAAGATGCCCTCGATGTGGCCAGAGAGGTTCTCACACAGGGTCCCATTGCCTGAAACGATAGGACGGCCTGGTGTGTTGGCCTTGTGTATTTTTGGGAGGCAGTAGAGATCTCCAATGCGGGGATTACGTGGGATGAGAGCACGTAGGGTGTTCTGAAGGTCTGGATCTAAGGTCTTGATCAGTCTGCTGAGTTGGCGGATGTGTTCCTTGGTTGGATCTGCGGGTAACTGCCTGTAGTGTTCCTGGTTGTCGAGTTGTCGGTATACTTCTTTGCAGTAGTCTGTTCTGTTCAGTATGACGGTGGCCCCTCCTTTGTCTGCTGGTTTGATGACGATGTTGCGGTTGGTCTTGAGAGTGCGGATGGCGTTGCGTTGTGCTTGGGTGACGTTTGAGGCTGCCTTGTGATTGCGAGTGATGAATCTGGCATTGACACGACTTCTGACGGCTTGAGCATACATGTACGAACGGGATATGGCGCTCGACTCATTGATCGACAGTTCCACCGCGCCACAGCAAAAAACCGCACCGACCTCCTCAGAAGACAAACACGGGACACCACTGACAGAGTACCCTTCGTCGTCCAGTACTTTCCTGGGGCGGAGAAACTACGACATCTTCTTCGCAGCCTCCAACACATCATCAGCGAGGATGGACATCTTGCCAAGGTCATCCCCACACCCCCACTACTGGCCTTCAAACAACCGCGCAACCTCAAACAAACCATTGTTTGCAGCAAATTACCCAGCCTTCAGAACAGCAACCACAACACCACAAAACCCTGCCAGGGTAATCTCTGCAAGACATGCCAGATCATCGACATGGACACCACCATTACACATGGAAACACCACCCACCAGGTACGCGGCGCATACTCGTGCGACTCGACCAATGTAGTCTACCTCATACGCTGCAGGAAAGGATGTCCCGAAGCGTGGTACATTGGCGAGACCATGCAGACACTGCGACAACGAATAAACGGGCATCGTGCGACTATCAACAGGCAGGACTGTTCCCTTCCAGTTGGGGAACACTTCAGCAGTCAAGGACATTCAGCCTCTGATCTCCGGGTCAGCATTCTACAAGGAGGCCTTCAGGAGACGCGACAACGCAAAATTGCTGAGCAAAAACTTATAGCTAAGTTCCGCACGCATGAATGCGGACTCAACCGGGATCTGGGATTCATGTCGCATTACATTCGGCCCCCACCAACAAGCCTGGACTTGCAGAGGCCTACCGACTGAACTGGCTTGGGACAATTCACACCTCTTTAACCTGGAGTTACCTCTCTCTCTGCATCTTTGATGATTTGATTGCCTGCAGGTGCTCGCATTCCGGGGCATCTCTGACTGTGTCTATATAAACATTTCTGGAACAAGCCTTTCCATTCACCTGAAGAAGGAGCCGTGCTCCGAAAGCTCGTGTTTGAAACAAACCTGTTGGACTTTAACCTGGTGTTGTAAGACTTCTTACTGTGATCAATCCACAAAACTACATTAATAATCCAATTTGAACATGAGCCAGGGCAGAAAATGGAGCATATGATGCCAACACATGATTCACTGCTTCACTTAATGATGCCAGCCAACTTTAGTTTGAAAGACCTTCACCAGCAGAAAACCCTAAGGTGAGTGAGGATCCAACATAAGGCATCTCCACCCATTTCTTGTCCTTGTTTACTCGATGCCATCCAAAATTATTCAACAGAGGAAAAAAAAGTAACTGCCTTGGCACAGTCAGACAGCATTACTGAAATGCTTCCTCCCCGTGTACTTTTGGCCGATTAAATATTGAAACGTTAATTTTTTTTGCAAATCTTCTCACATCACTTTTTAGCAGATCAATCAGGCTTGAGGTTTTAAAGTCATTAGGTCACAAAAAAATAAAAGATGAGTGTTTTGAAAGCACCAATAAGTATCATAATTCCTCATTTTCAAATGGGAAATTAGTAAATGTCCCAAAGCATAGACATTATGTGATTAGTAACAGGTGTCTCAGATACTCCCCAAGCAGCCTCAGCCATTTCCCATAATTACATTCGAACTTCTTTTTCACTTCACTTCATTGGCAGTACTCGCAACATGTAATAGGAGACACTATGCGATATACATCTTATTCCCTGTTAAGGACAAATTAATAAAATTATGCTTCCCAAAGTAACGTTTCAGGAAATTAACATGACAAATTGTCATCTCGGAGATTAGTTAATGAATGCTGTTCGGAGAAATTAATGCTCTCCGTGTTATGATATTTTATTCACATTTTTCACAATACTTATCACCAAACCTTTCTTGGAGGAGATGAAGAGGTAACTGGAATAGTTTTCATTCAGATTTTTTCTGGAAATAGTGAGTGCCTTCTTAAAGCAACGATAATGAATAAATGTTAACCTCGATCAAGGACTGAATTTCATTTTACTTCTGAGTAATTTTACAAGCTGCGTGCCGTTTCTGTGGATTCCACATTTTTGGATTGAAACAATAACAGTCATCACCTTGCATCATTAAAATGTAGTGAAAAATTAGCCTGCCACAGTCTGTATGTCACAGGCAAGCACTAAAGTGTGCTGAGAGCAGAGGAAAACACATTTGGATTTTTCTGCAGCTTCTCAATTTGTTCATTTGGTGTCATGCAGTTTATTTGTCTTGGATTCTCCCTGTCAAACCCTTTAACTAGCTACTTGATGAAGTCTGTAGTGACACTGGAGATAGTGGGAGCATTTTCCAACTTCCTTTCAGCAACACAAGGTCAGTCAGAGTATTAGGAGGGCAGTCCAGGGTCAGAATAATGCAGCAGGGAGTACAGGGGGTGCAGTTAGGTTAGCATATTGTTCTCGAGCTGAGGGCCTTTTTCAAAGCTGATCCATCTTCATCCTTGTAATTAGGTTCCCCCTCATCTCTTTAAAGTGTTGCTATGTAACACATTGCCGATTGCAAGCAAATTTTTCGGTGCACTCGTTTAAGTGACATTTGCATTGTTCTCAGCTGTGTAATTGGTAATCATGAGGTGCAATAAAACCGCTTGGGCATTTAACAGGCAGCATGGATGTTGAAAAGGATCTATTTTCTAGTTTGTCGTCTGTGTGTGGAGGCTGCTACTTTCACCCTCACGTGAACCAGGATTTATTATGGAAAAGCACTGGCACCTCAATTCTCTTTCAAACTCTCAGTGAGCGAAAACAAGAGGGAAAAATTGGGAGTGGGGGGTGTGTGAAGAAATCAAAACAAAGTAGATTTAATGGTCCATTAAATATTGTCCCAGGTCCTTTTGTCTCCAGATTAGTGAAAAGCTGAGGGGAAAACTGACGGGGGGGTGGGTGTAAAAAGAGAAACACCATTAATATTAAGTTGTAAATCCTACAAAACATTAACTTCATTACTTGCAAATTACTGTCCGCACTTTTCAGGGGGGTACTTTCCACACTCTCATCAGTCAGTGATCGAACAAGACTCAGCAGAAATTGTTCAGCAGTGGACAGATCACCAAAACAGCGGCATCAATTTTACACAGACGGACAAACAAGTTTACAGCAGGTTGCTTCTCAATGGGCAGCATTGCAATAATTGATCTTTTGTTCCTCCACATTATAGCAAAAACTACTTAGGATGAAAAAAGACAAACAGTAGCACTGTGTAGGTTGTGACTGTTGGAGGATAGGGTTGAAATAGTTACTCTTGATGACCTTTTAACCTCATAACTTTTTCCCTGTTGAGAGCCATGAGGAAAGCACTGAAATTATTTCACTTTTTTGCAAATGTGACAGATAAAGTGCTCTCTATCCAAATATGCTGTATAATAAAGTTGATTTAGTGTTTGCATTCAGTGAGGCTGATTTTACAAGATACAGCCGAGGCCCTCTCGATAACTTTATCTCAGAAGGATTGCTTATTTAACCTGCAGACAATAGTTTTTCTTTCCTCATAGGTTCTATGATGATCGAGTCAGTAAAGGTAATGCCTGGTGCAGGGCTAAATCATCTCCGACTAATGGGGCCCAAATTTAGTTCCAGGTTGTGTCAGGTGACCTCGGCTATGACTGCAAAAGGATTGCAGCATTTTCGCTGCAGAAAGAAATCAGTCCTGATTTCTGGTCTGATTGCTGTCAACTGACCATTGCGGGCAATTTCACAGAATAATACAGCGCAGAATAGGCTCTTCGGCCCATCAATGCATGAAAAACACCTGACCTGCCTACCTAATCCCATTTGCCAACACTTGGCTCATAGCCTTGAATGTTATGGTATGCCAAGTGCTCATCCAAGTACATTTTAAAGGATGTGAGGCAAACCGCCTCTACCACCCTCCCAGGCAGTGCACTCCAGAATATCACCGCCCTCTGGGTAAAATGGTTTTTCCTCAAATCCCCTCTCAACTGGTTTAGCACACTGGGCTAAACAGCTGGCTTGTAATGCAGAACAAGGCAGCAGCGCGGATTCAATTCCCGTACCGGCCTCCCCAAACAGGCACCGAAATGTGGTGACTAGGGGCTTTTCACAGTAACTTCACTGAAGCCTACTTGCGACAATAAGTAATTATTATTTTTATTATTATTGACCTTCGTCCCTTATCTTGAACCTGTGTCCCCTAGTACCTGACCCTTCAACTAAGGGGACCAGCTGCTCCCTAATCATGCCCCTCATAACCTTACACACCTCGATCAGGCGGCCCCTCAGTCTTTTCTGCTCCCGCAAAAGCAAGCCAAGCCTATCCAACCTCTCTTCATGACTTAAATGTTCCATCTGATGCAACACCCTCATGAAAGGCCTCTGCACCCCCTCCAATACAATCACATCCTTGCTATAATTTGGCAACCAGAATTGTACACAGTACTTCAGCTGTGGACTCACCAAAGTTCTATACATCACCGACATGACTTCTCTGCTTTTGTAATCTATACCTCGATGGATAAAGGCAAGTGTTCCATATGCCTTTTTCACCATCCTATTACCCTATCCTTCTGTATTCAGAGATCTATGGACAAACACTCCAAGGTCCCTTTGTTCCCTGGAACGTCCCAGCATCGGGCCATTCAAACAATTTTTTCAGAAAGTTAAAAACTCAGCTCCTATTGCTGTCTATTGACCACTGCAGGTCAATTCATAGATGAGAAATTCAGAAAAAGACGGGGCCAGGGCCGGGATTCTCCCCTACCCG
Organism: Scyliorhinus canicula; assembly: GCF_902713615.1. Taxonomy (NCBI): domain Eukaryota; kingdom Metazoa; phylum Chordata; class Chondrichthyes; order Carcharhiniformes; family Scyliorhinidae; genus Scyliorhinus; species Scyliorhinus canicula. Next base: position 66,990,275 of record NC_052150.1, on the reverse strand, counting down.
GTGGGGCAAGGGGTCGTGAACCACTCCGGCGTCGGGCCGCCCCAAAGGTGCGGAAGTCTCCGCACCTTTAGGGGCCAAGCCCTAACATTGAGGGGCTAGGCCCACGCCGGAGTGGTTGGCGCTCCGCCGGCTGACGTGGAAGGCCTTTGGCACCACGCCAGCCGGGGCCGAAGGGACAGCGGCTGCTGACATCACCCCCGCAGATACGCAGGGGAGGGGGTCACTTCCACCTCTGCCATGGTGAAGACCATGGCGAAGGAGGAAGGAAAAGAGTGCCCCCACGGCACAGGCCCGCCCGGCACAGGCCCGATCAGTGGGCCCCGATCGCGGGCCAGGCCACCGTGGGGGCACCCCCTGGGGCCAGATCGCCTGCGCCCCCCCCCCCCCAGGACCCCAGAGCGCGCACGCGCCACCTGCTCCTGCCGGTAAGATAGGTGTTTGATTCACGCCGGCGGGGGAGGCTTGACAGCGGCAAGACTTCGGCCCATCGCGATCTGGAGAATCGCCGGGGAGGGCCCCGCCGACCGGCGCGGAGCGATTCCCGCCACCGCCGAATCTCTGGTGGCGGAGAATTTGGGACACTGGCGGCAGCAGGATTGACGCCGGCCCCCGGCGATTCGCCGACCCGGCGGGGGGTCGGAGAATCCCGCCCCAGGTTTTCCATGTTCGATTCCCACAGCTGAATAGGCTGCTCCCTCACTGCCTCAGCTCACACCTGAAGAAAAGTGACTTGCTTGAGGTACGGCAGGTCAGATTGCACTGTACAAACTGAGAGAAGTACCCAAGGATAGGCTGTGTATTTCATACAGCAAGAGGCTGAGGCACTTTTGAAACCAATTAGTGGTTTCCGCTAAGATTCCAGAGGCTCTTGGCCACCTGCCAACCATCCGGTCAAGATTTTATTCAAAAATTAGAATAAGAGAAACTAAATATATGTCTATTAAGCTGGAAAAGAACTGTCAGTCAAGAATATTTTTAAACAAAACCCATGAGATTCTTACACTGAATTTGAATTGAACAGTTTGGTGTCTCATTTGGGCATTTGACCAGGTATTATGGCCTGCATTTTCCTGCATAGTATAACACATTTTCAGTTGGCAGTGGAATCGATCATCTATTGAATTGGCGGGGGCTCAGTTTAACTCATTTGGCTGGGCAGCTAGTTTGGTGATGCAGACCAAGGCCAACAGCGCAGGTTCAATTCCCGTACTGGCTGAGGTTATTCATGAAGACCCCGCCTTCTCACCCTTGACCCTCGCCTGAGGTGTTGTGATCCTCAGATTAAATCACCACCAGTCAGCTCTTCCCCTCAAAGGGGACAAATCTGGGACTGTGGTGACTTTGCAATTACAATTTATATTGAAATGGGACAGGGAGGCTTCCTGCTAAATCTCCAATCCTGAAAATGGTATTCGGAATTTCCTGTTGGGAAATGATCTCCCTGTTCAATCATTGACTGTCCTGCCGCATGCAAGTGATAAGTGCATGGCTCGAGTTTAAGCCTTGCTGGGATTTCCGCTGAAGCTTCGTCTGTCAAGAAGTTTGCCAGTATTGAAGAGATGTTCGCAGTTTGTTCGAACCAAGCATTCTGAAAGTTGAAAATTTTTTGGGAACTTTTGTATTGTTTGGGCTTGTCTTCTTTTTCCAGCCTGGCTTATCATGATTGTTTACAGAACAAAGGGAGATGACTCCGTTTTTTAAAAACAATGTCAGCCTGCAGAACATTTGATTTCCAACCCCCCCCCCCATGCAGAGGCAAGTGTTCAATGAAGAATTCAAACTGTGAGCCCACCCTCAATACCATCCCGTAAACCCTTCCTGGGAAAATGAGGCAGAGCTGCACTGTGAGCAGACAGCGCTTGGAACTCCCACCCACTTCATTTCCAGAAGGATGCCTGACAATGAAAATTCCAAGCCAATGTTTACATTTCGGGATTTTATTTGTCATAACAAGCTGTGATATTTTCTGTACGTAAACAGAGATTTTAGCCCTTTATTTAATATAAGAGGAACAAAGCCATTGCAATAATGCATCTTATCCCAGATTGTTCCTGAATATCGGGGGTGGGATTCTCCATCGGCCAATGGCAGAATCGCAAATCGATTGGGTGGAGAATCGGTCGTGAAGCCGGAATTGTGGCAGGTGCCGGGTGCACGGCAGAATGCCATGCGCCGGTGCCGCGATAGTACCGTCAATGCGAACTACTCTGCACGGACAGTAAATGCTGTTCGCATATCATTAGTGGCCCTGACCCGGCATTCTCTGGAGCTTCTGCGATGTTTCATCTCTATCGGGGGGAATTCCGACTGCGTGGTTCACTTGTGGTTTTAGAAACAAGCGCCATGGCCGATGAAGGAACGAGAGGAGGTCGGGCAAGCAGAGCTACAACTGTAGATTGCCAGTCCTGCTACTGCCAGGGCGGCAGCACTGGGTGATGTGGGTGACTAGGGGATGGGCTGTGGGGTCAAGGTGACCCCCGCACGGGACCGGGGTGTCCAGGTATGGACCACCATTGCCATGGCTTGAAAGATAGCCATCTTCCTGCGCATTCCACTGACCACACACCATACCCTGTGTTGTGCAGAGTGACACTGGCCGTATGGGTGCCCCACCCCACCACCTCCTGCACCCCAGCTGCGACGCATCATCACCAGCCCCCCCAACCAGCCGCCAACTGCTGGCAGGGCAGCACGTGGCCCACCCAAGGGCAACGCCCACATAGCCCCACTGGAGAGCACCAGACGAAGGCCGCAGAGCATACTGCTGGCATGGGTAGGACCAGCCACTGAAACCCCTGGCAGCAGGGACATGTACCAGGGATGGAGGCCCCCATGGTGCCAGGCATCCACTGGCCCAGGGGTGCATGGGCAGTGTGCTGGGGAAACACCGGGTGTTGGATGGGTGATGAAAGGGGACATGCAGGGTCAGGGCAAGACATGTAAAGTGCATGAACATGCGAGAAATCGGTATTTCCGTACTCCTGTTTCAAATCGGCAGAACATGAACAATTTGCCATGAGGCAGAGAGTATACAGGCCATCGCCCGGATGTAGCACCTCAGTTTCGATGAAAGCTATCATTTTGAGCGCTTTTCCCAGGGCCCCACGCATGCGCAACATGAACGGGAGAATGAAGCTGCCGAAGACAAACTGCGCAGGTGCGAACGTTGGCTGACTGTACTGCACATGTGCGACGACGCACGGAGCGTAATGATGTCAATGTCACGACGTGCCTGAACTGCGGCACCGCCCACTTAAAGCAGCAATGCCCTGCAAAAGGCAGGCAATGTTTAAATTGTGGGAAGCCTGGACATTATGCAGCCTTGTGCAGGTCTGCACCATCAATCAAGGGCCAGCGATCCCACTTCCAATGCAAGCGCGTTCGATGTGCACAGCAAGGTCTACTGGATTCTGATCCTGGTAGCACTACGGATCCAGAGGACGACTGCCTGAAGTCCCCCTATTGTGTGGGCATCATCACTACATGTGAGTATGCCTCCTCAAATTCAGCAAGACGCCTATCTATCCTCAGTATGGATTCCGAGGACGAATGGTGTGCTGTCATACACGTAAATCAATGCAGCATCCAGTTCAAGCTGGACACTGGTGCTTCTGCCAAACTCATCTCTCAAGCTGATTTTGACTGCATTAAAAAGCAACCCAAAATTCTTCCACCAGCCTGCCAACTCCTTGATTATAATGGCAATGCATAACTGCACTAGGATCTTGTCATCTACTTGTCTCCAACAAGACCATCAATGTCAAACTGCGATTCAAAATCGTCAAGCCTGATAAGGCATCCCTGCCTTATATATGCAAGCTACTCAACCTCGTACAGCGAGTCCATGCCATGTCTTCTTCCAATGTGGATCTTCAGGTTGACATTGATGATACCCTTGCGCAATACCCGGATGTGTTTAGTGGAATGGGTACTCTGCCATATTGCTACAAGATCCTACTCAGGCCTGATGCCACGCCTGTAATCCATGCACCACGCCAGGTGCCGGCTCCTCTGAAGGAACGTCTAAAGGCACCTCTAAAGGCACAGCTACAGGAGCTCCAAGACCAGGGCAGAATCTCCAGAGTGACGGAACCGACTGACTGGGTCAGCTCGATGGTCTGTGTGAAGAAGCCCTCAGGAGAGTTGCGGATATGCATAGATCCCAAAGATCTTAACCAGAACATAATGTGGGAACACTACCCGATCCCGAAGCAGGAGGAACTGACCAGTGAGATGGCACACGCCAAATTCTTCACAAAGTTAGATGCATCGCGTGGTTTCTGGCAGATACAAATGGACGAGTCCAGCAGGAAGCTCTGCACGTTTAACACACCATTTGGCAGGTACTGTTATAACTGTATGCCGTTCGGCATTATCTCAGCCTCTGAAATTATCCACAGGATCATGGAGCAGACGATGGAGGGCATTGAGGGTATGCGTGTCAACGTAGATGATGTAATCATATGGTCCACGACCCCCGAGGGACACATATCTCGACTCAAACATGTCTTTCGGCGTGTCCATGCAAACGACCTCAAGCTGAACAAGGCTAAGTGCTCCTTTGGCATGTCATCAATCAAGTTGTTGGGCGACCTGATATCACAGCAGGGTGTGCGACCAGATTCGAACAAAGTCGAGGCCATTAACGGATGAAGACCCCGCAAGACAAAAAGGTGGTACTACACTTCCTCGGTATGGTGAACATCTTGGAAAAATTCATTCCCAACATGGCCTCACACACCATGGCTCTCAGGCATCTAATGAAGAAGTCCACTGCATTCCAGTGGCTACCCACACATCAAGCAGAGTGGCTCGAGTTCAAAGCAAAGCTCACCACTGCTCCGGTACTAGTGTTTTTTGACCCGGACAGGGAAACAAAAATCTCCACAGACGCCAGCCAGGACGGCATTGGTGCGGTGCTCCTCCAGATGGATGATTCCTCGTCCTGGGCTCCAGCGGCTTATGCGTTAAGGGCCATGACTCCCACTGAACAGAGGTATGCCCAGATAGAACAAGAGTACCTGGGCCTCCTAACCGCATTGGAAAGTTCCATGACTACGTCTACAGTCTACCGACCTTCACAGTGGAGACTGACCACAGACCGTTGTCAGCACAATTGGCTCACTGGATGACACTCTGGGAGAAGGTAGCACAGTCATCATATGGGTGGGGGATTTCAGGTCCTGAGGTGGAAGCCCTAACTGATTGTAGGTCCCCCTTTTTCTCCAATTCCTTACAGATGAATCTATGTTTGCTGATGTAGTGATCCAGCAGAGGCCCTTGCTCTGCTTGTGGCAGCCAAGGCATGCGGATGGTGTAGAAGGCAGCAGCTACAACTCAGGCTGGAGGGTCACCTCATATACAGGGGCCTGCCGCACACCCCGAAGACCTGGCCGTCGATCAGGCTGAGGAGGGACCCAGAAGTGGAGGCCCAAGGTGCACAGGCATTGTTGGTCATTC